>NC_136823.1:1760697-2294759 GCF_951394365.1 Tetrao urogallus | reverse complement strand
AGTTATTAGCTCACCTCCAGAGCTAATAATCCAGAGGAATAAAGTGCCAAAGTGTGTCCTAGGAAAACGGAAAGGCAACAACTCCTCTGGGAAAGAAAAAAAAAAAAAAAAAGAGGGGGGGGAGTAGAGGGATGGGCATTATTTTGTTAACCTAAGTTTAACATTTCTAGTCTTAGAGGACATCTGAGGGCTTTTAACAAGGTAAGTACTGTGAACTTACAGTCCACAACTCTAAATTTAGTGGAAGTAAACAGTGGCCTACAGTCAGCACTACCTGAAAGCACATCAGCGACCTGTCAGTCATGGATCAGCCCTAGACAGACAGACAGACAGACAGACAGAAGACAGACACACTTTATCCATGTCAGCAGGACACCATGCCTAAAAGCTGAGAAGTGTTCTCTGTGGAAGTTACTTCCCCTCAACAGATCACGTATGTACACATCTCAACATGATGCAGGTGGCTTCACTGTGCTTGTACTCAGCAGACACCCCTTAGGATGCCTGACACCTAAGTACTTAGTACTAAGTACTACAGACCATCTCCTCGTGTGTCTTTAGGGAGCTGGAGACCAGCTCTGCAGAACCATATCTTCTGCAGTACCTCCAAAGGTCACCTCCCTGTCTCCAAAGCCAGTATGGATTTTCCAAGAACCCTCTGTCCAAGAATCTTCATCTCCTATCCTTGTAGAAACGATAAACAGCCTTTGAGCTGGTTGGTGGGGACGTGCAAAGGCTTCTTTTGCAGGAGGACTTTTAATGTTTTAATCCTCACCGAGACTCCTTCTTTTTCAGTTCTGAAGTGCTACAAGAAGAAGCATCTCAAACTAAGGAAGGGCTGGAGAAAACTTTCTCTGACCAACACTGAGCTCCATTTGATGTAAAACTACAGCATCAAAAACAAACACACCCCTTTTTGGAGTCCAGGGAAGACAGAGATGAGAGTCAGACGTTGAAGGAGAAAGGGGTTCAAAAAGCACCTTCTCTCTCACCATGGCATCTGTCCTCAAGTTTCTCTGACCGGGTCCTAGCAGCAGGGCTGAGCAATTGATGCTAGAGGCAGCAGCTCTCCCAGACATTTTGTGAACAAACCATAGAGTATGACAGCAGCCATTGCAGTGTTAGTTTGCAGCTGGGGAAAGATTACAATATGGTCCAGTAATCAAGCAAAGCAGCCAGAATCACAGAATATTTTTTAACCCATAATGGTTTCTTAAACTTTA
The DNA here is from genome assembly GCF_951394365.1 of Tetrao urogallus. Taxonomy (NCBI): domain Eukaryota; kingdom Metazoa; phylum Chordata; class Aves; order Galliformes; family Phasianidae; genus Tetrao; species Tetrao urogallus. The sequence continues at coordinate 2,293,536 of NC_136823.1, read as the reverse complement.
CTGTGGTCACAGAGTCAGAACCAGATTTTATTAAAAAAAAAAATGCAATTATTGTACATAGAAAATTTTGAGAAATATCACTAAATCCTCAAAGAAAATACGAGTGCTTTTTAAGTGAAAACCAAGCTTATGGATGGCTGGCTGCTGAAAGCAGCCTGGTAAATATTTTTATTTTCCAATAGGCAAAACAAACACTGTAACAGTCTCTGAGCCCTTCCCTTTACATGGCTTCAAACCTACCCATCTTTCAAAATGGAATAATAGATGACTGTCCTCTGTTCCTCTGTTTTTAAAACCAGTAACCATTTCCCCTGTGTATTGTGACCTAGAGGTGGAATGGACAGTGGGAAAAAAAGCCAGGAGATCCCTACTGCAGGGGTACAGTAGGGACTGCAAGATATGGACAAGGAGCAGAACCTGCTCCTGACGAAACAGATTAGGAAAGTGACTAGAGATGAAGCTTATCATGCCACAGCTTGAACCACCCCAAGCAATTCACACACTCATGTCTCTACATGAAAGCAATGAGTTGGGAAGGAAGCATAATTAGGGTTTTGTAGTGCTCAAGACCTATGCAGTTTCAGACAAGAGTAAACATCTTATTCAAGGATGAGGAATTGTCCCTCAAGGGAAAACCCTGGGGCTTCCAACCCTCCCAAGACGGTCACTAATGGGTACAGGAAACAAGAGGAGACTTGCACAAAGGGAAGGAGCTGAATCTCTCTGCCCATGAGTAAGGAAACTGAACACAGGTCCATGCACTCCAGTGCTGGGGTACAGACCTCAGAAAAAGGGAATAAGCTGTGGCATCACTTAACCTATTGCTGCTAAGGCTTTAATAGCATTAGTTTTTCTTCTCAATATGATTTCCATCAAATTTCTAGTTTTGCAGGACCACCTAGATCAACGTAATTCCACATCAAGCCACAGCTCAAAAGAATGGTCTTTAAATCCATTTGTCACCTCCAGTGCTACCACTTTAACACAGCCAAGTTTACTGCCTTTCCAGATGTCATTTCTCATTCACTATTGCCTAACAAGGCATGTGGTACAATACCTGACCCCAAAAATTCAAGTTGTAAAGACCAACCTACTTGCGGTAAGTTGGTTACTGTTCAGAGTGCTTCTGCAGAGCTGTGGGAGTAGTGAGGAGACGAGAACATGCTCTGTAGCCATATCCCTGCTATGGTCTCATCAGGCTTGCCTGGCTCAGACACCTTTCCTGCATGGCAGGAACAGAGAGGGCATCATGAAGTCATCAGGAGTGCTGTTCCTCACTGAGACAGAGGATCCTGAAAGTACACTCAGGTCATTCCTTCCTTAATACGCTTACACACGCGCTGCACAAGCTTCAACAGGCAGCTCAAGAACTGAGACAGCGGAAGATATGGCACCACGCAACAGCTAGGCACCAACAGCCTGGGGAAAAGTCCATTGAAATCTTCCATCAGGCTCCAGGGGGAACAACTATATCGCTCACTAGTTGCCCTAAGAATTTATTTCTCAGATGCGGGGCTAGGGCAGTCGATGCTAGATAATTAATCTTCCTGAAAAAAATGAAATCATCTGGCTGCTCAGTAACTACTCCTGCCTGAGCTCAGAAGAGCACACAGAAGATCCTGGTGAGGCCTTATCAAACATCTGTCTGTTCAATTTACCTGTTATTGCCTGGGTTCTTTCACAGCCTAAAAAATGCAAATTCCTCACATCTATCTGCAAAGACAGTGCTGCACGAAGACTTAGTGTGAGTTGACTGCAGATGGAGTCACTTCAGCTCCTTTCTGCTCTGAAAAAGCGGCACTGAGTTTTGCAAGGCAAGAGAAGCATGAGATGCCTGATCCCATTCTTCAAGGAAAGAAAAGCAGAGGGCTTTTCTGTCTCCTAGGACTCTCAAATTATCATATCTTCCCCATGCTTCCTCAAACACACATACCACGTACATGAAATAGCACTACTGTGCGCTTGCAAGAAAAGAGCATCTCATTAGTTTTAGGCTAGCTGAGCACGTTGCCTTGCCATATCAAGAAAAATATCTGAGGCAAGGAAAGATGACTGGGAATTCATGGCTGATCCTTGTCTGTGGTTGCTGACTTTTCTTCCTTGGCTGGTTTTCTGGCCTCTCAGCAAGGAGGAAGACAGAGCTTCCTGCTCTGGTGAGCTGCAGTTTGGCAGAAGCACCCACAGCCTTTGTGGTCCTGGGATGGTCGTCACAAGCCCTTGGCTTTGCCAAGTGTGCCCAGAGGCACAGAACAGTCCACAAGCCAAACCCTACAGACAGGCTCACAAGGATGATGAATAATTAGAGGTAATCACAATTTTTCCCTTTGCTAGGTGCTCCTGCTCTTCCACTGCTGCTATAGACGGAGGGAGAAAAACTCAGCAGAGGGAAGAGGCCTTTCACAGAAAGACCCCAACTAGGTTTGATCAGCAACAAGTTCTGTTGGATGTTCAACTCACGGCTATATACGGGGCTCATGTAGAAGAATGACAGGTAAAGGAGAAGCAGAGAGCAGCACAGAACCTGCTCCTGGTTACCTCACATGCCTCCATGCTCTGTCTGGAAGAGCTGGATCTCTTAGTTTTCCCCAGAGGGCAGAGTTAAATCAAGGTGGGTCAGAACAGGCACAGCTTTATTTCAAGCGTGCCTTGGTTGATCAGGGCAGTACAACTGCAAGAACTGTGAGGAAGAGGGGGGGAAAAAAAGGGTTTTGAAGTTAAATGTGAGTGTGCTAACTGTAGGAAATAGAGGCAGAAAGGATGGCAGAAATAATTACTCTGTGTGCTGCGTTTTCCCTTCTGGATACAAGATAATGAGATATCCTTTGCCAAGCAGAAGAGTATTCTGGCAGAGGAGAGGCATGCCCTGGCTCCTGCAGGATGGAGCTGCAGAAATCAATTGTCCCCTTGCCAGCACTGGATTAAAAAAAAAAAAAAAAATGCCCAGCTTTCCTGGCAGTGAGAGAAGAGAACACACAATTTACTGACTCTTCTTGGGCACCATCTAACTGCTCAGTATGCCCAGCCTGCACAGCTGCCCAGGGTTCCCTTGGCCCAAGGAGTGACGCAGAGGGAACAAGGTCACTCAGCTGCATTTCTTGAGGCTTGGCCAGGCAGAAATCAGCTGTTCATGCTGGGAAGCTTCAGCAGACTCTGGGGAAATGCAGAACATGGCATGAAGTCCCTGCAGTGGAGCAGCCTGCAGCCTAGGGCAGGCCACCCTTGATCCTCTTGCCTAATGAGTCAGGGATCACTCAATCCCCAGCCAGGGCTGCTTCTGAGTACTGAGAGCCACCAGGAGCTGATAAGGAAGCAGGATGGAATTTGCTCTTGTTTATTTACACCTTGAATCCATCCCAGCACCTCTTGCCTGAGAGCTTTTTTGCTAATCAACTGAAGTTCCAGCTAATGAGACCATTTTTAACACCAAGCAGTAAGAGAAGCTGAACCTTTTAACAAAGGCTCCTCAACACCATAACAAGCATATTATTGCTGAGGGGAAGCTAAGAAAAAAGCTGGTGGTGAGCTGTATCTGGGTCAGCATCCACATGTCATTGTCACCTACGCCTTCTTTTGTGGGAAGCATCTGGATAATAAATGCTGATCACAGAAAGTGGAAGGGAAGAGGCGATCCTCTTCGATTTCTCGATCCGAGAAACGTACAGATAGGAGAGAAACCACACCAATAGGGTATAATACAGACCTGAAAAAACGTTATGAAAAGGCATTAGAAGATTTCTGTAATCTGGGTTATTAGACACAGCTACACCAGGATCTTTTTTCTCCCCTCTCCTTGGGTGCACGTCGCTGTGACAGGTGCCTTTTTTGATAGCAATAATAGCAGTAGAACAACCCATGTTAAAGATGAGTACAATAACTTTCATGTTGGTATAATCACTCTTCTTTAGGTAGTCAATAACCATGCCTACGCTACATAGGAAGAAGTATTTCTTTAAGTATCTACTTATATATGTTAAATAATTCTTTTAACTTTCCATTTTTATTGTCAGGCAAACATAGAGCGGGAAAAAGGGGAAAGCAATTTCTATTGCTAATGTACGTCATTTGCCATTGCTTTCTGTCTGGTGAAGGCATGTGCTTTTCTAGTCACACATACAAGAGATGCTGCACAGAAAGGGGCAGACAGACTGGCCAGCACCCACTGTGTTTTAGAAACTCCACAAACATAAATATGCCATTAAAGGCAAGATTGTAATCAACTTGCCAAAAGGAAAAACAGATTACCCAGAAGAGAATCTGCTAGCAGCTCCGTACTGATGCAGTGTGGTTTGATAAGGGGGAGATGGAATTCCAACCTCTACAAGCTGCATCAATGGTGTCCCTGCTGCAGCACTACAGACAGCTGCACTTCTGATGCTGCATGTTACAAACAGACCAGGTCAAGCCCCAACTTGGTTCTAACTGATCTCCATTTCAGAAGCTATCAGACTGCTAAAGGAACAACAAACTTGGTCGTTCCTGTGCGAGGCTCAGGCCTGGTGGGGAAGCAAGGTGCTGGCTGAGCCTCCAGCCCCCCCAGGAGCAGGGTTCTGAGTCACTTCTCACCTGCCTTCAAGCACCCTGTGCGAGCCACTGCTTTGACTACACCTTCAAAATAGTGGAGGCCGTCAGCTAAGCACCATGATTATACAGGGACAAGCACAATGAGAGCTTAGGGGCTGCAGTAAGAATAACTGTTTCAAGATATACATTCCTTTTGAGATGGTGTGAAGCTACAAAGCAGACCAAAACACTATTGAGAGCAAAAGCACTCCTAGAGAATCCAACTCAAAATTGCATGGAAGTGGACTTGCTGGTATGATGATCTCAAAAACAGAGCTAAAGCAAGTTTTAACACTATCTAAAAATCACAAAAAGAAATTTTCCTTCTTTCTATGAGTCAGAACAAATATGCCATGCAAGGCAAGCATCACTACTGAGGCGGTTTTCTGCTGCTTTTTCCTCTAGGTGTTTCCTAGCCCAGGGGCCATGTCCATAACAAGGGTAAGACCCAACAGCTCGCTCCAACTGCTTCAGCTCTCAGAGCCAAAGGCTTTGCAGGGCACTGAACAAGGTGCCCCTGCTCACATTCAGCTTGGTGAAATTAAGCTCTCACGCCACAAACACAAAGCCTGAATAGGCTTATGTGTCACATGAAGAGCAGGCACTGGGGAACTACAGGCCGGTGAACCTCATGCCTGTGCCTGGGAAGACTATGGAACAGATCCTCCTGGAAGAGATATTAAGGCACACGGGCAATGAGGAGGTGATTCGAGATGACCAGCATGGCTTTGACAAGGGAAGGTCGTGTCTGATCAGTCTGGTGGCCTCCTCTGATGGAGAGATGGTATTCATGGACAAAGGAAAGGCTGCAGATGTCATCTACCCGGACTCCTGCAAGGCCTTTGCCACGGTCCCTCACCACACCCTTATCTCTAAATTGAAGATACATGGATCTGAAGGCTGGATTAGGGATTGGCTGGATGATCACAGCCAGAGGATTGTTGGCAGGGGGTTTGGAACTGGATCATCTTTAAGGTCTCCTCCAACCTAAGCCATCCTGTGATTCTATAAAGCGCCCAAGCTGCATTTTCAAATTGCAAATTACTGATGAGTTTCAATGTTAAGATAGGAGTAAATGACCTCAGTTTGTTTCCGAAATAAAATAACGTAGTGTTGTCATTACTGAATGCCCTCCCATTCATATGAAATGCAGTATTTCAGTCAAGCCTGAACATTTTTCTTCTACGTATTAAGCTGATTAAATGAGGATTCAACTGTCCATGCATTACCACGTACTTAGTTTTGAGTTTTCTTTTGTTTTCTTTTCCCTTAACAATAGCTGCATTTGACCACAGTGATTCACCTACACACATAAAAGTGAAGTGAGGCAAGGCAAACAGGAGGATTCTCCCCTTCCTTCGCCTCTGAGTTAGACTAGCCAAACATACTGAAGAGTGGCCTGAATTTATCTCAGATGTCCCAATGGGCCTGGAAAGCAATTTTGTGAGTATATGAGTCTTTAAAAGCTGGAGAGTTCTGTTCCTGCTGGCTTCACTGGTATTATCCACCCTAGTTCTGTGGTACCAGAGCTGTGACACCTAAAGACACCTGTCACCTCCCTGTCCTCTACTTTCTTCTGCTGAGGTTAGAAAATGCTGACGAGAATCTATTTACTTTTCATTTGAGAAAAGGTCATTGACTCGTAGTGTAAACCACTCTTCCCTTGAGACAACAGAAATGGGAAACAGATCCTAAAAGAGAAAATCAGCCTGGAGTCTCTCCTCCTCCGGTGCTTCCTCCCATATCCCATTCAGACAACATGACGAGGCTCTGAGTGGCTACAACCCCAAAGAAAGGAGGGCATATTTCACCTCCCTCATGAAGTCTACCTCTGACAGTCCCTTGTTTGGCTCTGAGCAGGAAGCAGGGCTCGCCCTAAATAGAGCTGAGGTGGGTAGCAAAACAGGAAGATTCACATCCTGTAGCATCGCAGCAACAGTTCTCCGTGCCTGCTGTGTGTTCCTAGGAAAGCCTGCCAAGGTGTCAGAAACAAGCACAGGAATTGGAGCAGCAGCCAGTTGCACTTCCCAGATGTTGCCTTTGAAATACCCTTTGTTAGGTGTGCTCATCACATCCAGCTGCACCACAGCACTGCAGAATGACAGAGTATGCAGCATAGGAAAAACCACGTTGTGCGTTACAGCACAGCTCTTGGTTGAAGGAAGCAATACACTTTCCTGTGCACAAAGCAGTGCTCTGTGCTGATTAGAAGTTCGCTTTTTACCAGTTACTGCAGCTCCTGTGTGGCTTCACGTACACAAAGAACGCAAGAGCATAAGCACTCTATAACTGCAATAAAAAAATTCTCCTACTCAAAGCTACACAAGGAAAAATAAAGCTAATAAACTATTACAGATTTGGAGTACAAATCTACCTGTACACAGTACCCCCTAGAACTGTAAACAGCTACAGAGAAAACCCGTATCCTACAAATGCCACTTTGCTTAAGTCATATCAAGCCTAATCCAAAGACTGTTAAAACACAGGCCTGGCTGTCAGTGTGAGCAGCTTTGGACTGTCCACCTCAGCCCATGAACACTTTCACCATTTCTTTGCTTGAATAGGGATATATCTGTCCATTTGGAGCAGCAACAGCTGTTTTGCACACAGCAGTAGAAGGAAAGAGCAAACATATCAAGGAGAACGGTGACTGAAAGAATATATGCTTGGGGAACAGAACGGGGAGAAAAAAAGGGGAATTTTAATGAGGGTGATGAATGCTGGTGTATAGATTCCTATCTGGCTTTAAGTGACTTAGCTCCAGTGCTGTAACAACACAGCTGCAGCAGCACAGCCTCAGCACGTGCAGTCTTTATATAAGGGCAGGTAGTGACAGGACGAGAGGAAATGTCTTTAAATTAGAAGAGGGTAGATTTAGACTGGATATGAGGAAGAAGTTCTTTACTGTGAGGGCGGTGAGACACTGGAAGAGGTTGCACAGTGAGGCTATGAACGTCCCTTCCCTGGAAGCCGGGCTGGATGGGGCTGTGAGCAACCTGGGCTAGAGAGAGGCGTCCCTGCCTACAGCAGGGAGATGGAAGTAGGTGATCTTAAAGGTCCCTTCCAACCCAAACCATCCTATGATTCTATGTGCACCATGTGCGGCATTTCAAGCACACAGTGCTCCCTGCTCAGTGCTTCAGTCAGCTGCTCATTCCAAGAGGCACACAGTCACTAATGGGTTTCCTTTATGTATTTATCAGCAACTCAGAAAGGCTACATCACCACTTTTCAAGGGTCCCTCCCTTGTACAGAACAGCGAGCTGTCTCGCTTTGCACTCCCTTTATCCAAGGGCATGAAGACAAAAATGTCAGGGAGCTTGGAGACAGGATAGCTGAGGAAGAGGCCAGAATTAAAAGACCAAGGAAACAGAGTTGCTATTGCAATGACTTGTTGCAAAGAAGAAAACCCACAGACAGCTTTCCCTAAGGACAGGGAACACAGGGAGACAGGGAAGCAAGTACTTGGTCCTTGCTTTGCTCAGTTCCCTAATCTAGCACAAATGCATTTGGGGATTTATGGGTTTTTGGAAGCTGCCAGCAAAGCTCAGAGCTTATTCCTAGGGTTATTGTTTTCCCATCTGTTTCTCTTCATTTCATTCCACTGCGGAGGCCCCATTGTGGGACACGAGAATGTGACCGGAACAATAGGCAGAACTCGCTATCTCCAGGACTGCAGGGAGGGCAGAGCCACCATTGCAGGACAGGAGCCAGCAGCTTCTATATTTAGTCCTTTCTTGCTTATTCCAGATCACATTCACACCCCACACTCAGGAAGTCATGAGGTTTTCACGACACCACTGTCCCCAAAGCACTGTACTTCCAGCAGCGCCCCTGAACTTAAACCATTCATTTCCTTTCTAATAATGCCATCAGGAAGACTTCCTGCTCCCCCCCCCTTTTTTTTTCCAAATCCTATTTTGACAGGCTTTCTGTATATAAGCAAACTAAACAAAACCATCTTCCCCTCCACAAGGCTGCAGCCTTGGAGCAGCACTGGCGGTCAGAGCTCAGCATGGCACAGCGCTGCCGTCAGAGCAGGGCTCTGCAAAGAGGGCGGAATGGACAGAGCCAAAACTGAGCTGGACCCACAGAGACATTCTTCAAGCCCACACCACAACGCCTGGGGGCAGGCAAAGGAGAACAGGGTCTGACCACCCACCTGGACTGCTTCCATTGCTGTGACACCCGGCACTTAATTCACCCACATCACAGCACGGGGATCCTGCTGAGCGGGAGAAAACACATCATTTTTGCAGAAACATTTGTCTAAGGGCTGCACCCCTTGAACATGGTTCAACAACATACATTTCCTTGTTCTTCTTTTTCCACAGGCCTTGTAGATTAAGACTGCCCTGCTCTACATCCCCTTCGGAAGGCAGAAGGGAAGAAACGTTCACAGGGCACGGCCTAGAGGAAAGGATGACACTTCCCGGCACAACAGTCACAGAGGGGAAGCTTTCCCTCCACATCATCTGCAGTAAGTGTGTACATCCAAGGTCTCTCTGGCTGATCCACAGGCTCTACAGGTATGTTTTCCTTTTAAACCATTGCTTCCTTCAGCAGAAAATGAAATATCCAAAATTCAGATTTAGAGTATGAAGCAAGAGGACATCCTGGGTTTCAGTGCCTACCCCGGGACAATTTCTCTATTCTTGCCAGCTGGCAGATAACATCCAGAGCAGATACTGAAGGAGCAAGTCAGGAGGCTCACACTTTAGCTACTCAGCTGAGGTTTGGAGACTCAGTCATCCAGAAGTCCAAGCGATCCCCCTACACTTCTTCACCATATCATGGTGTGGCATTTCCCACTAACACTGAGGATGCCTCCCCTGTAAGTCAAAACTGTGCTGCGCAGCTGATTATACCATGTCTGACCAATTTTCTGACATGTCACAGCACAACCAGAGCTGCTGCAGGACCGGCAGTTACCTTAGACATCCCTAGTCCTCAGCAGTCAGCCAGAAGACACTGTCAAGGTGGGAACTGAATGTGCACAAGGAAACACGGACATGATAGAGAAGATACAGGGGCCTCATTGGGAGGTTTAACAATGCCACGTAGTCACACAGAATAACTGAAATTGGAAGAGACCTCTAGGATAATCACAGGATCATAGAACGGCCTGAGTTGAAAAGGACCACAATGATCATCTCGTTCCAACCCCCTGCTGTGTGCAGGTCACCAACCAGCAGCCCAGGCTGCCCAGAGCCACATCCAGCCTGGCCTTGAATGCCTGCAGGGATGGGGCATCCACAGCCTCCTTGGCAACCTGTTCCAGTGCCTCACCACCCTCTGGCTGAAAAACTTCCTCCTGATATCCAACCTAAACCTCCCCTGCCTCAGTTTAACACCATTCCCCCTTGTCCTACCACTACCCATTTTGCTAAACAGCCGTTCCCCCTCCTGCTTATACGCTCCCTTCAAGTACTGGAAGGCCACAATGAGGTCTCCCTGGAGCCTTTTCCTCTCCAAGCCAAACAAGCCCAGTTCCCCCAGTGTTTCTCCATAGGTGTCACGGAGTTATCTCTAGATCTGAGTCCATGACAGTGGCACAAAGCCCCAAACAGAGACAAAGGAGAGAGGGGAAAGAAACAAAACTGCCCCACCTTTTGTAGCATGGGGGGAGAAGAGGAAGGGTAGAGAGATAGCAGATGAGTCTAACAAAACAAAACAAACAAACAAAAAAAAAACCAAAACAGCAGCAATCTGAAGAGGAACAGTAATTTATTAAATCCAACAAAATCAAACAAAGTATGAGAGAAAAGAGTGACCAAAACACAAGGTCTTACACTAATAGACTGCAGGGGAAGCACATGCTTTTCTCTGCAGCAAACCAAGAAACAGAACGGCTCATGTCCTGCCAGGAGCTCCACCTTTATTCCTCTGTGCACTAGGTCCTCTGGGAATGCCAGTCCTCCCCTCCCATCCGAGAACCAGAAAAGCCCATAAAGGCAGTCCACAGAACCAGAACATAAACTCTTTAACTCCTGCTGTTTTATGTGATTTTTTGATATGGAATACTGACAACAACAACAAAAAAAAAATCACAAAACCACAACAATAGGAGAGCTGCTCCAGCCCTCTACTCATCTCAGTGACTCCTCTGGACCCACTCCAAGAGCTCCACATCCTTCCTGTGCTGGGAGCCCCAGGCCTGGATGCAGTGCTACTGATGGGGCCTCACAAGAGCCGAGCAGAGGGGAACGATCACCTCCCTCTCCCTGCTGGCCACCCCTTTTTTCATGGACCAAGAACACAGTTGGCCTTCTGGGCTGCAAGAATGCAGCCAACAAATTCCTGATCCATCAAACAGTCCAACCTTCAAATCCACACCTCTCCAATTTAGAGAGAAGGATGTGGTGAGAGACCACACCAAAGGCCTTGCGGCAGCCCAGGTACATGACATCCACCACCCTTCCCCCATCCACCAAAGCCGTCACTCCATCATAGAAGGTCACCAGATTGGTCAGGCACGATCTGCCCTTGGTGAAGCTGTGCTGGCTGTCTCGTATCACCTCTTTGTCTTGTATGTGCCTTAACAAAGCTTCTAGGAGGATCTGCTCCATGATCTTCCCAGGCACACAGGTGAGGCTCACCGGTCTTCCTTTCTCCCTTTCTTAAAAATGGCAGTAATGTTTTCCTTTTTCCAGTCACCGGGGACTTTACCTGATAGCCATTTTTTTCCGAATGTGATGGAGAACGCCTTGGCAACCACATCAGCCATCTCCCTCTGAACTCTGGGACGCATATCAACTGACCCCATGGATTTATATACATTCAGTCTCACAAAGAGGTCTCGGACTTCTTCCATTGTTACAGTGGGACATAATCTGCTCCTCTCACCCACACATAGAGCTTCAGGGTCCTGGCAGACACGGGGAGGAGCCTGACCACCAGTGAAGACCAAGGCAAAGCACCTCAGCTTTTCCCATGTCTGAGGAAGCCAGTTCTCTGTTTTCATTTATCAAAGGGGGAATGCTCTCCTTGGCCTGTTTCTTCCTGCCTGTGTACCTGTAGAACCCCTTCTTGTTATTTTTCACATCCCTTGCCAAGTTCAGCTCCATCTGTGCTTTGGCTTTCTTGGTCTTATCTCTACACATGTGGACATCATCCCTATATTCTTTCCAAGTTTATCTAATCTTCCTCCTGCTTAAGCAGGGCCACTTGGAGCTGCTCGCCCAAGATATCAATCAGCAGCTTCTGAAGACCTCCAGGGAGGAAGATTCTGCTCTCAGTAGCTTAGCCAGTGCTTACCTATTCCACTCCATACCTTCTCCTCACAGCTCATTTTTAGTCTGGATTTGGCACAACCAAAGTGTTGATTTGTTTGTTTATGGGTAAGATAGAGGAGTTTCAGCACCTCAGAAGCTCAGGCGTAACATCAGCAATGTTGAATATGACCATCTGTAACAGGAGTTAGGATCCTGAGGAGTCCCACGCTTAAATGAATTTACTCTCCATGCTCATCCTGGGACAGGCCAGATTTGTCAAAGCCTGTGATGGCCAGAAGCTGCCCATTCCCACTGAGGATTGAGTGCCAATCCTCCTCCAAAGATTTCTTAAATATCAGTTCTGCTAAAGGCTGCTGGTGACCAGCAAGAGGTTTGAGCCCACAGGAACAAGTTCTGGTCTCTGTTGTCACCCACCCAACTGTCCATGCACACAGCACACTTGCACACCCTGCCTTTCTTCCTCTAGGCATTCCTTCCACGTGAGCTCCCTCCCAACCCCCCCTTACCCCCCCCCAGTGCAAGTGGTTATATCAGTGTTAGAAGGGTGATGTTGGATGGGATATAAGAGTATGTGTGTGTATATATAGATAGGTAGATATTTCCCCTCAAGTATGTTTTTCTGTTGTATGTTAGTCATACTCAGCACTATCTTGGCACAGATGGAGAAATATCATCACAAACCACGTCACTAAGTTGCGTTGTGGCCTCAAACTTAATGCAGGTTACCTTTTCCTCTCTGAGCTATTTGTTTCTGAGGGCTGCTCATAGGCAAGGTTGTCCATCAAGCATTTGGAGAAGCCTGAACAACAGCTGCTCTATCAAAGGACTGAGCAGACAGCTGCCTGAAGCTTTCTACCAGCCCCAATCCTGTTGTGCTCAAAGAACACCTTTATGCTGCCAGCAAGGCACACTGGCTGCATTCACCTGCCACACAAATCCTTTCTCTTTTGCTTCCTTTGTGCCCACCTTCCCTCTCATCGTGCCAAGGAAACAGTGCTGGGTCGGCTCTTTGAATATTGCAACTAGCACATGCCTGCAAGATACAAATGAGTCCCGTGTACCCACTGAGTCTGAAAGCAAGAGCGTGCTTCCATCCATCATTCCTACAAGTCTTGAGCCAGCTGTTACTTGCTGAAGGCAGAAGAAAGAAGATGGCTGGAGTTTCCAGTGAAAGAAGTTGACAGAGAAGCAAGAGCAGCAATCATAGCCTTGCTTGGCCAACAAAGCTCTGAATAAAGGAAGTCATGCTGCTCCACTTTGGAGCCAAAATCTTCCCTTTCCCTCACATCCCAGATGCACCTCACAGGAGAAATTAGATTAAGCTTAGACTGTTTGCAAGCTTTGGCATTTACAGTCCTTGATCTGTTTTCATCTCAAAGAACAGGGCAGTATTCAAGGCCACAACAACAACATGGAACAAGGCAGGGTATTGCACAGTGCTCATACAGGCCCACACACCAGCAAGGGACTCCCTCAGCCATCAGTCCAAGCCCTGCCAACACACAGCATTATTTCACAACCAGTGCGCATAAAGAAAATAATAAAAGTCTGTCCTGAGAAACACCTGATTTTGAACTTAGATCCTTACTGGTCTTACAACACCTTCATGTTCTAGGTTTTCAGAGCTCTTCCTCTCTCCTACCCATTCAGGAGAGAAAGGGTAAAAAAACATTGCTCCCTTGGAACTCATATCCTCTGCCTCAACATGCCTACAGAAAACATACGTCCTTTTAGGGAGGCACAGAGAAACCGTGATCTGATTTGGATTGCTAAGAAGACCGTCTGTGACCCCAGCCTGCTGTTTCACCATTACCAGCCAGAAGACCCCAAAGAAGTCATGCATTTCCCACAGGCACAGCTGGGTAGCCAGACCCAATGCTGCAGCAGCTTTCCAACTGGGTGCGAGGCACAGGAAGATACAGACTAGTACGCAGCAGAGAAGGAAGTGGAAACCAGCTTAACAGAGCCCTGCAGAACACAGATGCAGAAATAACAAGCAGATTCCTAATACCAGAAGCTTTGACTGAATAAAGGTTGTAACTTTACAGATAAATACAATCAATGCATATGCACAAACATGCTCAGCAGTGCAGTTCCATCCCTAGCTGAATGATCCACTGAGTGCACCCATTAAAGTGCACACAGTACCATTATTGAACAACTAAAACTCCTTTCCCATAAAGCCACACAGACTCCATTTGGCAGAAGCCAAGCAGCTTAAAAAAAAACAAACAAAAAAACAGTCTGTCTAGAGTAGTGAGAGCTCTTCAGAGACATTTCACCATCTGAAAAGAGGAAGGGGTTTTGCTCTGTGAATACCTGGAGAGCCCAACCTACTGTGGTTATACATGTGCTTCCACCAGTGTTAACTCATAGGGAAGAGCATCATATCTTTCCCATCATCTGATTGTCATCAGACAATCCCTCATGCAGCAGGACCTGCAGTGAGCAAATGAGAAGGACTCTGCTCTATGCTGCAGACGAGAGTGTGCAGCCAGAGCCCAAAGGGGCTGGCAGCTGGCCAGTCAGCATTTGCTTTTTAAGGAAGCCAGTCTTGCAGTATCGTTGGTGACAAACAGAAGCCACTGCTGTTAGTACAGGCTTCCTCATTTCCTCCTAGTGCATCTCCACCCATGTCATGCAAACAAAGCTGCAGGCCATTTCCCTTCAAAGCAAAGGAGTAGAGAAGGTTGTATTCAGCTTCAGGAGGAAGCGAAGTAGCAGCCAAGGTGAAAGCACTACCTCTTTCTACCATCCCCTGAGGAGGCACCCACAGTAAAAGGGAGCAAGCTAAAAAGATCACAGAGCTGCTCCTATTCCAAGCACTTTAGTTTAGAAAAAAAGAATTCCTAGTTTTGACACCAAGTGTCCTGGATGTCATTTGACTGGGATGGAGAAGGAGAGAAAGGCCTTCATCCAGAACATGCAGATGGAACGGGTTCAAGTGGCTCCCATCAACTGAGCTGTAGAACTTGTGGTGTTATTCTGATCACAGCTCTACAAGAAACAGCACAGGGCTAGGTAAAGACAGAGTACATGATCTCTCAAATCTGCACAATGCATCCTCCTCTGTGTTATTAGAGGGCTGTTTTTGAACTGAATGAAGTAATGCTCTAAAGCTCTTGATTCCTACCTCAGGGCAGAAAAAGCTTCATTCCAGTCTATCTTTCTCCAGGGAGAAGATTAAATATCTGAGATGAATTGAAATGCAGTCAATCAGGCAAGGCAATCTGCCAAAGTAGCAAAAAGGAGACATGAGGGGAAGAGAAGGGTACCTGGGTACTGAAGTGATCTGTTCAAACGCTGCTGATAAATGCTGAGCTGCTCTCTCAGGCTCTGAGAGATGGAGGAAGGGAAAACAGAAATGGGAACCTTCCTCCCTGTGTGGAAGATGGAGACAAACACACATCACTTTCCAAACACCAGCTGTGCTCTAGGAAAGAGATAGACTCAGCTGGAAGAACTGAAGACAGTGCAAGATTAGGCCAGCCTAGTTCTGAGAACTCATTTCTCACTGTAATCCTCTCCAGAGATGAGAATGACACAAACACACTATCTCAAGAACTGTGGAAGATGCATTCCTCTCAGCCTAAAAGACTGTGCCGCCCATGTGGCTTCGAGAAGTCCCAGCCCATGAGAACCAGCTTTTCTCTCAGAGGAGAGGTACAATTACCAAGCCTCCCAATCCCTAGGCTTTGATGGGTGCATCCACACCAGGCACACCTCCATTTTCCAACAGTAGAAACGGCTGGAATGAGATCCTTTGGCCACAAACAGCACACAGTGCCGGGCTTGGAAGCAAGACAGCCTGTTTTAGTGCCTCTGTAACTTACCCTCCTCAGGCCAAATGCAGCTGGAGCCTGGGAACAATTCATATTGTGCCACAGAGGCAGAATCCAGCTTTGAAGCTGAGTTCTTATGTGTGACAGTGCTCTGCACAGACACAAGAGACAGCATGTCCACACTGGGACATGCAAGTCACAGCATCCACGCTCCAGCAAGAAACTGCTAGCCCTCAGAGCAAGCTGATTACAGAAAGCATTGCAATGTCTTTTAAGGGGTGTCTGAAACTCTTAACTACCTCAGAAACCCCTCAGGATTGCATCAGGTTGCGAGACCGGAGAGTACAGGTCAGGATTCTCAGAAATGGGTTGTGCAGTATCACCTCCATCTTCACAGTAAGCAGCAGCAGGTAAACCACAGCAAGAAGGGAAATGGGAAGGCAAAGCAGTGCAGCAACAGAAACACTGCCGGAAGGATATAAAAACCACACCAAGAACCAGAGAAGCAAGCTGTGGGATTCAGAGACATACACGCACTCACACACACGCAGATTCTTGGACTGTTTATCAAGTTCAGGAAGGAAGAGGGATCAGTCTGCCAGAACGATCAGTGGTGTTTGGGCTGTCATATGATTCTCCCTCTAAGAAACAAAACCCAGAGCGTGCACACAGGTAAGAGGAAGTTACAAAGCCTCAAAAACAGCAGAGGACACCACCTTTAACTAAACCCTATTTTGGTAGCTAATGAAAAGCACAGTCACGCTCGCATTACTGAAAGGCAAGGAGCAAATCTCTGCACTCTCCCAGCTCCTTCTGGCTCTCCAACACAGCAACTGAGCAAATTCTCTCTTCTCAGCTTGGCTACATGAAGAACAGAGAGCCCTGATCAGTCCCAAACCTCTCCTAGTGGTGCTCAGATTCCTTTGGATGAAATGCCTCTTTGTGCCAGGACACAAATATGTTTAATATTTCTTCCTCACTTGCAGGAGCTCGGACCTTAGGTGGTGCAAGAATCAGGAGAGTCAAAGCTACAGGCTGTAGATGCCAGCTAGAAATGGAGAAAGGCTTGGCCAGCGTAACAATTGTCCCCTGGCCCAGACAAGACAGTCTCCCTCTTACCCAGGCAGTAAAGCCCGACGCAAACTCCTCATGCAACCCTACTCTCTTTAAAAACCACTGCAGAAAAATAAAGAAAAAAAAGCAGTTGTTAAGAGGGCATCAGGGCATGGCTGAGACTCCCATGCCTGCAAAAGCAGGGAAACCCAAGGTGATGGAGACCAGAATGGAAGTCTCATTGCCAGAGCTATACAGCATCAGATGCTCTCTCGCTCTTGGTTTTCAACTGCTCACACATGAAGCCCAGATGGTTTTCAGAGTGAGGGAGAAGGGTGCCATGCCATATTCCAGTAAATACCATATGCCATCCAGACACTTTGGACTGAATCCAGCTTCTGTTAGGCTGGGGACCTGGCTCCTCCAGCAGACAGCAAACTCCTTTTGTGCTCAGTGCATGCCTAAAACAGCTGTCTCAGGAAAATACACATTTTGTCCAGATAATCTTTGTTATACTTGGCACAAATAGAAGATTTCCAATGCTCAGCCATCCAGCATTTGCTTCCAGACTTGGCTCAAACAGAAAGGGTTAACTCTTCCACCTGTATATACAGTTTAAGGATAGACTGTCCTTGATAAAAAAATTTAAATCGATTTTAAAAAGCAGTGTTCTACTCAGCCCCAGTAACTGCTTGCTTCTCCAGACAGAGCTTGCTAGAATGGCTCTGGCATCAACAGCTCTGAATTAGAGAGCATGTCTGACACATCCACCCCAAAAGAGTAAAGCCCACCTCCAAAACACACCAGCACAGCAGGGCAGGAGGCTCAGCTGTCACCTTTTTGATGAAATTTTACTCTTCCTGTACTTCATTCTTTGCAATTATTGCTCAAAACGTGTCTTCTGTAAGAAAGCGATGACATGAATAGATGTGATTGTGAAGGATATTTTTCTCTATGCCAAGACAAGGATTATGAAAGTCCGGTAAAGAGCCGTGGTCATATTTTTGAGTTGAACATCTGATTGAAACTCCATACATTTTATTTGAAAATATGCAGGTCATCAACTGAAAATGGTCTTGCAAACATAAATTGATCTTTTTTTTTTTGGGGCAGTCTTAAAACCCCAAGCTGTGGGGTACAATTGACACACCAGAGGGTTGTGATGCCATCCAAAGTGACCCAGACAGGCTTGAGCAGTGGGCCCAGGTGAACCTCATGAGGTTCAACAAATCCAAATGCAAGGTCTTGCACCTGGGTTGAGGCAGCCCCCACTACCAATACAAGCTGGGGAGGTAAGGATGGAGCAAAGCACTGTTGGAGAAGACTTGGGGTACTACTGGATTGCAAGCTGGACATGAGCCAGCAATGTCCCCAGAAAGCCATCCATACTCTGGGCTACACTGAAAGAAATATGGCTTCTCTGGGGAGTTGGACTAGACGACCTTCAGAGGTCTCTTCCAACTCTAAGGATTTTATGATTCTATTTTGTGGGGTTGTAATGTTATAATGGGATGGTAACAGCAAGATGGCGATGTCTTTGGCTACAGCAAATAAGAACAAGCCCTAATGCAGCAGCCACAGATGCAAAAACGAAGGAAAAGTGCCACTTACCTTTGGAAGACCTCAGATAGGCAGGGATCTCCAGCAAGAGGTGCCCACACCTCCACTGCCAACCTTAAATGAGGGCTGGGAAGGGGTGGATCCTGGTCCCATCCCTTCCAATCATTCAGACGCATTGCTTGCACCTGAGCTCCCCTGCCTTCCCACCAGGTGCTCAAACAATTTCAGGCCATGACTATTTCCACTACACTGGTCCTGTGTCAAAGGCCTTGCTGAAGTCAAAAGATGACATCAGTGGCTCTTCCCTCGTTCACTGATGCAGTGGCAACATCGCCAAAGGCCATTAGGTTGGTCAAGCAGGACCTGACCTTGGTGAAGCCACGCTGGTTCTCCCATATCACCTCCCTCTCTTCCATGTGCCTTAGCATAGCTTCCAGAAGGATCTGCTCCATGATCTTTCCCAGCACAGGGGTGAGACTGTCAGGGCAGTAGTTCCCAGGGTCATCCTTTTTACCTTTGTTAAAAATGAGTGTGATGATGCTTTTTTTCCCCACTCACCGTGAACTTCGCCTGATTGCCTCAACATTTCCAATAGCATTGAGAGTGGCTCGGTGACTACATCAGCCAGTTCCCTCAGGACTCTGGGATGCATCTCATTGGGATCCATAGGATTTCCCACCAGGCAGTGTCTCAAGCAGTCCAATCAAAGATATCTAGCAGCTAAAACAAAGTCTGTTTGACCTTCCTCTGCATTGCCCTAGCCAGCAGTGCTGCGCTGTCCCCAGCCCACGACCAGCATCCAGCCTGGGTTCTGGGGCAGCTCTCACCTTCCAGGACACGTTTTAATAAGAGAATCAGCAGAAACACGAAGAAAGCTCCAAGAAATAGCAGTAACAGACAGGAACAGCAAAATTTTGTTCTACTAAACTACATTTTTACAGCACAAGATAGATCCAGCTATGGCTAAGACTCATGAGAGCACACAGAAGTCAACAGAATCTCACCTTGGGTGAAGTCCCATGTCAACAGCCCTTTCAGCTCCTGACACAAGGGTCCAGACTGTGCAAGAAGAAAACTCGTGTATGTGGGGTAACATAAGGAAAACACAAGTAGACAACTACAGAGGAGAAACAGCTGCACAGTATACAGGAGCAAAAAAACAAAACAAAACAGAACAATGGCTCACTTGAAGACCTTGAGTGAATAACAGCTATTAATCTTCTCAGTCACCCAGGGACCCATGACACCCAGCCCCTGCAATGATCAGCAAGTATCCTCTCTCATGAAGGAAGTAAGAAGGTAGAAAGGCCAAGATGACACCTGGCACTAACCAGCTACCTGGAATGCACTGCAGGGAGCGTACCTGCTTAAATACATTAGACCTGGACTGCTCACGATCCAGTGTGTCTTAAAGAGCCTGCACAAGTAAAGCAAGGACCTTTTTTAGAAGGCACATGCTGTAAGGATTACGTCGTTCATTTGTGTCATTAAACTTTTACCATGAAGTGGTATACAGCCATCTCTTCAGTTCCACGTTGACGTTTTGACTGCTTGGGAATCACAAAACTCATTTTGTGCAGGGGGTGAAGGAGGACCAGGCTCAGAAGGCCGAGCTGGGAAGACTTGGTTCTGAGTGCCTTGGAAAATACTAGAAGCCGTTTCTCTGTATCACAGAATGTCAGGGATTGGAAAGGAACCCTGAAAGATCAGTTAGTCCAATCCCCCTGCCGGAGCAGAAACACCTAGATTAAGAGACCCAGGAACACAACCAGCATCACTCTTTGCTTCCTTCATCCACCACCTGCCTCCTCATTTTGGTTTCTACTCTCCAATGCACACAAACTGCTCAGGCATTCAGCTTCTGTCGAGAGAGTTTCAAGATCTTACGCTGGACAAGACAAACAATAGCTGATCCAAGCATTTCTTATAGGCTTGATCTTTAGCCAAACTCACTTTTTCAGGACACAGTGCTTCAAGTACACATGGCCTGCAACCTGCAAAGGGGCAAGTGTGGCGGGGAAACAAGAACAGTAAGAACCAACAAAAATGGAGGGCTCATTCCCCCAAAGAACCAAGAAATGCTTTCTCTGACCTGAATTCCAAAGCTTACTTCCCTTTCAGAAAGCATGGCATAGCTTCCAGTCAGTTTTACTCACATCTCTCCTCTAAAAATTAAGCAAAAATACTGGGGACTTGATGAAGGGAGTTTAGATGTCTGGCTCACAGGCAAAGATCAGGAACCGAAAGTCGTGCTCCTCTCCTACAGTCCACGTGCACAAGACTCACCATAACAGACAGCTTCTTTGTTCGAGCCAAATCAGAGACCCAGTCGCCCTTCTGGCATTTGTTTTGGCCAGAGAAGCCAAAAAATGCACCCTCTCATGAAAGAGGACAGTGTGGATTTAACACAAAAACCAGCTAGCAAGTTTTGTCCCACTCGAGCTGTCTGCTTAGTGGGAGGTTTGCCAGCATTAACATGCTAGTCATGGCCCAGCTGGAGCAGCAGAGCAACCAGTTCCTCCTCACACACACGTGAAGGAGCAAAACAGGAGGTGGGCGCTGATAAAGCCACTGCAAGGCAGTGCATTGTCTGCTGAGCCCTGCCCTCGTAAGCGGCACTAACCTCAAGCCTGCCAGGGCCGAGAGCTCATTTGCTTCCTCTTCTGCAAGGTACTGCTGTGAGCCCTTCCCCTGTGCAGCCCTCCCAGACACAGCACGCAAGGTAATGCTGCCTTCACCTTGGCATGGTAGCTAAGCTGCCAATAACATCACACTGGACAGAGTAAAGCCACAGAGAACAGCTTCTCTCTGATAGAGAATGAGGTAATTTAAAAATATCTGAAGCAGACACTAAATACAGCAATGAACTCTTGCTGATCAGAGCTCTGGGCAGGTAGGTGAATGTGCCCGTTTTCAGCTTTTACACTGCAGAGTACACATGATCGCCTCACCATGAGGATGGACAAATACAATCTCTTAAGTCAGACCACTGCATCATGTATTTTCTCAAAAGCTCTATCAAGTCCTAGCTTTGAGCTCTGTAGCACACATCAGTGTGCTGCAGGGCACCTCTCCAGTTACTTGCCTGCCTTTCTTAGCAGCCTGGAAACTGGTGCTGGCATTGCTCGGATAGCCTACTCACTCCTTTGCAAGCTCTGCATGTCTGCATACATGTCTCCCATGTTTACTCATTTGTGTTGTGTATCTTGATATGCTACAGCAATTCACCAGTCTAATCACACGCCTTGTTGCATTACCACACCAGTGATAGTTGGTTGAACCACACACCACATCCTTGCAATTGTTCCTATTACTCACAACTGACTTATTTAAATTTCAGCTTGCAGGGCTTTGCCAAAAAGATGAACAAGGGCCCTGTCAGCCCTCCTTGCAGCTGACCAGGTGACTAGGCTGCGAGTTTGATCTGTGAAACAGTCCCAGCAATTTGGCAAGCGCCTGCTTTCTCCAGCAGCCAAGTTTCCTTGCATCAAAACAGCAGGACTCGAGGCCTGAGAAGTAAACTCTTGAATTGCAACAGGAATCAAAATGGAAGGCAGATGAAAATGAAGTCGAAGTTAAATTGTGATCTAAAGCACTTCAACAAGCACCTCCACGGGCTTGCTTGTAGCATGATGGCAGCTGTGCCCCCTGCACTGCAGGCCTTCCTCAGCACTCACCCTCACTTGTGGATGCACTGCACGGCAACCCCCAACAAAAGAAGTGAAGCGCCTCTAGCTAGGTACAAGTAACTGAGCTTGTGGGGGATTTCCTAGGCGTGGAACCAACAGCCTGATGGCTCCTGGCTGCTTCGGAGGCTGAGCCTACCATCAAATGCCTCACAAACGCTCCTCTGACAAAAGACTTTGACTCCTTGCTTTCACAAAAGGGGAACAAACATAAGGCAAGTTCAGACAAGGCTGGTGGCTGCTTGCCCAGCCAGGCCTCAGCTAGTCCTTCATAGTAAATATTTGTTCTTAATTACAGCACCATTTGCCCCCAGGAGCTTGCCTGCAACATGTAGAAGAGAGGGGAATTACACTGTTGATAGGTAAATAATAGCTCTTTCATCCAAAGATGAAAGCCTCCTGAATTCTTGCCCCATGGCTTAGGGTAAGGGTTTAAAATCTTTGTCCCACTCCGGGGCATGCTGATAACTCCCACCAGTTACTGTAGGCTGTGAGGAGGAGCTTCACCGCTGCAGCTCCCTGCAGCCCTGCTGGAAGCCAGACAAACCTCGCTCTTGCAACTGGACCAGCAGGCTGTGATCTGTCACTGTGTCACACAGTGAGGACATCCTGCTTCCAGCAGCACAAAGCACACACTGCTCTGCCGAGCTTCCTCCTCACCCTGCCAAGACAGTGAAGCTGGGTGGATGAGGTCTGAGGGAACTAGATCTGTGCTGCAGCCAGGAACAGTCTTCTCTACTGGTCCACAGCAGACAGCACTTCTCCTCTGTGCCCAACGGAGGCCCCTGAGGGCCTGGAGCACCTCTGAGGGAAGCACAAGGCACTCCCCAAACCCCGAGCAGCCACGTGAGGCAGTCCCTCAGACAGTACATGGGAGGCAGCCAGTTCCCACTCTCCCAAAAAGCTGACAGGTTTTGAGTTTTGATCTTCTGCTCAGCTTCTAAAATATCCAAAATTCAAATATTTATCAGCAAGACAAAGGGAAATCTGTGGCTGACTTCCACTCTGCCTGATGAAGAGGCAAGAAGTGACATCTTCCCACCCACCCCGAGAAAACCCAGCCGACCCTCTGGGCAACAGTGAGGGAACACAAGCATCCCCCTTTTTTTCCCTGAGCCACCTAGCTCACAACGCCACTGCAAGGCCCTTGGCCTCTTGGAGTCAGCACTCAGTCCCACAACACATTACCCGTTTTTTCCATAAGGAAAGACAAAACACAACAAGCAAACAAAAATCCAAGCAATTAAAACCATTATTCACCTACGGCTCCTACTTCCCTCACCCATTGCCAGTCATCAGACTGAGTACAGACAGTAGAAAAATGCCTGCTATCACCAGCGAGGAGCCCTCAAACAGCAGGAGAAAGTTAAGCACACAGAAGTTGGATACTGTCATGTTTAAAAACCCTTCCTCCCACATTCAGCCCATGGCTCACCGGAGGCTTTTTGCAGGTCCTGACTAGGCTGGAACAGCCAGAGATGCTGCTGCACTTCTAATGGAAAGTCTCCAGCATCATCCATTATCTCTCCCTCCTTACTGTCCTTACCATTTCCAAGCAAGTTTTCCCTGGTTTTCTTTCTTTTTCCATATGCCATCAAGCTTTTTTTTTTGTTTTGTTTTTTGTTTTTTAATTTTTCTTTAAGCTCTGCTCTTAAAAAAAAAAAAAAGTGCCATTCTGTCCCCACAGCTGTAACAGACTGGCCTGAAATCTGACGCTAGCATGCAAAAAATATTTTTGTCTTTCCTTTCTAATTTTGTTCACCTCTCTACTGCAACACTTGAATCATTTAGCATCTTCCCTCTCTTAGCCAAGGCTTTCAAGTTTCAAGAGATTTAATTAAGCCTCCAAAAACCCCCAACCTAATGCTCCCTATTAACACTCTCAGAGGGAGTTGAAATTTTTTCAACTTGACCCATATCTGTAGTGTAAGCAGAGGTAGAAAGATTTGCTGCACACATCCTCCTCTCTGCTGAACTGCTGCCATAGTTCAGGGACAGCTAATGCCAGGCCTCACATCTGCTTTCTTTTTATTTTTTTTTACATTAACTCAGACTCACGAGCAGTGAAGACAGATGTGTCTTGTGCCATTGTCAATGGTTTACGAGCTGGTTCAGCCTGGTGATTGGCAGGGTGAAGGGATCCACAGATCTGCACCTCCAGGAAGGGGAAACAGGACCCCAAATAATTAAAAACAGCGACAACAACCTGAGGAGAAACAAACTAATTTACTAAATATGGAATCGGAATGCAAGATAACACGCTATAATACAATATAATTAGAATTGAAGCAAGTCAATCAAATATGGCGATAGAAAGAACATCTGAGAACGGAAGGCCTCACCACACTGAGGGGAGATGCGCAGTCGGGTCGAGCAGCAGCGAGGAGAGCTGAAGGTAAAAAAAAGGACATCAGTGTCCTTGTCAGGGGTTACACCTCCTCTCTGAACGCCAAGGTTCTGGGTATGTAGTTCTTCTCTTCCAGACAGGTGCCTGGAACTGGAGCGTTAACACTTTAGCTCCCAGCGCACTACATGATGCTATGATGTGGAATAGCAATAACCAAAAACCATAAAACCATGACAGGCATTATGCTTAGTAAAGGACTGCTCTGGAGCTACAGGACCAGAAATGTAACTGGTGTCAAGTCTTTCCTCTGGTATGTTGCCAAGTCCTACCTTCCTGAATCTCTTCATTACATCCTCTGGATGTTTACTTTGCTTCCTGCCACTAAATTCGTCAGACAGGCTTCCTTGCCTGTGGTTGTCATAAGGCGTAGAGAGGTGCATTCTACAGGGTGTCTAAACAGTGTACCTATACATCTATGTATATCTTCACTCTATTTGGGCTAAAGCTTGTAAAGAAACAGTACATTTAAGATGAGAAGTCAACAAGGAGGGAAGCTCTAAACCACTTTCACAACAAACTTTTGCTTATTCCTGGTTGAGGCTGATTCCTTAACACAGCAGTTTGCCACAAACCCAAACCTCACCTATGCCCTCCATCTGTAAAAGCAACTTAAAACCAAAACCATCATTCAGTTCCCACTGCTCACGCAGAGTCCCATTCTCCTGAATCTCCCGAGCCTCCTAAACCCAGACCACCAGCTTACAACCCTGTAAGAAATGAAAGATGAGGGGTTTGGGGTCAATTTGCCTCTTTTCTTCTGAAAGCATCGCAGGGGAAAACAGCAAGAAGCATAAACAAATTGACACACAAAGGGTTGAAACTAAGAGAAAATAAATATTCCAACAAAAACAAATTACTTCCAGATTAATACTTTTTCCTGTCCTGACACAGGCCAAATGATCTCAAAATGCAAGCAAGGAGGTGAGCTTCTCCTAACTCTGTTCTCTAACAGATGCAAAGCACTTCTGGGAAAGGAAAGCAGAGAGTGGGGCTGTATTGATGTCTCACAAAACCTGAAAGCCTGAAGACTATTGTGCAGTAGCAGCTACTGGTCTCTTCTTGAATGAAGTCACCTTGAGACCAAAGCAAAACATCCAGGCTCTTGATCCTTACAATCCCTTGAAATAATGAGGAAGGATGCACAGATATTAAGTTAATTTATTCAAAGCACCCCCCCACCACCACCTTTGGCAACACACAACATAAATATTCACTAGGGAATGGAGCAGGGCAGGGGAGATCAGAAAGCATGCTACACAATTTATGAGTCACAGCAAGCTGGAACAGAGGATTCATTAACTGGATTCAGGTGATCCTACTAGCTTTGCAATTGTTGCACATCAGGCTGCAGAGTAATTAGGGCTGCAGTTCAGAAGGCTTAGGCAGAACATTTTTTTATTAAAGTACAGTTGTTAATCACCCTGACTGAAGTCTTTAGAACTACTAGCCTGCTGCACAGGAGTCATAATTAGAATCATACAATCATAGAATCACTAAGGTTTGAACAAACCTCCAAGACCATCCAGTCCAACCATCCACCTACCAGGAGTATTTCCCAACTAAACCACATCCCTTAGTACAACATCTACGTGTTTCTTGAGCTCTTCCAGAGATGGTGACTCCACCACCTCCCTGGAAAGCCCATCCCAGCACCTGAACACTCTTTCAGAGAACAGATTTTTTCTAACATTTAATCTGAATTTACCATGGTGCAATTTGAGGCCATTCCCACTAAGTCCTATCTCTAGTTACATGGGAGAAGAGTCTGACTCCCACCTCACCACAGCCTCCCTTTAGGGAGTGGTAGAGAGATAAGGTCACCCCTGAGCCTCCTCTTCTCCAGTCCCCCCAGCCCAGTTCCCTCATAAGATTTGTTCTCCAGACCCCTCACCAGCTTTGTTGGATACCCTTCAGGGCCTCAATGTCTTTCTTCTAAACAATGAATACAGCACTCTTCTTACACAAGCCAGGATGCCAGTGGCCTTCATGGCTACCTGGGCGTGCTGCTGGCTTATGCTTAGCCGGGTGTTGACCAGCACTCCCAGGACTATTTGTTCTGCACAGTCTTTGAGCCACCCTGCCCCAAAGTCTGCCCCAAGAGTTGCCTGGGGCTGTTGTGGCCAAAGCACAGCACCCAGCACTTGGTCTTGTTGAATTTCATCCTGTTACCCTCAGCCCATGGATCCAGCCTGTCCAGATCCCTCTCGTAGGGCCTTCCTACTCTCAAGCAGATCGACACTTCCTGCCAACTTGGTGTCGTCTGCATGGAGGGTGCACTCAATGCCCTCATCCAGATATTGAACAGGGCAGGCCCCAGTACTGACCCCCAACAGTCACCAGCTGGATTTAATTCATTTACCACCACTCCCCAGACCCAACCCTCCAGCTGGTTTTTCACCCAGCACTACACCTGTCCAAGCCAAGAATTGCTAACTTCTCTAAGAGGATGTTGTGGGAGACAGTGCCAAAGGGTTTACTAAAGTCTAGATAGATCACATCCACAGACCTTTCCTTATTCACCAGGCAGGTTGCTCAATCATACAAGGAGATCAGGTTGGTCAAGCAGGACCTGCCTTTCATCAACCCATGCTGGCTGGACCTGATCAGCCGGTTGTCCCCCATGTACTCTGTGATCTCACTCAGGATGATCTGCTCCATAACCTCTCCTGGCACCAAGGTCAGGCTGACAGTCCTGTAGTTCCCCAGAGCCTCCTTATAACCCTTCTTGTAGATGGGAGTCACATGGGCAAGCCTCCAATCTTCTGGGACCATTCTGGCTGACCAGGAACACTGATAAATAGTGGAAAGCAACTTGGCAATCACCGCCGCCAGCTCCCTCAGCTGGATTCTATCCAGCCCCATGCACTTATGACAGCCCAGGTGGAGAAGTAGGTCTCAAACTGTTCTCACCTGAATTGTGGGGGGTTTATTCTGCTCCCCATCCCAGACTTCCAGGTCAGGGGGTATGATGGTAATTGGTCTCACTTTTAAAGACAGATGTAAAGAAGGCACTGAGAACCTCAGCCTTTTCCATATCCTCAGTAGTCAATTTCCCCACTGCATACAGTAAATTATGGCAATTATCCTTATCCCTCCTCCTCCTGATAACATGTTTGTAAAAAAGTTTTTTGTTCTATTTTACCCCAACTGCCAAGTTGAGTTCAAGCTGAGCTTTCTAATTTTCTCCCTGGAAATTCTAACAACTTCTTTGTACTCTCCCTGAGTTGCCTATTCCTTCTTCCATTGGAGGTAGACTTTTTTGCTGGAACCTCAGAAAAGTTCCCTGTTCATCCACGCAGGTCTTCCCTGCCAGCTCATCTCACAGCACAGGGGGACACCTGCTCCTGCATCTCTAAGACTTCCTTCTTGAGGGGCATCCAGCGCCTTGCTCAGTGTCTGAGCAATTCAAAGTCTGCCCTGCAAGCCCAAGGCAGCAGTTTTGCTGATGCTACTCCTGACCTCACCAAGAACAGAGAACTCTACCATTTCATGCTCATTCTGCCCTGGAAAGCTCCTGACCTCCACATCTCACACCAGTCTTTCTCTGTTCCTGAACAGCAGCTCTAGCACTGCACCTCCCCTGGTGGGCTCTCCTACCAGCTGCACCAGGAAGTTATCTGCCACGCACTCTAGAAACCTCCTAGACTGCCTCTACTGCACTGTATTGTATTTCCAGTATATATCAGAGAATTGCCTGGGATCACCTGCAAGTTTAGAGGAACAAAGAAAACCTAAGGGATTTCCATGGGACAAGTCCCTCCAACACTATCACAGGCTTTTGATCAGGCTTCCAAGAACACCTAGGAGGCAAACAGAGAATGAAAAAACACTTCCTATGTAGGAAGGATTTGACATCAGAAACATAGCAAGACACCATCCGGATATGCAATAATTCAGAGTCAACTACTGTAAGTCCTAATTACTGCCTAAAATTTCAGTGGTCCACCTGAATTACACGGTCTCTATCTGCTGAGAATGTCTAGCCACCCTGCAGCATCTCACAAAAGCTGGGCCTATATTTATTCCTCCAGAAGGAAGAGCATCTTCCAGTGCAGACAGACCCAGCCACGCCAGGCAGACATAAAGGGCACGCATCTCATAACAGCAGTGCAGTGCAGTTGGTTTCCCCCTACACGGCCAGCCATGGGAACAGATAATGCACGCCAGCTCCGGTCTCTGATCGAACTGCCACCAGGTTAAGGCAGGTGTCATTCAGGTGACAGAGAACTGTGCTCAGCAAGCCCAGCCACAGTATTGAGAAACAGCAAGGCATGCAGGCATCATCTGTCCTGCCTCATTCCCATAGACAGTAAACACACAGTCCTACACAAAAGTAGGTGGGCAGACACATTAGCAGAGTTAAGAGGAGAAATGTCCCCTTTCTACCTCTCAAACCTTCTCTTTCACCAGCACTGCTCATTCCCCTTCACCGCCTCCTGTGCTCAGAGGATTACCACCAGTACCCGTTTGCCTCCCTTCCCAGTTTCATCCCTGCCATACCAGCTGGTATCTGCAGCGAGCACATTCCTGCCACGAGGGAGCCAGTAGGCTACAGGACAACTCTTAATAATTGTGGGTACTCCATAATAAACCTTGCTAGAACTTCCAAAACCAAACACTCACACACACACTAAGTTGATAAGATACTTATCAACAGTCTAAGGGGAAGCTCAGAAAGGAGAACGTGTGAAAAGAACAAAAAGAAGCATGCATTTGTACATAGACTGAGGGGACACAAAAGTAATATTAGGGCCAATCATCACTACAGGCACTGGAAGAGGTCTGTTTGTAGTTACCAGGCACCTTCAGAAGGCATGCTTTGAGTTTTTGCTCTCTGGAGAGCAAAGACTGAGAAATTCTGCTTTGTCCAAGGTCTCCAAATAATTGACTTTTTGCTGCTCCACACTGGGCTTGGTCCAGTGGGAAATGCATGGTGGATCTCTGAGAGGAGCTCCCTCAGAAATGTCATGCTCAAATGCACAGCAGAGAAGACAAAGGAGATTCTGACCAACGCAGAACTGTGATTCTGAAGAAGTACATTTTGTTTTAATAACCAGGCTAAATGAAAGTGTTTAATAGCTTACTATTCAAAGTGGAAACAATAGGGCAGATTTTTCCTTGAGCACTTCAAGTACTTTAGGACATGTGCCCTACAGAGAAGGGATTCATTTCCTCAAGAACTTTGGTTCATTTTCCAGTCATGCAGACTTTCTTGAGACACTGAGCTGGGAGAAGAGAGTCCATCCACTTCTGCCACAGCCAACACACCAAGGCAGCTTAGGTGATGTTCCAAAGCAAGCCCTGTCATTCTTTCACTCACTGATGTAAGGTGGGCTTTTGTATGGCATCTAAACTGGCACAGGTTTTGCATCATTATCCTCATGCAGCACCGAGCACAGGACTAATGATCTAACACAAATAATTAAATCATGCTTGGCAGTTGACAGAAGGAGGGAGTTGGCTGGAACAGCTCATTGTGACAGTTTGTTCTTAGCTTCCTCAAATTGCAGAGGTGAAAATTGTTGCCTT
This sequence comes from Tetrao urogallus, assembly GCF_951394365.1. Taxonomy (NCBI): domain Eukaryota; kingdom Metazoa; phylum Chordata; class Aves; order Galliformes; family Phasianidae; genus Tetrao; species Tetrao urogallus. The sequence continues at coordinate 2,263,724 of NC_136823.1, read as the reverse complement.
GCCTGGCAGGCATCACTCAGGATCTCAGCACAAGGATACCTCTGAATTCCCAGACAATAAGCTGCCTGCAAACTGGATTGTCTGACCAGATACAGGGGGATAACTGCGTGGCTCTGGCCTTTCGGCATCCTTCCCAAAGGAGGTAAAAATGGTAAGATGCTCCAAAGCTTCTATAGACTCTTCCAAATAAAAAAAAAATAGTAGTAAAAACGACCTTCATAACCCATCAATATTGACCTTAATTAAACATTTTGCTCTTTGCGATTCGATGGTAAAGCTAGTTGCAGAATTTGGAGTAAGCACTCAAATGATTTAGCTCCTTTCTCAGTTCACCTATTAGCCACGAACAAACTCCAGCTTCAGTGCCTGTTCACTAATGCAGCACATCTTCTATGTGAACATGTTTAATAGATAATTCACAAACAATTCCTTTGGCCAACAAATCACACAATTTCCAAACTGAAAAATCACTTAAATTAGCTACTGGATTTGTATTCCACTTGGAGACATATTTAAGGGATCTGCTTTTCTAGGTACTGAATCACAGAATCACCAAGGTTGGAAAAGTCCTACAAGATCACCCAGTCCAGCCATCCACCCATCACCAGTAGCACTCACTAAACCACGTCCCTCAACACAAAATCCAAACGTTCCTTGAACACCTCCAGGTCGGTGACTCCACCACCTCCCTGGGCAGCCCATTCCACTGCCTGACCACTCTTTCAGAAAAGTAGCATTTCCTGACGTCCAGCCTAAATCTCCCCTGGCGCAGCTTGAAGCCATTCCCTCTAGTTCTGCTTGTGGAATATCATAGCATTGGTTTGAGGGAACTTCCACAGTCACTTTTTAATAATCCAGGCTACATTTCTCTAATTTTAAACCTGAAAGTTATGCACAGAGTTCCCAAATTACAGACTCACATTCCACAAGCACTGCTGAGAATAAGCTATTAACATTCCCACTAAACTCTTGGACAGTGCTGCACACACAGCCAGAAGCTCTACGTGCTGATTTCCCTTTGAATTCTTTTTAGCTTTCCTCCCACCCCCGGAAGGCTTCATTTAGCTCCACTGGACATACACAAAAATTGAACATTTCCCTTTCTGGTACCTCACACCAACTGATAGTTGATTCACAGAGTCTCCTGGTCTAGAAGGCTTTGCATTCTTAAGGGAATGTGCGGGGTCTTTTTGGTGTGCTTTCCTGGTTACATTTCCATTGTTTGTGTCTTTTTTTTTTTTTTTTCTTTCTTCTCTGAAGTAAAAGAAGCAGTTTCAGTTAAGAAATTACAGATTCCTTACTTTGGGAGAGTAAGGAAGAGGCTACTGGAGCAGAGGAAGAATAAAAACAGAATTAGGGTTATAGCCTTTTTCCTTTTCAGATTTTAGAGATTACCTCAAATCCCTCGCATAGAAGATACCTGTCTTTCAGTAGGCACAGCAGAGGTGGTTATGTGAAGCTTTGAAAGATGACACACTGAGCCCCAATGGCTGAAGAGCCACGATGCTTGCTAAAAGCCATTGGCCTTAATCAGAAAGAGCTGCCAACAGCAGAACTGCCCATTCCTCTCGGTCTGTGTTTGCAGGAAACATGATAAATATTTTCAAAATGAAAGACACAGGACTTGCCACCTTCATAGTTCACACAACAGCCATGTGTGATGCCACAGGGGTGCTGGCTGCAATGATGTCTCTGATAAGTAGTGCAGTGAAGAATGGAGAGGGAGAAATGTTTACCCTCAGTTGGCTCACTCTGTTTATTTGCAGTACACCTGAAACCACTTTTGGAGCCAGGAAAGAAGGAGACGTAGACTAGAAGTAGGCTGTGCTCTCCACTCAAAGCTTTGCCCTGCTCACCAGAAGTATGCGACTGCGGGCAACTGAAACTGGCTCATCGCTTTCTTAGTGTTGATAATGCTCCTGTGATCCGTGGTAATAAGCACACAACAAAACTCAAGAAAGGCCTCTGCCTTCAGGAAACAGGTGATTTCCGTCAAAGCCACTCGGGTAACAAGTTCAATGAATGAAGAATGCCCTAAGGAAAAAGGAGGATGAGCAAGAGTTCAGTGCAGTACATCCAGCAAATGCTGTTTATGCAACATACCAGTCCATACCAGTGCTGCAAAGAGCATTTATCTAGTCTGACCCAGAGCTGAAAGTCAGGCAGTCCTGAAACCCCATCCTGAGATGTGTGTTGTGCATCATCTGCCTGCAGCATCTTTCTTTGGGCCTTTCCACATGGCACGATGCTGCTGTGAGAGACACCTTCCCAGGTGTGGATGGCTACAGATCAAGGCTCCAGCAGTGAGGCAGTCTGGCATGACACCTTACACTATTGCTTAGAGAAGGTTTAAGAAGGCCAGGCCACAAGGTTCCAGGGAAAGGTGGCTTGGTAGAAGCTCCGTTGATTTCTTCTACCTTTCTGTTGGTGGCTCAGCCCAGGGTACACTCACTGCCCACACAGATTGGGCACTTCCCTCCATCCATGCCTGGGCTTAGCACAGCCAGCTTGCAGCACAGGGACTCTCCTCCTTGTAGCAAATCAGATCCCAGCAACACACATGAAACAAGTGTTCTCCAATTCATCCGGCAAGCAATTCTCACCCCATTGGCACATTCCCCCATAAGGCTTTAAAAGCATCCTAGGCCAAAGGGGACTAGAGCTTCTTAATCGCAGGGCCTCTGCTGATCTGAGAAGGTAGAAATATCACACAGTGGTAGCTGGATAGCAAAGAAACACCACTCAAACATCCATGCTATAGCAGGATTCACCGAAAAATCTAACAGACAAGGATGGGATTCAACCCGTCTGACAGAGTGGAACATCTGCCAAGGAGGAGAAGACATGGAAGGCAGCAAAATTCAGCAATCCCAGAGGCCAAGCAGAACACTTCACTAGGGCACCATGGAGCACCAGAGTCAGCATTTCCAGGTCTCAGTGCCACCCAGGCAGGACTAAAACTCCACTTTATCTCCAGCAGCAGCCCCCTGTCCCACGCCAGCACTGCAATGGCTTTTCCCTGTCCAGCAGCTCAGCTCAGCCCTTGTGTGCAACAGCCAAACAGAGGTGTGCTACTAAAGCTGTCTAGGCTAAAACTAGGGCACAGTGCAGGGCTAACTCAAGTTATAGCAAATAATTTTATGCATTTTGATACATTGGCTAAACAGTCCCATAAACAGCAAAAATACGTAGCCTTGCTTTCTTTCCATTTTTGATAAAGGAATTTGAGAGCAGGTTTCAAGACTGCAAAAAAAAAATCCTCTTTTTTTTTTTTTTCGTATATTTGAGACTTAATTTCCTGTTGACATAATGTACATTACCTGAGAATTCTCAAATGGAATGTATAAGGTTGCCACCAGATATTCAACTTCAAGGAAAATCTGGTCGTGTCTCTTTGTCAGACTTTTGTATGCATCCTTTGAGACAATCTTGCTCTCTGATAGAGTTCATCTTCAACACTGACCAAACACATCTTTCATTTTATTAAAAAATAATAATAAAAAAAAAACAACACCAAGAAACAGCCACCAGTGCTAACCTGTGCACTGTTCATAAGAACACAGATATACTATTTATAATAAAGGAGACAAAACCTGCTACAATGACAAGAAAATAGCAAAGAAAATCTCCTGGGTATGCTATGGAAGGCCATGTGGCACGACCTTTCTGCTGACTTTCAAGCAAAAATCAACCATCTTGGGAGGGCCAAAAACAGAAATGGGAAATGAAGATATGAATAGGCTGAAAGGTCTCATTCTAATGCACATTTGGGATGGGGAACTACTACTGTTCTTCTCAGGTCAAGCCTGGTGTGATCTGTTCTCATGGGACTAACTCAAAGAGAAAGAAATCTCCTAAGAAACAGCAGGGGTTCTGCACATCACCTCCGCTTCACCAATTTGGCTTAAAATAAAGCCCATAAAGCTTCTGAAAGAACAAGCAGCAACCAGCTCAGAGCTGGGCAATAAATAAAACAGCAAGCACCCATACAGCTAAGCACCTCCAAAGAGGATAGATAGCAAAAAGCCAAACAAGTCCAAACCTGCAAGGACACCATGGGATTTTCTGGGAACTTGCAACACTGCCTTCAGGGTGGAGATGAACAACCAGTGTCCATGCCTTGTTGCATTGTATTCGTGTGTATGGTTACCAGATTGCACTAGAACAACAGCTTCACACGAGCATATGGGTAATGAACCTCACACACCTCTGTAAAGGCAATTAATTTCTCACAAACACGCACGTGCTCTCACCTTGCTTGCAAACTAAACACATAAGAGACAACTGCAGGCTTTGTGTGTGGTGCTGTGATTCAGGTAAGACAGAAGATAATCCCTAATTTTTATGGATTGTCCAAAAAGGGTTATAAAAGCAACAGTCTGCAGAGAATTTCCCACCACAAACAGTTCCAGCACACTCCACCCAGCCCACAAGAAAAGTAAGCAGGAAGGATAGGCTGAGAGCCTGACTGCTTCAGGCTCCAGTTCCAGGTTTATGCAGGAGAAAGGAACAACTCCAGACCTCTGCCAACCCACTTATGCTAAGAAGAAAAGACTTGTCATCTTCTGTATTTTCAGCATTGTCCTTGCAACATTAAATGCCAAACAATAAATCCTGTTAGCATGTCTACTTCAGAAAAACAAACAAACAAACAAACAAACCACACAGCCCTATTTCTCCTCTTCATGTAGCATTTTAACCAAAACCAAGCTGAGAAATCAAAAAGCACTCCATGTACGCACCATAGTTTCAGTCAGCACAAGAGTGACATGAAATAAAGGTTTTGAAGCCCCTTTGTCCTGTCCTTTTTCAGGCTACTCCTCCAGAGACACAAAGCAAAATCTGTCCCTTCCTCTCTGCCAAAGCTGAGATCAAACAGCAGCCTCAGCACATCTAAAGTTACAATTAAGGCTACTCTTAGCAAAGATGATCTTTCCCTCACCAAATGCTAAAGATCTCTAACATTTTCCTGTATATTATCTGTATCCAGCAGCGTACTTATAAGATTAGCCTAAAATTAGGACAGTTTCCTCATTCTTCCTTCACTCTTACCACAGCCTGGTTCCTGGGAATCCGATCCTATCTTCCACATAGGTTACTCCCTGTTGATAGGAAATAACTAGTGCATGTGGGTAGGAAGCACCAACAAAGGATTATGAGGATTAAGAGAGAGTCCTCATTGTGACATATCTCCACAGTAGATCAGGAGACTCAGCAGGCCCATTTGATCAACAGGAACATTAGGAAACCGTCTTACTCTTGCTCTCCCACACAGTGTCTCATCCCACTGTGGCACGGGTTAAAGTAGCACAGGGGCTTTGGAGAGACGACGAGTTGCTCTGGCCCACCTAGCTACTTCCATGCCACCTTCTTCTCCAGCAGGAGAATACAGCAATGTAAAAAAATTAAGCAGAAGCACAATACAGCAATGAGAGATGACGGGTCAAACAAAGGAAACACTTGGAAATGGTGCCTTGCCCCAGCGTTACTCAAAAAAACGAGAGGCAGTTTAGTGACCAAGGCAGTGGCTTTCCATTACCTAAGGAAGCTATTCGTTTCAGTAGCTGGTGAGGAACAAGAACTTCAAGATGCTTGTTGAGTAAAAGCTCCTCTCCCTGCTTTGATTGTCCTACAGTACATTGCCTATGCGTTTCAATGTCCTTTTGAAACAGATGTACAATAACCTCAAGAGTTTTCCTCCTCCAGCCATATACTTGGGCATCTTTCTTCTCCAAACAGAAAGAGAGGACAAGCTCCAACCTCCTTAAGGCCTCCTCACAAGCATGCAGCCACAGTGAACTGTGCATGGCTTATTCCAGGACAGAATCTTCTTGGAATCATAGCTTTGAGTTGGAAGGGACTTTTGAAGGTCATCTAGTCCAACTCCCATGCAATGTAAAGGGACAACTACAGCTAGATCAGGTTGCTCACAAGAGCAGAAGAATCAGAGCCACTAAACTGGATCAAGCTCCATCCTGCTCCTTCTCCAACAGTAACTAATAGTAGCACATAGGAAAGCAAGAATAGAGTAACAGAGTGGCTGTTAGAAAACAAACTTTTTACCAGGCTATTTGCAGCTCCAGGACTTTCTCAACCAGGGACTGTGCATTGGTAATTCATAGCCCTCAGAGGATTCTCTTTTTATTAGTTATTCCAGTCTTCCCGTAACCTGCATTAACTTTTGTTCACTACAAACTCGCACAGTCCATTTATACAGTTTGTTCTCAGGGTGAGTTGTTTTCTTGTGAATTAGCTGTCTGATGGTTTTGGTTCTTGCTGCTACCCAAACCTTGTTCCTATAGCTCAGTTCATTTTGCTTCTGAGATCTTATCACCAAGTGACATCATCCTGTTCTAATCTAAGTCGAAGTGCAGCAGGCTTAAGCTCTCCCTCCTGGATTGTTTTTTTCAGCATCCTATGCCACAACCCCACCACTCCGCATTACAAGGACTTACTACTGTTATTCACTGTAGCTTTTGTTTTCTTGCTGCTCTGATTAGTAAGCAGTGTACTTCAGCTGCCTTTTACTCCTCTTTATCACAATCAGACCCACTCAACAACTCTGGCCTTTGACAGGCCCTTGTCACTGCTGACTGATGTCAATTTTCCATCAGTAAAGCTGGCTCTTCACCTTTCAATCTTTATTTCCTTTCTTTCAGCTTACTATTTATCCATTAGAGACACGCTTGTGATATCTCAAAATCCTAAGAGCATAACAGGAATTCTGACTTGCCATGGGTGGCTGGATCCTGGAGTGTTTTCTCAATCTACTCTCACCTTACTCCTCAGCTTGCAGGCTTCAGCTACACCACACACGAAGCATCCCAGTGAGGGTGCCTGTGCCAGTGAAGAAGGAGAAAAGCTGTACCCAAGGCACAGCACAGTCATAATATTTGGTACAGACCAACAAGTGAGGCAGCAGCCAGGCACTGAGACTGCTCTTCTCAGGGTGAGCATCCTCAGCACTCCTAAACTCAAGCTACTGCAAGAAAATAGCAGAGCTCAGATAATCCGTTCCCCCCCCCTTTCTCTGCAGGAGAAACCTGCAGGTCTCCACAGAAACACTACCAGGACTTCCTCCTGCAACACCTTGGGCTTGGAGCAGCCACAGGGTGAGCTGTCATCATACAGCAACCCAGCTTACTCACAAGCCCTAGAAATCATCCAGAGGAAAGAAAAAAAAGTGTGGCTCTTCCCAACATTCTTTTCCTGGGTATTGTTCCTCAATACCACAGAGATGAACAGCCTTTTCCCCCCAGTGAAAACGTGCCATCCTGACACCCACGTCCCACTCCCATTGTTCATATGAAGTCCTCACCTCCCAGCCACATCATGCTTTTGTGTCCTTCAGAGTCCTCAGCCCAGAGCTACCCACATTTCAGCACCCAGAAACAACCCCAAGGAAAACCATCTTCCTCTTGCTTCACAAAGAAGGGCTGATTACTTCATGTAATGTAATGATAGTAAGTGAACAAGCTGGACACTGAGAAGCAAGATCAGTTCTCACAAAGATTGGCTAGCAATGAGTGGTTTAAGACAGGTAATGAGTGGGTGGCATTTGTCAGCTTAGTAATGTAGCTTATAATTTGTTTATTAACCTTGCTACTGCTTTCACTGCTGTTGGAATTAAATACTACCTGTGAGTCCTAATGAGCATCTGCCATGCCTGACCTACAAACATCCTTGGGCTTCTGCTGCACAGGCATTGGATGCATAGTGGCATTACAAAGCCAATAGAAAAAGCATCCCAACTTTCAGGGGAAAAAGTGAAGATCTCCTGAGACAAAACCAAATGCATCTTCACAGAATTCTTGGAGAGTGAAGATGACTAACCCTCATCTAGAGTTTCATTCATAGTTATTCCAGCTTGATTTTTAACAGTGAGGCAAGGAGAATGTTCCTGCACACACATCTTCATCTATTGGTGGCTAATTAGCTAGGACAGCCACCATTCTCCAGGTGAGGCAGCCCCATCCCAGCTGTCTCAGTTTCAGCTGGGACAAAGTTGTTCTACTTCATAGCATCAGATATGATGCTGCATTTTTGTTTGAGGAGTGAAACAACACTGGTAACACACCAGTGTTTCTAGCTGTCGCTGAGCAGTGCTGCACAGAGCCAAGGGCATTTCAGTTTTCTGTTTCTCCTACTATCATACCAGTGGGGGGACACAAGGAGCTGGGAGGGGACAAAAATCAGGACAGCTAACTCAAAATGGACAAAGGGATATTCCATACAGAATCACAGAATCACAGAATCACAGAATCACCCGGGTTGGAAGGGACCTCAAGGATCATGTAGTTCCAACCCCCCTGCCTAGCAGGGCCACCAAACATACACATTTAGATCAGGTTGCCCAGGACCCCGTCCAACCTGGCCTTGAACACGTCCAAGGACGGGGCATCCACAACCTCCCTGGGCAGCCCGTTCCAGGGCCTAACCACTCTCCTCGTAAAGAACTTCCCCCTAACATCCAACCTAAATCTTCCCTCCTTCAACTTGGATCCATTTCCCCTAGTCCTGCTATTGTCAGCCCTTATGAAGAGTTTACTCCCCTCCTGGGTGTAGGTTCCCTTCAGGTATTGATAGGCTGCAATGAGGTCGCCCCGCAGCCTTCTCTTCTCCAGGCTGAACAAGCCCAACTCCCTCAGCCTGTCCTCATAGGGGAGGTGCTCTAGCCCCCTGATCATCTTAGTCGCCCTCCTCTGGACCCTTTCCAAAATCTCCATGTCTTTCTTGTACTGAGGGTACATACCTTATGGTATGGTATGGTATGGTACCATACCTTATGGTATCACGTAGAAGGAAAGTTTTGAAAGGGATTGGGGTTCATTGGGCTCTTCTCAGCTGCTTAGGGGGTGTTACCTCAACACTGGTCAACAGGTGGTACACTGCTTGTACTTCACTTGTCATATAACAGATATATATAAATATGTGTGTATAACTATTATCCTTTTTTTTTTTCCTCCCCCCCTTCCTTTTCTCTTAGTAAGTAGTTTTATCTCAACCCACGAGTTCCACTTTGTTTTGTTTTGTTTTTCCAATTCTCTCTCCATTTCATGGGAAGGGGAGGAAGTGAGCAAACAACTGTGTGGTGCTTGGCCATCTACTGCAACACCAGCCCCTCACCAAGCAATAGTGTTCCCTATTTGATGCACTGGACCTCTCATTCAGGATCAGAGTGGTCACTGCCCTTGTTAACCAAAGACTGGCATGAACATTAGGAGCTTTCCTGGTGTGCCACGTACAATCAAGAAGTGCTTTCCACAGGATAGATGTGCCCCTCCTGAGAGGATCTGTCCTTCCCATCCAGGAGGGGCCCAGCTAGTCCAGTCTATGGAATGAGTCTGTGTGCACCAGACTGATACTGCTGCTCAGGAAGAAGCATCAAGAGGCAACAAGCTGGGGATTTCCTGGCTAGTGTTAGTTTAAGCCACACTCAGGCAGCTGTGGTCCTGTCCTGTTCACTGAGAATTCTCTCTCAGTGGTAGCACTAACTGTATGAAGAACTGCACACTGGCAGACAGCTTCAAACATGACCAGATTTGTTTTATTAAGAATACTGACATGTAAATCCTGCTATATGTGTGCACATTCACTTCCGTCCACTTCTACGAGATTTAAAGCTAGACCAGGAATTTCTCTAGAACACCATCAGCAGCTGCCGACACGAGAAAGGAACAAGTTGGCTGCTTTGTGCTTTTTCAGACAGCTCTTTGTGCAGAACAGTTTGGCAGCTTATTTGCAGCCCTATTGGCCTGACACCTCTCAGCTGTGCTGCAGGACCCACCAAGCACACCTGGATCAGTGGAGAACCGCTCCTTTACTAACATGCAGCAGCACTCCAACCCCTCCCCAAACCACCTTCAGTCATTACCTTTGTAAAGAAAAACATGCTACAGCAACATAAATAAAAATCAGCAGCAAATTTCAGCACTGAACTGCACTATCAGTGCATGTTTGGGCACAGGCTAGCACCCACTGAAGTCAGCAAAAGTTTTGAAAGAGAAAACACCTCCCACACAAAGGAGAGACAGAGGAAGCAGTCAGAGCTGTGAGGCAGATAAGCTGCCTGTCAGAACAGGCTTGGACTGTCCTCTAGCAGGAAGAAATTGTCCAGTGAGAGAGAAAGCTATTTGGGGAATGAATTAATAGTGAAATTCTTGTTTAATTAATAAATAAATCGCCTTACCCAAACGTCTCTCAGCTTTCTGCCAAATGGACGAATGGCCAAGATATGGCTTCATGAACCTCTAGTGCAGGGTCACTTGAAGGCAACAGCCTAGATAGGAGCAAAAGGAAGGTGATGAACAGTGAAAAGGACACAGAATGGACAGCAGAGCTGATCACTGTGCTGTTTGAGGAGATGACAACTTTCTTTGGACAAAACACCCAGAATCCCTTCGAACTCACATCCAGTATCCTGCTTTGAACAGCTTTAAAAGAATCTTTGGCTTTCGGGAGCAATCCCGCAACAGCTGCTGCCTGTTCCAAGCAGCAGGACATCAGCCATTCAGGTAAAGGAGAGAATTTTAGAGCAAGAACCAAACTGCACCACTGGAGAGCAGCAGCCAAATGACGTGGCTCTGAATTGGACGCATCTGAGGGAGGCAGAACAAATGCCACAAGAAAGGCCACAAACACCTCTCTCCCCCTTGAGAATTTCCCGTGCAGAAAAATGCTGTCTTCCTAAGGTGTCTCATCTGCAATTCAACCTTAGACCTCAGTTTCTTGCTAGCACAAGACTTTCATGAACACTGGATGAACACCAGGGTCTCACCAATGCGCACCAATATGGTCCCCTCCACTTTGTACAGGGTTTATCACAACTCATTTCCCAGAAGGGAGAAAGACAGAAAAACAAAAACAAGACAAAACCCAAGCAAAACTGCAGCTCTCCTTACAAGAAAAGAAGGGAAAAAAAAAAAAGAAGAAGAAGAAAAAAAAAAGACAATACAACCAGAAACAAAGAGTGAACTTCATAAAAGCAGAACTCCAAATTATGAAGAGTTTGCCCTTGAGGCAGATACTGAAGATGAGAAGTACAGTGTCTGAATGCAGAGACTTTTGTTGCTACCAAAAAGCAGTGAGAAACCCCAGCAAATGACTTTACATAAGCCAGATGTTTCTCCAGGGGGAAAAAAAAGTAGGAAAATACTGTCTGGATTCCTCCTCTTCCACTCAGACTTGGTTCCCTTACCAGCTACTTCTTAAGGCCCTACATGTTTTTGGATTCCTTGTGCCACAAAGCAGCCATGATCACCTTCCCCATAGCGCATTTGGTCTCCATTTCCAACAGGCCTGATATTTAAGAGAAAGCCCAGACTCCAGCCTCATGCAGAAGAACCCCAGATTCGTAATAACAGCTGCCATGTGAGAATACTTCAAATCCCAATTATTCGGAGGAACAAAAAGCAGCAAAGAAGAAGAAAAAAAAAAAAAGGATAATGCAAAGCACGTGCAGTTTTAGCAATGACCACCAACAACCAGAGCAGAATAGAAAGACTGAACAGGGAGTGCTGGTGATCTCACCTTACACCACGTGGAGATGGAGGCCCCACCATATGGTGTAAGGTGGGTCCAAGCTGACCACACAGGCCGAGCGTCAGCAGTCTGGGTGTCTGCACCTGCCCTGTGATTAATTCCCAACCAATAATTAATCACCACCACCGACTGTGCCATCAAAGCGAAACCACAGCTTCCGTCCTGACCGAGTTCCCAACCCAATGATATAATCGCGATACAGTTAAGCAGGAGAGCCCAGAGGCACAACTAACTCACACAGATCCACTGCAAGTAGCTCTTCATCTCTAACTGCTCCGGCCACTGCCATCACGGCTGCCAACATCTGCCACAGCCACCACAGGCAAAGGCGCTCGGCCACCGCCAGCTGCTGAAGAGCAATTTCTGGACGAGTTCTCCCACACTTCCTTTGCAAGACTCAGCTGTGCATTTGTAGCCACTGCAGCACTCACCAGCAGGCCTATCAGGCCTTCCCAGGCCATCAGACCAGGCTCCTCCACACGTAACCCAGGCAGCAAAACACGCATGGGGATCAGAGCAGATCCTTGAGGGGTTTTGAAGAAGGAGAGGGTGAAAGCAGAGCCACAGCCAGATTATTAAAAGGAGACAGTGCTTACTGAGGTATTTCCGCCTTGCTCCAATCCCTCCCAGCTCAGGTAGAGGCCTTTGTCCACCGCTCCAGAATCACGGGGGTGACAGCCATGACAGGGAGGGATGTGCACAAAATGGCTGCCCCTTCCCAGGCTGAGGGAGATCATTCCTGAAGGGAGGGACAAACAGGGCACAGGGGCTGCTTCTGACTCTCCCAACCTTCCGGACGTTTTACCTCCCTTCCCCATCCCATGAAGTTCAACCAACCACGCATTCAGATCCAAAGCACTACTAGAAATATTTGAGAAGGCACAGGGGCATTTGGCTTGACATCCAGAAGAAATCCCACTTTCACCTATTTCCTAAGCAGCCCAGAACATAACTGAGCCAATCAGTTGTAAATACAAGGATGCGTTGATGAAACAAACTATTTACTTGATGTTACAACTCTACACATAGCCTGATTTTCTCACACCAAGGATAGAAAATGAAAACAACCATCAAAAGTAACCTGTCTGCTTTGGAGACATCAGCCTCCGCGTTCAGATGGTGGCAGGAAGACTGTTTCCCTATTTGCATCTTTGGGTGGCACAACAGCAGGCAAGTTCAGAGATGTGAAGTCTGAATTGCATCACGCTTGAATTGCATTTGATGCAACACCAAGAAGTAAGCACCTAGGAGAGGAATAAAAGTAGACAAGAGAAGGAAAGCAAGCTACAACCAACTCTGAAGCCCTAAGCTTGTGTGCTACTCGTCTGGGATTCTACTGCTGCAAAGAGTCCCTCCCATCTTCATTCTGCAGTTGTTCAGAGCGCAACTCCCCTGCCTATGCTCTGTCAGTGGAAACATAAATAAGCCTTGCTGCCCTGCACAGGGAACGTGCACTTTTTACTCTCCTGTTTCACATGTAGTTATCCTCATTCCCAGGATTGTACTTGCTCTGGGCCCTTCCTTCTCTGGCTAGAGTGAGCAGGCAGCTCTGCCAACGAGCACTAAGGGAGGCACGCTAGGAAGGGCTATGCAAAAGACTGTGGGAAGCATTCAAAAGTAGCTACTTAACTTTTGCCCTGAATGGAAATGGAGGGAGAAACTTTTTGAAAGCACCAACCTGAAGTCCCTCTAGCTGGTCAAGAGAGAAGTCAAAGGGGTCCAATGAGGAGAAAAAAAAAAAAAAAAGCCCATATTTGCTAAGGGCTCGTGACACCACACATGAAAACCTAATAACGGATCTTACAGCCAGAGCAGGAGACTACCTGGTTTCGTAGAGCAGAGCACCACACAGCATCTTGCTGTGCAATCAGTGGGTTAACCAAGAAGCTTCACTCTGCTGCGTGTGGGAAGCAGTATCTCCTTGCCAAATTCCACCAATCTGAACATAACCAGCTTTCTCACTCAGCCCTTGCTCCTACAATTAGCTAGTGCTTATGCCCACCTCTGCAAGGGAGCGTAGACAAACCCCACGCTCTGTCCTCTCATGTAAGGCTTTTCCCAGCATTGACCCTTTCCTGATGTCAGCTCTTATCTCCTCACTGAATTACTCTGACAAGACATGAGGTTTCCAAGGAAAAATCCCAAGTAAGGAAGCCAAGATGGGTAAAACAATGATGGCTGAGGACCAGGCAGGCATGCTGCTCTCCACCATTGAGGCCAGAAGGCTTGAAAAATGCTCCTTCAGGCTCCCTACAAAAGATCACTTTGCAGATGGCTTTTCAGACAAGCCATCTCCTTCCTTAAAAAGCAACAGGGCTTTTAAGTGGAATAGCAGTGGGATGCTCAGACTCGCAACTCCTGGGATGAGGTACCATGCAAGAGCTGCCTGCATGTTAGTTTTTTGACTAAGGCCATTGCAAATAGCAGCTGTAGTCTTCCAGCCAGCCACAGCTCAGCTACTGCTCAACCATGCTCACAGAGCTTGTTGACTGCAAATATCCTATTTTACACCTTAGCAGAAAATTGTAAGAAATTAGGGGGAAACAAATACAACCATACACCTGACAAACATTTACAAGTGCACAACAAGCCTCCAGCATTCCTCCATTCCTTTCTCAGGAGCTGCTTTACCATGTAATTACAGGTCTTCTTTTCCCCACAAAACAGGTAGCTATTCTCCTTTGCTGAGCCACAAACAAGCTTCTAATCAATATATAGATTCCCTTCATACAGTCAAAGAGTAAACACATTCTCACTGTGCACACTCTCCAAGCTCCTGCTTTAGCTTTTGACCACCTACCTGGCCCAAGCTCCATCAGAAATAAAACTAGAGATCTTTTGTGCTCAGGCCCTAGGGTTAGAAGAACAAATACTCACAGAGCAGAGGAATTGAACAATTAAATAGATAGTAATTTAATTTCTTGCTGTTTAGATCAGAAAAGGGAATGATGGAAGGGATTTTTTTTTCCTGAGCTAGGACAATGGGCTCTGCATCCAGCTCCACAACTAGCACCAGCCAGTTCTTGTCTGCCTGTTTCCAGACGAGTTGTAAATGGCAAGCTGTTTATAACCTTTCCTACCCATTCTTGATAGCCCACTTGCACCAGCGCTCAGGAAAAAAGCAGCATCCTGAACACTGGCAGAGCCATCTAAGTCTTGCCCTGCTGTGAACAGGAACACACAGCCACAGGACCTAGAAGTCATCGGTTGCCTGCAAGGCCATGCCTATTTGCTTTTCTACAAAAAAGAAAATCTGCTACCACAGCAGTTGTGAGCAAAGCTTTGCCATGCCTTCACTGGCCAGGCCTAACAGCAACAGTCTTTATCTATTTATTTTTGGCACAGACGAACGGTTGGGGTCAAAGCCAGCCCCATTCTCAAGCTGCTCTTTGTTCCCTTGCTTTATCCAATACCCCATCCCTCTCCTCATCCTCCCACGTATCCATCTCCATTTTACCACAGGTCTTAAAAATTAAACTCTGCATGAAACCAAACACCACACTTGAACATCTCCCAGCAAATGCTCTTCATGGTCACAGAAGAATACTAACCAACCCCTAAAACACACGGATAGGAGAACAGCATGCCCTTATATGGGCAGAGGCCAGACAAGCATCTGACAAACATCAATTTTAAAGAAAAAATAATATTTATTTGTAATATAAACAAAGTCCCAATATTGGATCAGTATATATAGGGTCACTAGTTTTCCTTCATAACTCAGAAGGCAGAACCATTCCTCACTAACAAGCTCCATTTATACTACTCAGAAGATTCTTTTTTTTTTTTTCTTTTAAAGAAGACAGACAACTAACAGCACAGGAAGCCTTTACAAACCAGCTCAGCTGTAATGCAATACAGATGCACTGTCAAAAAATCCCTGAAAAAGTAAATTCCTCAATGAGGTAAGATGACATTCAGATATTCTCAGTTTGCTCACTCGCAACCGTACTTACACTCATGCTCTCCCCTAATGACCCATGATCCCAACGTTGTTATTAACAAAACCTATGAACAGGCAAAAAAAAACAAAAAAAAACAAACAAAAAAAAAACAACCAGAAAACAAGAAAAGAAGCTCATTCCAACATTCTGATAACATCTTTAACAAAAAGAACTTTTTCAGGATGTGACAGCATCAAACATTCCTCCAGATGGAGGGGTTTTTTTTTATTATTTTTATTTTTCTTGAAAAAATGTACAAAAAAATTGGATACTTAGAAAAAAATCCGTGGCTTTTTTTTCAGTTACATGAGAGTTAAAGTGGCCAGGGAGGGGGGGAGAAAGGAAGGACTACATTGCAGCCAATAAAGAAATCTCCAAATCCGTTCTGCTCTCCTCCCAGAGATTATTACCACTTCCTCCCCCTCCCGGCTCGGTTTAAGGTGTTTGCCAAACACTAGCCAAAAATATAAACAAGTCTTCTCAGAATAGAAGGCACAGCATAAAGTTATTTGAAAGAGGAAGAAAAAAATAAAAAAATCAGAACCTCTGTTGAAAGCTCCAGTCATCTCAGAATTTGCCAGTTAATATATATATTCATGTGTGTATATATATATATATATATATAAAATTCTGTTATGACACTCTCGTCATCACTTCCACATCTCCCC
This sequence comes from Tetrao urogallus, assembly GCF_951394365.1. Classification (NCBI taxonomy): domain Eukaryota; kingdom Metazoa; phylum Chordata; class Aves; order Galliformes; family Phasianidae; genus Tetrao; species Tetrao urogallus. The sequence continues at coordinate 2,247,571 of NC_136823.1, read as the reverse complement.
ACTCCTCTTGCACACCGAATGTGTGCCCATTCAGTCCCATTCTGCTGTGCAACCCTCGCTCTGCCCCAGGCTCAAGCCATGTCATCCAAGCCCCAAACACGTGCACATGTGAGAAAGACTCAACCGTGCACCAGGAATGCCAGCATCACATCTCCTTTCTGTTCTCAGGAAGCTGGAATGATTTCAGGCCAGCTGGATGACTTTAAGTCAGTCAACAGGCAGCAGAAAACGAAGCTGGGCTCAGACATGCTTCTACCAACTCTGGAGGCTACAAAGAGTTTTCTCTCTGGGCAATAGCAGTGTTTTGGCAGGGGTGGCATTAAAACAAGCTTGCAGCTTAGTCACCTTGGCTGAATCAGTGCAGAGTTTGTGATTGCAAATGCAGGAGTGGTGAAGGGGTTGCGCTTAAGCCCAATTGGCCTTCCACACATCACAAAGCTTCCTACCAGATGCTAACAACAACAGCAGCAGCATGTATCTCTCTATGGAGTACCCAGTAATATGCCAGGACATACCAAGGCTTCACAAAGTGTGCAAAATGCATTTGGTCAATATAAACATTTGATTAAAAAAATAATGATCAAACAAGAAACAGAATAAAATATCGGTTTTGCAACATCGTCTGTACAAACAGTCAGGAACTTACATATTTAAAAAGAGTTTGAACCCAAAGCTTGAGTAAGATCTATTTTTTTTTTTTTTTTTTTTTTTTCCTTTAAATCTAAAAAGTAAACTTGGGTTTTAAAACAGTCTTGGCCCAACACTTTTTGTTCAAGGTTTCCAAGTGCATAAATCTCCTCACTTTCCACAGCAAGCCAACCCCTGGTAAGCTCTTCACACGTGTACGTGCTCTGACGGTCCCAATGCACCCAGGAAAGGAGTTATTGCTGGTAACAGCTGCATTCAAAATGCTTTAACATCGCCCGTGTTAGATAAGCCCTGTAAAAAAGGCCACCTATTCAAACCACTTTCATTGGAATACTAATGAATGGCATTAGCCTTCTTAAAGCAGCAACGTGGCACCTCTGCCCAGAGAAGCTAGTCCTTCCAGAGCTGCCTGGCGAGACAGATTTTTGTAAGAGTTGAAATGCTCAAGAGAAGCAATTTGATGCCCAAGTTTCCAACCAGATGGCGCCTTCTTCATGTGGACTCCAGCGTGTTCAGCTGAAACAGGTTGTGGTTGGTGGGGGTGGTAAAGTAGAGCTGTTCACTGGGTGAGCGGTTGTCGCATGGGCTGTTGAGTCCCAGAGTCCTCTCAAAGTCCAGCAGCTGGCCCATGAAGTTAAAATTTGGGGAGATGTTGGATTTTTTCCTTTTCACAAAGTCATAGGCATCATTAAGGGACAAGTTGAGTTTCTGCATCAAGTAGGCGACGGTGACCGTTACCGACCGGCTGATGCCAGCGAGGCAGTGAACAAGGATCCCACACTTCTTGGAACGGGCCTCATCTGAAACAAGACAAGGGGAAGGGGGAGTCTATTATTCCGCACCGAGAAAGCAAAGCTTTGGAGCAGGGCCAGGTGACAGCTGCATACTCAAAGGACCAGGATGACTGCCAGAACTGGATCCTCTGCTCCTACCGACACCACCTCAAATCCCTTTGACACCTCATCCCTTCTGTAAGAGCTACTGAGAGATTCCCACTATGCAGCAACGTGGCGCAGACCCATTTGACACAGCAAGACCACGCATCTCAGACATTAGAGGAGAGCTTGGCACACATCCCTTTCCCGGAGAGCATCAGTACCATCTAAAGACAGACAGGGCTGGAGACAACAGCTCCAGGGAGATGCTGGGCATAGCACAACCACCACCAAAGCAACACCTGGCCGCACACAATACAGAAGCATGGCCCAACACCATGCAAACGACTCTCCTTTGCTATTCTCATAGCAGAGAGACTTTCCACTAGAAAGTTATTTGAATGTAATCAAAGCCAAGTGAAGCCAAGCCTGAAGTGCAGGAACTTCCCTTATTGTGAAATCCTTTTCAGGACTGAAAGAAGTGCACTTCACTACAAACAAATGCTTGCGTTGGAGAAGATTTTCTCGGAACGAATGGCAGCGGGGAGTAGGAATGCAGGCTGTACCAAAAAATTGCAAAAGAACAGAAACAACATTTCCCCTCCTTGGCCACTGATTGAAAAGCACACACATGCTCATTGTCTCTCTCACAGCCAGAACAGCATGACCTCTTTATGAATTGACATCTTGATGCTAACAGAGGGACACACTGCAGAGCACACTGAGCGCATACAAGTACACAGCTCCACTTACTTCTGGGCAGCTATATTTGCAGTCTATTGCTGGACAGAGTTTGGCAGGGAGGGAGAAGGTGGCAAGAGAAAGAGGGTCCCCAGGCAAAGCCAGTAGAGACACTCTGGCACCATCAACATGGGGGAATGCAAAGAGGCTGCAGGCAAAGTGAAATCCAGACCCAAGCCACAACAAGACCCTGTCCCAGCCTCTAAAACCAGGCAGGGATTTCCAGTGCTGTGGGCAACCACCCCCCAGCACATCCAGCCCTCCCGCCACTCTCTCTCTACTCCATATTCTTCCAAGACATTACTGTTTCTCATCTGACTTGTGCTGCAGTTCTTGGTGTTCAATTTTTAGAGTGAGATAATCTTTCATTTCCTGCCATTAAACGGAAAGCATGAGCACTGTGTTCACAGGGACACTGCCTGAACGGAGCAGGCAGCTCCCAAAAGCCACATGCCAGCAGGGACCCTGTGAGCCACCCATGATGTTTAATAATGGATTCTGCATGGGAAGCGCAGACAGACAATCAAACAGGTCCCTGACGCAGGCAAAGGTGCCCCTTGCCCATATCTACCACATTATACTTTCAACCAGATAAAAAGCCATCAAGCTTTTAATAGTTAGCGTTAGCGATGACCTGTGCCAATTTCCCAAGTAAATCAGAACTGATGAGGCTAATGACCATCACCAATACTCCACACAGCTCACACTGGAAGGGAGCACCTCCTTTCAGCCCAACAGACACTTCCACAAGAAAAAGCAGCAATTTTCAAAATTAATGCTAAAGGCATCCGCCCTTGTGCCCATCTCAACACCCAGCCCAGGCTGCTCAGAGGCTGTCTTGCACAGCACTTTCCCCAGCAGAGCTCCGGAGTGTAATTATTATCACTCATTGCGCTGACACTTACCTTTGGAAAAGTAACCATACAAGGAGTTAGTTAACACTAGGGAGACTTCCAGCAGGACCAGAACTAGACTAGCAAATCCCCTGCTGAGAACCCTGCTCCCCCCACCCTGACACTCTAAGCACATTTGGGAAACTGCTGGCACCACTCACAGTAACAAAGCTCCCAGAAGCACTCCTTCTTGCAAGCAAAAACCAGGTGCCCAGAGCTCCACACTGCCTCAGCTCAGTGATTTCACACCGTAGCGAACCCCCACTGAAGGGCAAGCAGCAGCAGGGCTGCTTCTCCTGCACTGCTCACAGGAGACCTGGCTGAAGGGCTGGAGGTCCAGACGAGGAGGACTCCATGAATCCATTCCAGCAAACACGCACCAAAGGCATCACTCCAGCAGCGTGCCACCCAGCTGCTAAGCTAGCAGTGATGCCATGCCCAGAGAGGTAAGGCCACAGACCGTCCGCAGCACCACTAGGAAGCTGCTTGCCACATTCCCAAGTGGTGAGCATGAGAAGAGACATTCTGCCAGCTACCTACCAATAAAAGCAATGGCCTCAGGAAAGAACTGAGAAAGGTTCTGGCTCCAGTGATCTGAGATGGGGATCTGCTTGTACTTGAACTCTCCGTCGTGCTCAAACATGTTTGGCAGGTTGGGAGTCACATTTAGGATGTATTTAATGCCATATTTGCCCAGGATGTCCAAGTTGGTAGAATCTTTGGCACAGCCCAGATACAGGTATGGAAGGATCTGGACTGGAAAGGCAGGCTGATTGCTGGGGATGGGGCTCCCATCTGACTCTGTCGCGCTGCTGGGTTCCCGGTCAGATTCACCATCCGAGCAGTCAGAGCTTATCCGCAGCCCTCCCAGGCCAAGGACAGACACCGGGGGAGAGTTGCTGGGTGAGGAGCTGTCAAGGTTTGTCTCGCAGTGCTCTGAATATTCAGTCTGAAACTTGTTAAAGCCACCTGGGAAAGGGAAAAGGCAGAGAGAAACGTGTTTTACTCTTCCGCACGGATGTCCTTCCATCCGAACACATGTGCACGCACTTTCAACTACCCAAGAAGTGCCACAAGGAAGGCTTCCCCCAGGCTCTTACTGAGCAAACAAATCCCAAGCAAAGAGCTTCTTACTGAGCCTGACAAATACCAACCAAACCTCAAATGCAGGGAAAGTAACAACAAAACAAATGGCGAGACACAATCTTACTGCATTTAGCACCGTGAGATGCCAGGCTGGGGCAGTTTAGCCAGGAGCTATTATGCCATCCAGGCAGAGAAACACAGAAGTATCTGAGTTTAAAAAGTCAAACTAAGAACAAGAAGCAAATAAGGGCCATAAAAAAAAAGCCCCATACAATAACTCAGCATCAAGCAAGGAAAAAGGCTGTATGTTTTTTCCAAAAAGCCGTTCTCACCTCTAACTTATCACTACTTTTTTTTTTTTTTTTTTTTGGACAGGACAGCAACACAGGGTCACTCTTCACCTAAACCAAAGCAGGGCTGAGGAGGGATGGTACCCTTCACGCCTGTCCCCAAGGCCTTCCTCCATCTCAACAGCATGGGAAGAAAAGCAGAAGCAAACACCCCTACCAACCTGCCTCCTTCCAGGCAGCACTGAACTGTCACGGAGCCATCAGTAGCGGACACAGACAAATGGTTTAATTAGAAAGGCCTCCTGGAAACTTTGTTAGCAGTGGGGTCGGGGTCACAGAGCAGGACAGGCAGCTCCTGCCGCATCCATTCACCAACATCCCTCCTCCTCCTGCGGCCGGCAGCACCGAGGAGCCATTTTGGAATTTTAATTTGAAACAGCTCTCACGCTTCCCCGGAAAAAAAAAAAAAAAAAAAGAAAAAAAAAAAAAAAAAAAAAAGAGAGAAAGGGGCCACTCAGCCCCCTCGTGCTCATCGGGGAGCGCTCAGATCAACTTGAGCACCGCTCCTTCCTACTGTTCGCGATGGGGACAAGCGCCGCGGGCGAGGCAGAGCAGCGGCAGAGCTGGACGGGACGGGCGGGGGCTGCAGCCACCCGCACAGGCGGGCAGCGGAAGAACGGCTTCAGAAGAGGAGGGGGGGGAAGGGGCCCCTCGCTCGGGGCCCGGCTCTCGGACGCCGCCGGCCACTTCGGAAGGAGGCTCCTGGGAGCGGATCTACAAACGCCCACCTCCCGTGCCCGTATCGGGGGGAGGGGCTACCCACGTTCCCCTAACCGGGGGCTCCGAGAAGCGGCGGCATTGTGAAAAGCTCTGCCGGCAGCGGCCTCCCCCGCTTCGGCCCGACTGTTATTTCTTTCTCAACGCCGCCTCCCAGCGACCGGAGAGGAGCGGGGCCGCCGACAGTTGCGGAGGCCGAGGGGTGCTACGACACGGCCCCCTCCCCACCACCCCCAGCCTCCGCGCAGGGCGCGCGTGCTGTACCCGGAGAGCCCTCGCTCCTCCAACGCGCTGCCGGGGGCGGGCAGCCCCCTCCCAGGCAATCTGCTGTTCCTGAGGGGGGGAGAGAAGAACGCTTTTTGGGGGGGAGGAGGGGGCTGGGAGACCATTTCTGGAAAGGAGGGGCACCCCGGGGCGGCGGTGGCACGGCCGGGGTCGGCCGAGGACAGCGCGGCGGGGCGGGCACGAAGGCTGCGGCCGCTGCCGGGGGAACGGAGAGGGGCACGAGGGAGCGGGGCGATCCCAACTCCCACCATTTTGTGCGAAGGATGGAAGCGGGGTCGGGAGAAAGGGACGAGAGCCGCCGGCGGAGAGCTCACCTTTCAGGTAGTAGGCTTTGCAGCCGTCGTCGCGCAGCTTCTGGAGCAGCAGCCCCAGCACGGAGCCGGCGGCCCCGGCGTCCTGCCAGTCAGCGGTGGCCTCGTCGTAAAGCAATACGGTGTCGGCCTTGCAGCGCTTGACGAAGCGCTCCTTGTCCTCGTGGTTGGGGATAATCGAGCGGATGGGCAGGTTGCCCTTCTTGAGGCGGCGGAGCATCAGGCCGGGGATGGCCAGATTGATGGCCGTCTCGATGTGCGAGCTCTCGAACAGCTCGTGCGAGCGGCAGTCGAGCAGCAACAGCGAACGGCCGCCGCCCGACTCCAGCTCCTCCTGCAGCCACTCGGCGCTCTTGCACGGCATCGCCGCAGCCATGGGCGCCCGCGGGGAGCTTCCCCAGACCTGCGTTTTCATGGGGCTCGGCAGCAGCCCTCCCCCCGCTCCCTTCCGCCGCGGCGGCTCGCCGTGCCGGGCTCCGCGCGGCCGTGCGTACGCGCTGCCTGCGGCCCGGAGCACAGCGGCCCCGCTCTGCCCTACGCGGCGCGCCTCATCCCGGCGGCCTCAATTAAAGCGGAGCTTCGCCGCCGGCCCTGCGTGTCATGCCGCGGGGGGCGGGCGAGGGGGCGGGGCCGGCGCGCCTCGCCCTGCCGAGGCCACGCCCCCAGCGCTCTGCACCAATGAGGTGCGGCGGGAGGGGGCGGGGGCAAAGCGCGGGAAGGGGTGCGGGGTCTCGCCGAGCGCTGCGGGGCCGGAGCGGCGCTCGGTAACAAAAGCGGTGCTGGCGGAGCTCCGCGCCCATTTGGGGAAGGGGCCTCGAAGCGGACGGTGCTCGTGGCGCCCGTCTCCTTTTAGGCTAATTTTTAAGCCCGGCCCCTGCTGGAAACGCAGAGCCGACGCGGCGCTCGAGCGCGTGGTTATCTTCAAGCGGGCTGAGCGTCCCGCTGCAAGGCTGCGTGGGTTCGGCGGGCCGCGCTCGGAGCCGTTTGCGGATTTCATCGCTATCGGCAAAATAAATGTGTTTGGCGTTGCTGTTCCGTGACTCAAGCGTGTGCCCCAGACAGCAGAACGGCTGAAGCCAGCCACTTCCCCTTGCTCGGTTTATTTTTACTGCTGGTTGCTGTGGGAAGCCGTTGTGATTCAGTGCTGCAGTAGGAAGTTACCAGCGCAGCTCTTACAGCAAAGGATGTTGAGATTCTTATGCAAGCCGTGGTGAAAATAGCTGACCTTTCCGTTTGTTTCACAAAGCGCCTTCAATCCGTATGAAGAACAGCAAAAGGCTGTGCAAGGAAGGCTCATCAGGGTCTGAAGCCCTTTTGTGCTGCACGTCCTTCGTGTTCTCAGTGCCCAGGAACTTGCTCGGCTCCCCTCTGGAGGCGCGAGGAAGGCAGCTGTAACCACGGTGACAGCAGGAGGGAGTGATCTCACCTCCGTTTCGTGGTCAAACACAACCACGTAAGTTTCAGGACGGGACAGGCTCCAGGCTGGTGTCATCTGCGGAGGTGAGACCAGATTTCACCCGGCAGCATTAAAGAACCCTTGCCTCCTCAGCTAGGAGCCCAGGGGCGTGGGGAGAGGGCAGCAGAGAACCCCCGGCTCCTCCCGCTTTCGTCATCTCGGCGAATTCCTCCGACGCGCAGCCCTCCCGGACGTGGAGGCCGTCGGTGGGTCCCGCGGGGCAGGGCTGGCCGCTGGAGCCGGTGGCAGCCCGTCGGCTTGCTGCCCTCTTGAGTCAGCTGCTCCAAAATGCAGGGCGGCCAAGAAGAGAGTGGAAAGTGGCGATCCTGCCGAGGCAGGTCCCTTCCCTCGCCTGTGTCCTCCCCGCAGCCACCTGCTGCCTGGGGACTCATGCAGAGGAAGAGCCCTCTGCTCTGCAGAGAACCGTGGGCATCCCTTTCAATCTCCTGCACAGTGCATGCCACGTCTGGTTTCCTTTTTCTGCAGACAAAAAACAAACGAGGTGGATCAGAAGCACGTGTCTGGGATGAGGATGCTCCGGCATGGCGGTGCAGGCTCTGGTGTTTTGGTGATGTTATCTGGTATTGACACACACGGCTTTGCTGAGATCAAAGCTCAGCACACATCCAGAAATGAGCAGCATTCAGCTCAGCTCCAAAGAGTCCCAAGTGTTTGAGAACAAGAATACACAGTGATAAAAGCAGGTTGCTTCCTTCTTCATGTTGTACCACCAAAATTGGACAGGGTTTTCCAATATGCAGATGTGTGCATCTTCCTGGTTACTGTCCTGCTGTAGGACTCTCTCCTCCAGCAGCCTTTCCACTCGATGCCCACACTTACATCCTGGGTTCAGACCACCTTTGCTCCGCTCTCCTGTGATGCTGATGCAACCACTAGCTCAGGCCCCTCATGCTCCTTTCCACCTGGGTCTTTGTGTCACATTTTAGAAACACAGACCATCACCAAGAGTTAGGACAAAACAGGGGGTAACAGCATTGTTAAATGCCTAACTAAGACTCTTTCCAGGCTTGACGTAGCCCTGCAACGGGCACTGCTTCCAGTGGTAAGACAGCCACAATGTGTGCCAAGGGAGTAGCCAAAGTCAGAGGAAAGGGAAGAAGGTTCTGCAGAAGATGCCTGCAGGGAAAGACGAGAAAGGGAACCTAAAATGGGTAATGCAGAGTCCAGTATCCAAAGCACCATGAGGGTCTGAAGGCTCTAGCTGCAGGGAGGAGTGGAGGCAGGTTCCTGCTTTGGGTGAACCCCTCCCAGCCTACCTCACCTTCCCTGCCCTTGCACAATAAATATGAGGTTCTGGGACTTGAAGGACAGGTAAGTGAGGATGCTGAAGAAAGTCCATGCAGAAGGCTGTCTAGGGCGAGTCAGCCCCTCCCATGCCTCAAGACTGTCTCTGTCAGGAACAAAAGAAACGTGATTGTCATAGCTGAGTCCTTCTAAGGGAAACTGAGGGCTCGATGTACTGACAAGTTCCTACCCACAGGGCAGTCTGCTGCCTCTCTGGGGCCTGGGTCAGGAACATCACACAGAAGCTCCCTGGTCTGGTGTGGCCCTCTAATTACTGCTCACTTCTGCTAGTTTGGGCTTGCAGCAATGAGGTCATGGGGAGAAGATGGCAGGCTATCAAGAGGGACTTTAAAATTGAGCCTGGGGCAAGAATGTCAGGGTTGGTATGAGACCGACAGCCCAGCTGAATTGCATCTACACCAATGCATAGAGTATGGGCAACAAGCAGAAAGAGCTGGAAGCCACTGCGTGCCAAGAAAACTGTGAGTTAAATGCTATCAGTGAAACATGGTAGGACTACTCTCATGACTGCATTGCTGCAATAGAGGGCTTTAAGCTCTTTAGAATGGATAGGCAAGGAAGGAGGGGCAGTGGCGTGGCTCTCTGTGTTAGGGAGTGTTTCTGTGTTGTAGAGCTCAGTGCTGGGAATGGTAATGTTGAGTCCTTAGGGTAAGGATGAAGGGAAAGGCCAGCAAGTCTTACATTCTGCTGGGAGTCTGTTATAAACTTCCCAACCATGATGGGAAGTTTATATCATCTGTCTTCCAGGATGGAGAGATAAATGAAGCCTTCCAGAAACAGTTGACAGATATCATGTAATGGCCAGCTTGTAGTCATGGGGGACTTCAGCTTACCTGATGTTTGCTGGAAATACAATGCAGCAGAGAGGAAGTAATCTAGGAGGTTTCTAGAGTGTGGCAGATAACTTCCTGAGGCAGCTCCCACCAGGGAGGTGCTCTGCTAGAGCAGAGGAACAGAGAAGGACTGCTGAGAGATGTGGAGGTTGGAAGCTTGCTTGGGCAAAGTGACCACAAAATGGTAGAGTTCCCAATTCTTGGTGAGGTCAGGAGAGGGGTCAGCAAAAAAAAAAAATGCTGCCTTGGGCTTCTGGAGGGCAGACTTGGAATTATTCAGGACCCTGGTAGGGAGGGTCTCTTGGTGTTCAGTCCTGAAGGGCAAAGGGGTCCAGGAAGGCTGGACACCCCTCAAAAAGGAAGCCTTAGAGGCATAGCAGCAGGCTGTGCCCCTGTGCCATAAGATGAGCTGGCAGGGAAGATGAGCAGTGTGGATGAACAGGGAACTTTTACTGAGACTCCAGGAAAAAGAGAGTTTGTGACCTTTGGAAGAAGGCTTAGGCAAGTTGTGAGAAATACAAAGACGTCACCCAGAGGGAAAATTAGAGAGGCCTTCCGGGGCCGAGAAGGCCAATGGCATCCTGGCTTGTATCATAAACAGTGCAGCCAGCAGGAACAGGGAGGTATCACCCTCTGTACTCAGCTCTGGTGGGTCACATCTCGAGTGCTGTGTTCAGGTTTGGGTCCCTCACTACAAGAGAGACATTGAGGCTCTGGAGCGGGTTCAGAGAAGGGCAAAGAAGCTGATGAGGGCTCTGGCACAGGCCTTATGAGGAGCGGCTGAGGAGGCTCAGCGGAGACCTCATTGCTGCCTAAAGCTCCCTGAAGGGAGGTTTGTGGTAAGGTGGGATTCAGCCTCTTCTCCCATGTAATCATCAATAGGATGAGAGGGAATGGCCTCAAGTTATGCCAGAGGAGATTCCGTTTGGACATTAGGAAGAATTTCTTATCAAAGGGTGGTGAGAGATTGGAGCAGTCTGCCCAGAGAAGTGGTGAAGTCGCCATACCTGAAGGTGTTCAAGGTAGATGTAGATACGGCACTGAGGGACATGAGCTTGCACGGTAGAGATAGATTGGCAGTTGGACCAGATGGTTATACTGGCCTTTCCAACATTAGTGAATCTATGATTCTATGATGGTATGCAGCTTAGGTGTGGGATAGGGTTTCCAAGCATCTGAAGACTAAAGTAAAAGTACTTGCAGTCAGAAGCTAGACAGCTAAGTAACATTTTATTCTTAAAAATGAATCTCTGAAAAACAAAAAACACATCTTTCTTTGTTTTCTTTTCTTTAGTATGCACTTTTTGTATGCACTTTTTCAACAGCATTGCACTGTGAGAGGATTTTCCTTCTAGTCTCATACATTAAGTCAGCTCTGCCCCAGCAGCTCTGGGCTGTAGCTGCTAAATCTCCCAAGGGCTCATCTTCTCATTGCTAAGTCAGCTGCTTTCAACATCTAATATCATGTACCAGCTATTATTCACTGCCCAGATATCAATTCATGAAGCCACTAGGCTCCTTCCAGTAAGTGCCTTCACCTGCCTGTGGTCGCGCATCCATCAGTACTCAGAGAGGATGCTCCTCCTTGGCACTTCAACCATGAGCTGCTCCAAGCAGCACTGTGTGGGCTGTATTTCAGCTGGGAATTGGCTCACAAGCCATCTGAATCACCAGGGTGACTTCTGCTTTGCTCTGTAACGCTCAGTGAAATTGCTGCTTTCTGTACTGCAGTTTTCCCATCTGTAGAGTAGAGCTAGTTGAATCCTCATTTCCTCTGCAGGCACTCAGGTGCTAGAAAACCAGACAGAAGGGTTAATCTGATGCTGGCATCCTCCCTGCACTGCCAAATTCCTGATTTAATCACCTTCATTTTTCTTCAATACAAAGGATTTTTTTTTTTTTTAAATTTAACTTCAGTTCCTCTTCCTATTTACTTAATTGAGGTGGGAGTTATTCTGCCAGGGAAGGGCACATGTTGATAGTTTACTCCATGCTTCACTATTGCATGTAAGAAATTAACTCCTAGTGAAAAACAGATGCCCAGTTTTAGCAGTTAAAAAACAAACAAACAAAAAAGACAAAGCCCAATTTTTCTTCCTATTCCTGTACTAATCTGTGACTCTTTTTATCAACATTAGCACTGAGCCAGGGTAGAAATACTTCCTCAAAATTTTAGAATTCATATTTGTCTTTATGCATATTCAGCAGAAATCGAGCTCCCCAGCCTCCGCACTGCCTAATCTGGATTCATTAGCTTCAGACACCCACTAGAGCAATGTCAAGTGACTCTGGCCTGCTAAAGCACGTCACCCACAAGCACTAAGCAGGAGGACATGCTGTGCTCTGCTTCCTGCAGCAAAGCCATCCCTGTGCAGCGGCACCTGTGTATTTGAAGGCATCTCTCTTGGAAGTAGGAAGAGATTTCCCTGTTCCTCACACAGCCCCACTGCAAAGCAAACAGAAAGAAGGCACCCAACCTCTCCTGTTTAAAAGGAGGTGCAGGCAAAGCACGTGCAGCCTCCCGGTGCCTTCACACTGTGCGGTCTCTACTGGTGTTCCTCCTTGCACATTACATTTGATTCCTGTGGAGCTCCATACCTGTCGTCCACTTGACTTTCTGTCGTCATCTTTGCCCCTCATCAGACCTGGAAAGCATCTTCAAGGTTAAGAAAACCCCTCAAGAGCTCCAATGAAAATCTGTGCCCAGATTTTGGCCTTCCAAAGGAGGCAGAGAGTAGGAGCCTTCCCCTTGGGCTGGTTCTTGCCTTGCCCACCATGCACGTCCCCCCAGGTACAACTAGAAGCTTGGCGCCTGCCATGGGAAAGCAAAGCTGTACAGAGTGCTGCAGCCTACGGGAGAAGCGGATGTTATCTTCCCTTTAAATGCTTCCACAGCAACAAACAAGGCTCCAAGAACTTGGTTTTTCTGTTTTCTACAAGCGACTCTTAGCAGATACAGACTGAGGCTGGAGGTCCCTCTCTACAGCAGGACTTCGTCCCAGTTGAGTACACCAATATCTCTGAGCATGGAGGCTCCACACCCTCTCTGGGCAACCTGATGATATTGGACTACCCTGAAAGAGAAGAAGTGTTTTCTTATGCTTAATTGTCATGTTTCAAGCTTCAATTTTTTCTCATTGCTTCTTGTCCTTTCTCTGGGCGCCCAGGAAGAGTTTGGCTTCAGCTTCAGTTTGAGGAAACTTCCACATTTTTACAGAAAAGGGTTTGCTTCTGCCTGGGTGCAAAAAAATCCAGTCTGCAGAGCCAAAATCTAATTTATCCAGGAGAAATTAGCCCAGCTTTTTTTCACATTACTTTTGGGGACAACTGGCTAAATGACAGCTTGGGATGTCCCCAAGACTCCCTGTAAAACCCAGCAGAGGAAGGAGGAAAGATGAGATAGTCCTCCAGCCAGTAGGGCAGCCTCAAATTCAACCAGATGGGTACAAAATACACAGCATATAATTTAATATACATCTTTGTGCCTCATTTCTAATCATTCCTCATTTTGTGTGATAGGAGAAGGCTGCTTTTAGTTAGCAGGCAGGCAGAGAGGAACAACCAAAAGGCCCCATGGTGCTCCCTGAGTGCCTCCCCTCTCTCCCATTTGCACCCCCAGCACCTCCCAGCTCTGCAGGCTAGGCATACGTGACCACCCACCCTCCACACACGTCAGTTCCTTGGCAGTTTCTCCCAGGCATCCAGGCTGTTTTCGAGAAGCAATTTCCTGCAGAGAAATATTTATTTTCAAGGAGGCTAAGAGGCAAGCTTCCTGGTGCAGGTTTTTCACTGGAAACAATTGTGAAAGTGGCTTCATCACTCACCAGGCACTTCTGTAAATGAGCCTGGGCTCCCAGCTTTGCTTCCTCAACTTTTCCCCACCCTTGCTGATGGGGTGAGATTTGATTGCTCATCCCTCCCAGGCTGCTGCTGGGATGCAGGTTTGGAGCAAGGGGAGCACATGTACGGGAAAACCCTGACTTGGCCAGACTGGCTGAGCAGCACTTGGGATCTGCTGCCTTCTCACTGCCTTGCTGGGTCTGATTTCAAGCAAAGTGATCAAATACTGAGGCAGGACCTCTTTCCTGGCACAGCTGGGCAGCCACAGCTCCTCAGAGTGCTCCTGGATGGGTTGCAGCCAAAGCAGCCCTGGTGGCTTTGGCAGAGCTATTGGGGATGTACACTGTATAAAGATCGGAATTGCACCCAGGAATGTGCTGGTGCACCACACCTCTGCCTATGGATGAAACCGTACACTTCTCCAATTAAATCCTTGTTTGATGCACAGATACTGTGGAAGAAGCCTGCGTGGTTCTGCCCCTTTTCTATGTGTGTGGTGTTAGTCAACTGTTTTTCACAGCCTTTCATTCCAGTGAAATAGTAGTTCTGGTTTGGATGGTTTTTGGTGCCTACTGTTGGTCAGACATAGCCTCCTGTCCTCGCTGAGGGCTCACTGCCTGTCTTCTCCTTGCAAAGCTTTGCAAGAGATCCCTGAAGATGCTTTATTTCCTGAGTTTGTTTCTCCTCACTGCGAATAAACAAGACTGAGCAAAACCTAAGAAGCCATTTTCAAGAAGTTTTTCATGAGCAAGGGGCTGGATCCCCTTTCAGAGCATTGGAAAATGAGTTCTCTATTTTCCTCCCCATGTTATTAATGCTGGTGGTCAGGGAATCCAGCTCTTTTTTAGTCCATAAAATTAGTTTAGGGAAACAAAAATAATAATAGTTTGAATGCAAAATGTCTCTTGGGAGAACTTCCGTCCTTCTCCCTTCCTCAGTGCACTTACCCAAAAGGCAATATTCTGTGAGAAAAAACAGCTGTCCCTTCTGGTCACTAGTCCAGCCTGTTTGACCCTCGTGAGCACACTCACAGCTCTTGGATGCACATATACGACCTGCAACAACATGATCAGCACAGAAGAAATCAGGCCAGGTCTCAGAAGCCACTGGCCCAGTCCTGAGCAGGACCCTTCCCCTTTTCCTATCCTTAGAAGAAGGATACTCAGCAATATCACACAGCTTGACCTAAGCATTGGCAAGAAATAGCTGTGACACTCATAAGGTGCAAGTCCAGCTTCCACCAGCATCACCAATGGCAATTTACTCTGGTTTGGCACGTTCATCACCATTTCCTTACCTGGTCCTAAACCTGCATCTGCCCTCTCCTGTCCATGCAGCCCTCACATCTGAACCAGTGCAACAGCACTGTTTTCATCACCATATGGCAAGGATTTCCTCTTGACGCTGAGATGGTGCAGCCATATTAGCGCTCAGTAACAAAGGAGGAATCAAAACTTTTTTCCTTTTTCTCCCTTAACCTGCTGGCAATGCTCTTCCTAACCCCATGCAAATGCATTGTTGGCTCACGGTCAACTTGTTGACCACAAGGTCCCCCAGGCCATGTAGTGGTGCACAGGGTGTTCCTCCCAAAAGCAGGACATTGAATTTCCCTTTGTTGGACTTCATGAAGTTCCTCTCTGTTCATTCTTCAGCTTGTCAAGGTCATCTGAATGGCAGCACAACCATCTGGGGGATCAGCTGTTCCTCCCAGTTTTGTACCATCTGGTGCAATTCCTGTCACCCAGGTCGTTAATAAAGATCTTCAACAGGCTTGACCCCAGAATCAACATCTAGAGCACACCACTAGCCTCTATCAGGACGTTGTGCTGCTAGCCACAACCCCCTAAGTACAGCCATTCAGCCTGTTTGGTTCACCTCACCATGCACTCCATCAGCATGTCTGTGAGGGTGTTACGGGAGACAGCATCAAAAGCCTGGCTAAAGTCATTGCCTGCCAAGCTGGTTGTTGCCTTACAGAAGGCTGTCAGGTTGGTCAGGCCTAACTTCCTATTAGTAAATCCAGGCTGACTACTCCCAGTCATTTTCTTGCCCTTAAAAATAGCTGAAAACAGCTTCAAAGATTATTTGCTCCACCATCTCAATCATCAAGGTGAGGCCAACCCTGCTGTGGTTCCCTGGATCTTCCTTTCCGAGTAACATTTGCTTTCTTCCAGTTTTCAGGAAATCCCCTTCCCTCTCCAATCACGTGCCCTTTCTTAGATAATCAAGAATGGCTTTGCAGTGACAGTGTGCTCCCATCCCATCCGCTCCCATAGATGAACCCTATCAGGGCCGGTGGCCATGCGTATGTCCAATTTATTTAGATGTTCCCTGACCTAATCCTTCCCCACTAAAATGTCACTCTTCCTTGCTCTAGACTTCTTCTCTGCTCTTAGGATTCCCAAAAGCTGGTCTTGCCAGTAAGGACTGAAGCAAAGAAGACTTCTTTCCCATCAGGTTTATCACCACATTCAATTCCAGATGAACTTTGACTTTCCCATCTCCATCCCCACATCTCCCTACGTTTCTTTCATGTCAGCTCTCCCTGCTTCCACCTCCCGGATCCTGTTTTTATGTTTGAATGTCATTAAGTGTTCCTTGTCCACTCATACAGATCTTCCACCTGTGCCCGATGCCCTGCACACAGAGACAGATCATTCTTGAGCACGGAGGAGGTGTCCCACTGCAGCATAATTGCCAGGCGAACACCAGGAAAGAAGGGGTGGCTAAGAAGGGGAGCTGAGGTGCAAGCAATGTACCTGAGTGACTGGAAGGGTGGAGCCAGGATCCACCCCTCCTCACCCTCATTTAAGGATTACCAGATAAGTGAGCAACATCTCTCTGGGTAGGGATTGCACTTTTCTTGAGCTGTCTCTAGTAATTGGAAAGCCAATTCTCCTTCATTACTCGCTGCATAGTGCCTGTATCCTGTTAGAAGGCACTGTCATTACCTTCTGCTATACACCCTTCAGTATATACCAAATCTCTCAGACCTCTTCTTATTTCCAGGGCCATATCTTGTCAGATTCTTCCAAACACATCCTTGAAGAGGCCAAAGGTTGCTTTTCTGAAGTCCAGAATTGTGATGCTTTGATCCGGGGTTGGTTTTGCCTTACCCTTTTCTCAGGATGCTGAACTCAACTGTCCTGTGGTAGCTGTCCCCGGCTTTCACACACTTCTCCAATGCACACAGCTATAAAAGGGCTGCTCTCACACACATCTGCATGAGCACAACTAAGCTGGCTTTTTTCCCTGTAGAACTGTTTTCACATGCTGGGATGGCCCAAGGACATGCAGAGGGTGTAAGAGAGCTCACATCATTTATTAGACAGAGAGATGGGCTTGGAAGAAAGGAATGGGCTTTGAAACATACATTTCCTATCTGAGAGTTACACAGTGGACCAACATTTTCTCCTTGCCTTGGTTTAATGACCACAAATATCATAAAAAGGGGCAAGAGTTTCGAAAGGGGGCTTATCTGGTCTTGCAGAGCAGATGACAAGCTGGGACAGCACAGCAAACCTTCTATCCCAGAGGAGATGCGGGTTCCCTCCTCCTCCTTACCCACGCACCGTGCTGACCTCTGCTGCAAGAAGGGAGACACACATCCTGGGGACACAAAACCCAAGGAGAACAAGATCCTGCACACAGATCCTGCTATTACTGCACAGATGTGTCGTGTCTGTGTCACCGCCTTCACTCCTGGTCTGAACAGGAAGGCAAGAGCAGGCAGAGAGAGAAGTGACCAGGCAACTCCTAAGCATGTTCTGGGGAGCAGAAACAAGACTCATCCCTGGATGGAAAGAAGCAGGGAGGGCACGTGGCAAAATAAATGTTCTGGGGAGTTGCAGGCTGCATGATTAGAAGGCAGTTTGGACCTTATGTTAGGAGACCTGTGGGAGATGGCGTTCGGAGGCATGAGCATAAAGCCCCACAAGCCAGGTGGCAGCAGGGATGAGCCCTGGTGGGAGCACAGCTCATCAGAGTAGGCTACTGCCAGGAGCTGGAGAAATTATGACTTCTGCAGAGCCAAGTTTTACTTGTGAAAGTCAGGAAAGGACAGTCTTGGGTGAAGGTGGCATTTCCCAAGGGGAACATTATTTCCTTGGAAACCATGAATATTCAGGTCAAGTAAAAGCTATTGGCGAAGTGGTCGTGCACTGAAAAAGAAATCTCAGCGCCCAGATTTGTGGAGTGAAAGGTATTGGAAATGCAAAACATTACAGAACTGGGACAGGATCTCAGGGTGCTGGGCGGAGCTGTTATTGGTTGCATCAGCTACAAGTGTGGCTTGGCATTTCAAAATAAAATTAGATTTGTGGCGCGTGATTTTACATATTTAAATTACTTTCAGCAATTCATACAGCGACATTTAAACAAAGGACGCCAAGCAAATGGCACCCAGTGCTTGAAGGAAACATTTGCAGGTAATAGTACTTAATTTAAGAAGGAACAGCTGATATCAAGACATATATCTTAACTCCGAATTCAGCCAACATTCCTCTTTGAACCACAGAATGGAGCATAAATACCCAGGCTTGTGAATGCTTAGATATGTAGAATGCTGGGATTCGAGTGCGACCATTCTGTCCCAAAAGTGGCGACAGCTCCAGGCCAGGAGGATCGCTAGGCTTGGTGGTACCAGTGCTCTTGGCCTCTACTTGTCCCTGTGCCACCATTCCCTCGTCACAGGTTCACCCAACTCCTTCTTTGGCCGTTCCCTGTGAGTTTGTTTTAATTTCTAAAGGCTAAACTCTGCCAGGGTGCAAACACAAAAAATTCAATGGAGTCAACTTACACACAGGCTGAGCATTTCTGTTGGTGCTCCCAGCCAATTTGGAGAGCTTAGCTGGGTCTATTACATCAGTCACACTGGATTTCATAACATTAGACATTTCAATGAGGGTGACTCATTCCCTCTTGAAGAGCACTGTATGTATGAGCAAAGATGATTAAGTTCTGCTGAACGGTATGATTTCTGGGATGGGAACTGCTGTTAATTAGGAGCGGATCTCAGATGCTCACACTGTGTAGTCATGGCCTACTTTGTTTATTTTTCTCCATTCTAATTTCTTTCTTTTTTTTTCTTTTTTTTTTTTTTAGCTTAGGTTAAGGATTAAAGTGCTCTACTCTGCTATCCGTCTCTAAAGCAACCAGATGTCAAACCAAGGCATCTGATGGCTGCAGACAGGCATAGCCCAGGGCTGTCAGTTCCAGTGGCCAAGTTTCTGCTTACCAACCCCTCAAATAACTGTTTTCACATTAAAACCAACCAACCAATTAAAAAACAAACAAACATTGCAACAGCAGCAGCAGATAAAGTAAAAGAAGCTCAGGATGTAAAATGCAAAGAATTACCCTTCTCCACCCCTCCAACATTTTCTGTTTCAAAAGAAACTCTTGGAAGGTTGTGCTGCAAATCTCATGCTTCTGATGCTTCTGACAGTTGAAAGCTGAGCCTTTGGGGTTAGCACTATCATTGCCAGCTCTCAAGCACTCTGAGATGCAGCAGCAGCAACAGCCACAAGGCTGGGAGTGCTTAGAGGGGCTGCAGGAGAGTCACTGCTGCTCTCCCCTGCCCAGACCTACCTGCTTTCTCCTCCTGATGCTAACACCAGTCAGGTCCCATCCCAGCGATGTGATGGACGTACTACCCCAAAAAGCCAAATGCTTCACCTTTGTCCAGATCTGCTATTGCCACAGACAGTCCCAGGAATGCCCAAATCGTGGTGAAACTCTGTCGGGCTTCTTGTTTGTGGATCCTGGTGTGAATCAACTGGAACTTCCAAAAAGAGAAAGGACAGCCCATTGCACATCCTAGTGCCCTGCCAACAAGGATAAGATTAATCTACTTTGCCCAGCGCCCCATCATCATATCCCCTGCTCTTACAATCGCTCTTGAAATGTCAGGCAGGAACTGCAAGCAGCAGTTATGCAAACAAGGGTCACCATATCAGCACTGTTTTCTTGCAGTGGCAGAAGTTGTGCGCAGCTCTTGGTCACAGGCTGGACACTTAGTCCTGTTTTGGGGTAGGGAACAGTGTTGCTGCTAGGACCAAAAAGCACAGGCAAACCTGAGAGAAGCCAACTTTTCAACTAACTGAGATAAGAAGAGATGTTATTTCTCGTCAAAACTGACCTGAGGTTAGGCATTTCAATGTCAACAGAGGGTGGGCAGTCCTAACACCACACCACACATCACTCCTCACTGGCCCAGCCATCATCCTTTCAGATGAAAGCTCATTCTCAAAGTAGGGACAGTGTGGTGGAAGGACCAAAAGGACAGCACTTACTCAAAACCAGAAGTTGTCTGGAAGAAGGACAGTGCCTGCAACTCCTGCTGGCCCCACAGCACTGCCGAGCTCAGTGGTCCCACACCTTTATTTTCTGCTTCTTTGGAAAACAGCAGTGCAAGGGAAGCACATCATGGAGATGTGCTCTTGCAAGCCCCTTCTCACCAGTATCTGTGGTGTTCTGGCAATGGGGAGATTTGGGAGCACTAGAAGCTTTCTTTCAGACTTGATGATGAAGAAGGTGCATTGGAAACACATAGGGCTAGTTTCTTTCTGGCTTACAGAAGGACATTTTTTTTCTGGCATACCAATTCAATGGCAAATGTTTTAAAGATAAACGTTTTTTGAGATAAAGTGGCATCAAGGAGTAGAAAAAAACTATTTTAGACTAAAATCAGGCCATTTACAGTAGTGAAGCATCACTGGCAGGGTGAAGGACTCTTCAATGCCAAGAAGGCACAATTCTGTGGCCTGTAAGCCCCTGCCCAAACTTGGGGTGTGCAGCCGTTCGGCCAAAGGCTCTCTTGGAGACCAACAGATGGGGTTTTCCTTCAGAGGATCCTTCCCTCTGCCTAAATAGGCACAAAAACATCCCTGCATTTACTCTCCAAGAGAACCCGAGGAAGGGGCAGTGCTGGCACCACATTGGCTGGGTTTCCTCCTCTCTGAGCAGTCTTCCTGCTGGCACTCCTAAAAATGTACAGTAGAGCAAATGTCTCCAAGGCAATTTTTATCACCATGAGTGCAGAAGAACAATCTATGCTGCTTTTGTGCCTCACTTGCTTACACACACACACAGAAAGAAGCAGGAACTCAACAGGAAGAATATTTAACCACTTTGGTACCAATTGCTACAGGAAAGCCACCCAGGTGAGCTGCTGTCCACCAAGGGGCATGGGAGGGCTGCGATCCCACACTATCTGAGCCTAGAAGTGTGAGAAACAACCAGTGCCAAGGGTAGGAAACCACAGAAAACACTTCTACACTGGTGAAAACTATATGGGATTGGTGGTGCCCCACCACTGCCCAAGAAACGATGGCTGTCTTGTCACTGGAAGTGCTCATGCATGCATCAAGTGCTCATGCATCTTGACCAAGCGCAGCCAACACTGAATCTTGAACTGCAGCATTTTACACAAAGTCCCTGAAGTGTAACAGTTTTATCTCAATTCTAGGAGTGCAGCCCTTGTGAAACCTGTCCAGATTTGCTCCTTCCCAACACTTATTCCACCTGACTTGCTACAGCCAATATTCAGCTGCTGCCTCAGGATTTAATCACT
Source organism: Tetrao urogallus (assembly GCF_951394365.1). Lineage (NCBI taxonomy): Eukaryota > Metazoa > Chordata > Aves > Galliformes > Phasianidae > Tetrao > Tetrao urogallus. The sequence continues at coordinate 2,226,637 of NC_136823.1, read as the reverse complement.
CTCATCCTGTGGTCACCAACTTTGTAGAAGTCTGTACAGAGCTCAACCTGTTGTCAGACACGCACTAATTTGTGTGCTTCTGATTATTTGTTTCCATCTTAAAACCTGGTTTTCAGCAAATTGCAACTGCACTTTAATACATACTTGGCTGGAACTTGAGATGCGTGTTGCCAGCCTCCCAGACACAAACAGGCTGGCATTGCACAGGGGAAGTGGGGGAGAAGTGAGGCAAATCAAATTAAAGTTCCGTTTATATAAAATGAATTCAGTAAAACCATGAAGCTAGCAGCAGTTTTCCATCATAGAAGGTTCCGGTTTTATAATATCTGTTTCTTACTCCTTAAAAGAAAACTAATCTCAGCCCTTTTGGAAATAAACACTTTCTGGTTCTCAGCCAGGCCAGGCTTCCAAAGGGCATTTAAGACATCTTACACAAGCACTTCAACTATCTCTATTTTAGATGATCAAGGCTCTTGAACTACAGTTTTATCGTTATCTTGTTGTTGTTTTTTTTTAACTCCCAAGCTTGGCATTAATAATGAGCTCAGAAGCAGATGACCAAGACAGCATCATTTCCCACTTGTTTTCTGTGGATGCAGGCAGAGAAGCTCGGGCACTGTCCTCTGCCTCTTTATTTAAGGACCACTCTCTGCTGGTGGCTCCAACAGTCTCTGACTCTTCCAGTGCAGGCTGACCTCTTCATTTCCTATTAACTTCACCCCAGTCTTCACTAGGCAGAAGCAGCAGCTAAAAGCAAACTGTCGTGCTAGCCCAAGGTAGCCAGCATCACTGTGATGTGCAGGACTACTCAGGTACTCACAGACCTACTGTACATTACGGTCTGGGGACACTGCAGCATGTTCAAGTCACAGGCTTGAGTGCCTTTGCACTCTCCTCTCTGCCAAACAGCCTGTGAAGTGCTCGGGGGTAGTATCTTTCTGAGCATCTCCCAAGAATAATCAAAGCAACTCACCAGCTCTCGCTATATCCATGTCTCCTGATGGAAAGCCAGCCTGGAGCAGTTTGGCATGCAGAGCCCCGAGTTCTGTTTCAACCCTCTGCTTCACAAACCCTCTGGAGCAATTTGCACCCTGCCACCCACCCACAAGATAGCTCCACCTGCAAGGACAGATGAGAAGCCAGCAATCCCACAGGGCCCAGCCCCGCTGTGGATGAAGTCAAGAGCTGGCAAATCTGCTGCCAAACCCTCAGGACTTCCCCTACCCTGCTCCCTGCCCCTCCCCACAAAGAGCATGCTCCAGGCATCAGAAAACATCCACTCTCTAGCACAGGGGACTTCCTTCTAGTGAGGCACGTGTGGCCTCTGCCTCCTGGTTTCTTACCATCCCATCCAGACACATCTGCCTCCACCCGCCAGCTGATACAAAGAGGACACAGGGTTTTATCACCTCCTTGGAGCCCTTCCTCTCTTCCTCTCTTCTGCCTGAAAACACTTTTGGTGAGACTCTGCTGCTGCTTTGCTAAAAAGGAAAGAAATAGGCAGACTCAATGTTAAGGAAACCTAACAGAGCACACACAGCAATCCAACCACTGAGACACATATGCTGCTCTCCATACCAACAAGGCTGTGCTGTATTTAGATCTAGCTCTATCTCTTACAGACTTGACCAACTGTTTCTCTGCTGTGTTATCTTCACTTATTTGTCTCCAAACTGTTTGCTGAAATCCTCAATTCAGGAAGACGGGGAAGATGGGATCTTGTTTTTAATGACAGGAAAAGCAGCAAATGCCAAGAAAGCCAGGCAGAAGGTCAAAAGATTGCTTAGTGAGTCACCGCTTTCAGAGACCACCCATGTGTGCATATAGATTTGCTTCCAAGAAATCTCTCTTCTTCGGAAGCAAGCCTAGTATCCGTCTTGCTGAGTCACTTGGCTTCTTCTCCATAAGGCACTGTTCTCCTGTGACCTTGCATGGTCTGCATCTTTGTGTCCTTCCTCCCACCATTCCCGTGCCTAAGGATGTATGAACTGCTCAAGTTTCGCAAGAACTTTGACTCACAGACCTGGAAACCAGCAGGATGCTTGTAGAAGCAGCACGCTCCCTGATGGTGACCATGCATGAGGGCAGACAGAAGCGTGGCCACATTAGCCTGTAGTGTAATGCTTCCAGGTGCCAAAAAGCTCCCCCCAACCGCTTTACTGGCCTCTAAAGCAAACACCTCTAAAGCAAACGACTGTCTGCTTCTCTGTGGAAGAAAGGATAAAGAAGTCCAATAAGAGACAGATGTTACAAGTAGGAAACGTGGGAAGATGCGAAGAGACAACAAAGGGCATTTTCCTACCGTCTTCAATGTGCTAACTCAGCACAAGGCTACCTCAGTGTTTGGGCACTGCAGCCTTTAGTGAACATCTTCAGGAGAAGAAAGAGCTGGGCAAGACAGCATGGTTAGCAAAGAATGCCTGCTCTCCTCCTACCTACCTGACACCATCCTGCTCAGAAATAGTTACTGGGTCAGTAAGTACAAACCTCTGTTACCCACGTGAATGCGGCTGAGTCTTGCTTTCTCTTTTTCTCCCCTGCATTCTGCCCCAGTTGCTGCAGCTCTAAGAGCAATGCCTGGACATTCACACAGCTCTTGTGCTTGAAAACTCACCTGCCCCAAAACCCCAGCCTCCCCACCAGATCTGGGGTATGAAGAGGTATGAAGTTTCTGGGGTATGAAGTTTCCTCAGCTAGAGGCTGATCTTACAGATTTAAGAGCATTTTCTTGGCATGCTTTGCCAGCAGAACAGTGACTTGCTGCAGAGCAGATGGATGAAACTCTAATTTGAGTTTCACATGATTTATATAAATATGCTTAGACGAGGTTGCACATAGATGGTGCAGTCATCTGCCAGCCTAATTCCCTTTACCTTAAGAACCTCTCATTCTTCCCCATTAATCTTGCCAAGCACCTCAGATAACATCTGGTTGTGCTCGCAGTAAGCAGTCATCTTGGCCTGGGTCATTCCCTTCCAGGCCTCCTGCAAAGAACCCAGTGTAAGTCTGCCGTCCCAGAAACAGTAAGCAGCCTCATAGCTATTCTTCTCATCCCTTACAACACAGGACAAGCTATCCAGTATATCACCACAGCCACAAGTGTCCCAGTTCTCTTAGCTCAGGAGATCAGGCACGAAGGCGTGGACAGTGCCGTCTCCTTCCCAGGCAGGTGGAGACAGAAATGGAGCTCTCAAATCTCCTGTAGCAGGTTGGTTTCTGGCAGAGCTTCTCCCCACCACCACACACACGATGAGGGAGTGAGGGAACGCTGGTGTGCTCACTGCCACCTGCACGAGATGACACAGTAGCTTCCTCCTCCTCAACAGATCAACGAGCACATCCTTGTGGGTTTACTTTGAAACCCAGCCTCATCCCTTCAGCTGCTCCTCATAAGGCTTGTGCTCCAAACTCCATATCGGCTTTGTTGCCCTTCTGTGGACACATTCCAGGGCTTCGATGTCTTTCCTGTAATGAGGGGCCCAAAACTGAACACAGTACTCTGGGTGCAGTCTCACCAGCGCTGAGTACAGGGGGATGCTCACCTCCCTGCTCCTGCTGGCTGCCCTGTTCCTGATACAAATCAGGATGCCCTCAGCCATTTGAGCACACTGCTGGCTCACATTCAATTGAGTGTTGACTAACACCCCCAGGTTCATTTCTTTTATACAGTCTTCCATCTACTCTGCCCCAAGCCTATAGCATTATCTGAGGGTCGTTGTGACCAAAGTGTGTGACCCAGCACTTGGTCTTGTTGAAGCTCATACAATTGTCCTCAGCCCATTCATCCAGCCAGTCCACAATTCTCTGAAGTGCCTTCCTACCCCAGGCAGATTAACACTTCCTCCAAACTTGGTGTCATCTGCAAACTTATTGAGGATGCACTCAACCCCCATATGTCTAAGTCATCAATTAAACAGGACAGGCCCCAACACCAACTCCTGGGGAACAGCACTTGAAGCCATTTGCAAGCTGGATTTAACTCCATTCACCACCATTCTCTGGGCCCAGCCCTCCAGCCAGTTTTTCACCCAACAAAGTGTACCTGTACAAGCCACAGGCTACCAGTTTCTCCGGGAGAATGCTGTGGGACACAGTCAAAGCTGAAGTCTCGGCAGATCACACGCACAGCCCTTTCCTAATCCACCACTCAATCATAGAAGGAGATCAGGTTGGTCAAGCAGGACTTACCTTTCATGAACCCATGCTGGCTTGGCTTGATCAGCTGGTTGTCCTGTGTCTGCTGATGATTTGCTCCGTGACCAGTCAGGCTGACAGACCTGTAGTTCCCTGGATTCTCCTTCTGATCCCTCTTGTAGGTGGGTGGCACATTGGCAAATCTCTGGTGGTCTGGGACCTCCCCTGTTGGCCATGACTGCTGCTAAATGATGGAAAGCAGCTTGCAATCGCTTCTAGCAGCTCCTTCAGTACCCTCAGGTGGATCCCATCTGGCCCCATGGATTTGTGACACTCCAGGTGGAGCAGCAGGCCCCTAACTTTTGCCTCCTGAACTGAGTGGTAGTGGTTATTCTTCTCCCCATCCCTGCCTTCCAGACTCAGGGGGCTGAATACCCTGAGGATAACTGGCCTGATTATTAAAGACAGATGTAAAGAAGACATTAAGAACCTCAGTCTTCCAATAGGAAAAATTCCATCCTGGGATTGATGTATATGGAAAGAAACCTTGATGCCAGGGCATGCCTCTAGGCATCTAGGTACAAGATGGGAGCAGACAGCTTGTGAGATTTCTCAAGAGACAAAGTGAGTAAAACTCCATGTTTTGGCCTAATTTCTCTGGCCATGCATCTCTACTGGCGAAGAAGAACAATGTTATGTTGGCATCTGATCCACACTGTGGAAATGTGAGCAGACCCAGCTCCCAGCTCTGCTCCCTGTAAAAGATAACGAGCTTTTTCTGGCATCTCTGGCTTTGGATGCGCAGGTCAAAACTTACAGAAGCAACACACGACTTGGAGCATCTTGGGATCGTGGTCTGATACACACCAAGGGACACTGAGTTGAGAAGGCAAAGACTCACGCCGATCCTCAGGTATCACTGCCCTGGTCCTTGTGGATTGGAGTTCTTCACTGAGGTCTTTCCCAGCCAGCCTGAGCCACGTTAACTACCACTCCCACATGGGTTCGTTGTTTGAGATTTGCCTCTAATTACAGGCAGTAGAGAGAAAAGAAGAGCCCAGAAGGGCAGGAAATTCAGGTCAAGGAGCGGTGGAGTCCTGGCACACCAGCAGTCCACAGAGGAGATGCAAATGTGCTGAAGCAAGGATGGGAGCCAGGAGGGATGTAAGGCATCAGGGCTGCATGGTTCATGGAGTCCCACACTGAGCTGCTTGCAGCTGTGGCTTGAAAATCTGAATCATTCAACTTCTGCCAAATTTGGAGACTCCCTTTCTATTGTGTGGGTAAGAAGAAAGTTCACAGTTCTGTCTCCAGAGCAAAGTTTCCCACTGGCTGTTAGGGAAATTCTCTTGCATCTCTCCAGCACCCACAATGGAGGCAGATGAGGAGTGCATAATCTGGAAAATATTTGGGTTTCTGCCTCAGTGCTGAGAGCATGCAACAGAAAGGGCTGAGTCTTCTGTCAAAACCATTTCCCATCATTGTGATCGTTTTAATCAGAAAACCCAAGTGTCTGAAAAAAAGACCAAGGAGAAAATGACACAGCAGATGCAAAGCAGCTTCTGGGGCATCCTACTGCTTGTGGGAAGAATGGCAGGAGGAGAAAGCTGTACCTGGAGCCTCTTGCTGTGGCACAACGAAACAGGTGTGTTAACAGCAACTGAAGAGCTACCAAGCAATGGCACCCCGGGACATTATCCTGTCACCCACTGTCATTTCCCTGCTTGAGAACACAATACTGGGCTGAAGGACAGCCCATCCACCACCAGGACACCTCTGCTATGGGAGCCCAGCGCCCAGCTCAGTTGTGCATGTCTTCTTGCCCAAACAGCAAGTGATCTGTAGCTGTGCCGGGAATTAGAGGAGTCAATCCATAACCATGACAATGCTTCAAAGAGACATTTCTCCAAGAAAACTTCTGGTTTTGAATTGATTGCAAAACCAGATGATTTGATTATTCCTGGATTTAATTTCAGGTTTTATTTCTAGTCCCTTAAAAAGCAGCTGCTTGATTTTAATGGCAATAACATTCTCCTGCAGAAGTTTGAGTAGCTTGTAGAGAAGATGCTTGAAAAATTATAAAAAATACTAAAACTTTGCTATCTCCTGAGACCATGTCAGGAAACATAACCACATGTGTAGGATTTCACGAGCACACTGACCAGCTTTAAGGAGGAACACAGTCCCTGAGGCTTTCTCTGGGAATTTACGATAAAGTGACATTATTTCAGCCTCAAGCAATCTAATTTCTTACGAATTAGGCATTCTGTGATGAAGCTGTGATGAAAGCCTTGATGAACAGCACGGTTAGTTCTCATCATGGATTGCAAATCACTGCTTCCCCTTTCCCATCCCCTCTAGGTAAGCGTGGATTTGGGGATGAACCATCGAGACCTCAATCCAGGCCTGCACAAGGGATGGGGCTTGATGCCTCTTGCCTGAGTGAGGGACATTCCTAAGCTGCCTTGGGACACAGGGGCATTGCCTCTGCTCTTCTGGTCTCACATCGGTGAGATCAGCGCTGCCACGGCCATCTCCATTCACAACTTCCATTCATTCAACCCAGACCATTCCCCCTGGCCAAATATTTATTGCTCTTGTATCATCCTCAAACTATTTTGCAGGGGTGGAAGGAGTAGCTTCTGGAAGACATTAGAGCACACATACATAAATACACACTCGGGTTGCTGTGCGTTTGGACAAATAAATAAATGCAACTAAACAAAAAGAAGTGTTTGCATGGTATGCTGGCTACAAGCAGGAAGAGCATCCCATCCCAGCCAGAAAAAATCCCCGGGGATTTCTGAGTGCACCCAAAGCCAGCTAAACTGAGACTCCAATTACATGAGTGGGTGAGGAATTCAGGAAAATAGTAAGGGTTTTTTTGTTTGTTTGTTTTTTTTGGGGGGTTGTTTGTTTGTTTGTTTTAAGAGAAAAGCATATACATGAATATTTCCTTACCATTTCCTTATCTTCATAAAACAGTCTACACTGCCTGAAAACCACCTTGGCTGTAAGACTTGGGCACTGCGGCCTCCAGGCAGGTCTGAGCAATATCCCATAGCTCCAAGCACCTGGGGACCAGCAGCACCTGCAGGGCTGGAGCATCGTCACACGTCCCTCTGCTTTTTCATCAGCCCCAGCCTGAAGCAAGAATTTTAAAAACAAGCTTTCAAACACCATTTTTTAAATTTATTTATGTATTTTTTTTAAGTGGGGCAATCTGCTCCCAGTTACAAGTTGGGCTTTGAGTTTATCCTTTTGGGTTTTCAGATACGTACTTTTATGTTTTTTCACCTATTTTATGAACACAGCAAGGCAGGTCAATCTGTGCAGAAGTATTTTTCCCAGCCCTATGGCACTGTGGATGAGAAACAACGCTGGTATGATGCCACTGATGGCAGTGCTTTTCCACTCAACGTGGAAAGTTGTCCAGAGCCATTTGCTTCCACATCCAAAGCAGGCACCGGTGGAAGCTGGCATTCACACTGGCTGCACACAGTGACCGTTTCTGTGACATGAGATGGTTTCAAGAGGAGCTGAAGGACCAGAAGTGGTTGTTGCTCAGTGAGGTTTTATGGGGGCTGAAGTTTTTTATGGGGCTGAGTTTTTTATGGGAGCAAAGCCTGGGCTGGCCTTAAGGTGGAGGGAGAAAGCTCAGGCAGGGTATCCACAGACATCTTAACTGCTCCACAAATCTTTCATCCCACAGGGAACTGGCTGCTGAGCTTGACAGGGCAGATGTGCTCACAGCCTGTCCTGATCCCTCTGAAACCAGCAGCTAAAGTTCCCATTCAGCTTCAATGGGGACAGGATTTTGCCTGGATCTGAGCTAAATCCACACTTCTGAGTGGCTCTGCTTGGGATGCAATTCCCAGGATTAAAGGGAGTTTACACCACAGAGCCTTGTGCCCCAGCTCCCTCTGAGAGCTCAGGGTCTGCATCCCACCAACCATACCGTCACGACCAATGCCAGAAAACCAGGGCAAGGTCCCCATATTTAAATAAACAACAAAAGGACAGAGAAAAAAAAAAAGAAAAAAGGGAAAAAAAAAAAAGGGAATGAAAGAGAAAATAAGAAAAGTGAAGAGGAGCATTTATTTCACCTGCAGCTGTGCTCCTGGACAGAGGACTGCTGTGGCAGGACAATAATGCTTTATATGGCAAAGTTAAGTTTCAGTTACCTGAAACTATCAGCTCTGGTGTTCAAATCACCTTAATACCTCCCAGTCCAACACAGCTTCCCTGCTGGAAAAGATTCATTCATGCTGTTTAAATCAGAAGCAAAGTGCACGCGAGGCTGGATTTGAAGTGATCTGATGGGAAGTGCCAGACCTACAACCTTACTTGACCTATTGGGCAGTCCAGCCTCTTCCCTTCCTCAGAGCTGAGCTCCACTCTGAAAGAATCCAGCTCTGGAGTTGGGTTTCCAATCCCCCAATATTCCCTCTATTTCTGACAGTGGTGGGCAAACACCTGGCATCAGTTTGGGGCAGCATCTAATCTAAATATCCAACCCAATGCACTTGGTGACCCAAATGGAAAGAAAGCGCCCTAATCCCATCAGCCCATGACAGATCCAGTATCAGCAAGTTACTTAATGTTTGTGCATGTACTGCAGTCAGCAGTGCTAAGCACATGATGAGGCCGACGTGTATTTTGGGGCTGATAAGCTAAAGATAGCAGAAGCACAGAGGTGAAGCATTTGCCAAATGTTTTCTGGAGAGACTTGGAGCTAGCAAAGCCTTTGGCCAAGGATTTGGTTCTCTAGGTACCTGCACTCTGACAGAGCCACCAAACCAAATGCAGGGAATGGGGAATTTACAGCCCAATCTGGTTCTATGAGAACAGGAACACAGAGAGAAAGGAAACACCCTGCTCTGCTTTTTGCAGACATGAAAGCAATCTGTGGTGAAACAGAACGAAAACAAATTGCCTGTGTCCTGTTTCTTTGCACTGAAAGCTGCTGCTCCTCCATCCAGCCTCGCCCTCCAAGCTCCCCCGTCCTCTGCATAATGTGCTGCTGCATCAGGGCTGGGGTTACAGAGAAAAGGTAAAAGTTAATGCAACCTCAGCAATACCAAGAAACCACATGCTGCTATTATCAGTCTCTTCCTTGAGCGTCTGTGTCCCAGTCCTAGCAAGCTCCCTGTGGCTGACCATAACTGCATCAGGCTGAAGCCTGCTTACTGCCATGCCAGCGCTGACTTTGTCTGTCTGTCCATCTCCTAGGTAGGATGCTGAGACCCATTAAGAATCATGTGAATGGAGGGAGCAGGCAGCACGAAAAGAAGCATGCTAACAAACTAGGGACATTTCACTCATCCAAATACCACAGCTTGTGCGCTACAGCTATCCCAAGGCCTGTGCTGGCCTAAACTTCATAGCGTCAGCCAGTTTACTGCTTCTGCCAGCCAAAGCTTGGCTGCTCCAGCAGCCCCCTAGCACAGGGCTGGCAACCTGTCCCCAGGTCTGGGAATCATTCTTGGAGAAGTTTGCAGAGCTGAAGCAATTCCAGGGGAAAACCATAGCTCACAGGGTTCTGATGCTTCCCCTCATGACACATGGGAACAAAGCCCTGGTGCAAGATCTCCCATGCAATTAGACTGCTGCTCTGCAGTTTTGGCTACCAAAAGAGAAGATGCTGTCTGAGCACTCCAGAGTTATTCCACACTCTGGGAAGGGAAAGCAACACAGAAACCTATCTGCCAGCCACCTGCATCTACAACTTCACCCTGTGCCTCCTTTCGGACCAAAACGGGTTTTGTTCCACCCAGGTTCCTTCCTGATTCCTTGGGAACTCAGTCCAGGACAGCCAGGAGAAAGTACAATGCCAGAGGGCTTAAGCAGAGCTTTCTCTTTTCCAAGCTTTACCAAATTCCAAGCATCTCAGCAAACAGCAGCTCTATTTTGAAGCAGGTGGACACTCTCAGGATAGCTCAGACTTGACCATTTCACCCATCTGATTTCTCAGCTCCCATCTTCAAATAGCAATTAAGCAGCTGGATGTAATGGTTGTAATGATTTGATTCACACCAAAGACTCAAGCTACAAAGAAATTTGCACAGACTTGTCAATGTTGTATAATACAGCAACGAGCAAAGCTCCCAGGAGCATCACCCCAGGGATCCTGGTCACAGCTACTACGGTATCTCCTGCTTCTCCACCTGGTGAGCATTCCTCAACACTTGTCACTGGGTGGAGGGGCTGGCGTGGGGCCTGTGTCCATCACCAGGGCAGATGTGGTGGGAGCTGAGCATGTCCCTAATGGCTTAGCCCTGTTCTTCTGCCTGCCCCTGCCTTGCACCACCACACAGCCCTTTCCTGCCAGGCAGTTGGGCTCTGAGCTCACACTCATCACTCGGCACCTAACTAACATCAGCTCAAGATAATTCCTCTCTATTCAGCACAGCTCAGAAAAGCCAAAAGGTTGGACACCCATGTTTTAAAGCATGGAGCGTCTCCAGTGGAGACACTTCTACTCCCACTCAAACCCATTTCTACAGCCCTCCATCCAAACCGCACCATGAGGCTCCTGGGGCTTTAGCAACAACCAAAAGCTGCACTAATGATAGAGCTGGCTGGCTCCTGGCAGAACAACGCTGCCTGTGTTTGCAACCACTACCTAAAGGATTATGAGGATGAAGGCAATCGGCAGTGCTTTGCCTGCTCTCCCTTCCAGCAGCCCTCGCTGCAGGGAGGCGGTGTCTGATTCCCGGAGCAACTCCAAGTCATCCTTCTCCTCCCTGACATCAGCCAGAGAAGGCAGATATAACAGAGGTCCTCTGCTGCAGGCTTCTGAAGGTATCACTGAACGATGTCTCTGCTCAACCAGCATTCCCAGGGAGGACTGCAAGCACGAAGCAAGACACAAAGACCAGCGAGGGTAAGCATTCATGGGTGGTTGAGCAGAACTTGTTATGTCACTGAAAGCCCAATGGGGCTGAATATCTGCTGCCCAGAGCACTGTGGTGTTTCCACACAAATCCCTGAGAATCCTTGGCTCAGAAGCATCCTCATACCTGCACCTCAGACAACCAGAAGTTCACGGGCTCAGCAAAGCCACCATCTGGGTCCAAAGCCCCAGGATGGAGAGTAATTAATTAATTAATTAAACATCTTTAATTTTCACTGATTATTGATCCCGTCTTGCTGTTCCAGGGATATGCACGTGGATGCAGAAACCTTCATTTAAATGAGATTGCATTAGTGATGAATGAATCAGTGATGATCTTGCTCCAGCTGGAAGGGCAGCTCCTCACCCCCTCTGATGCTCAGCGAGACACCCAAGCAGATGAGGAATTGTTGTCCTGGGGGACAGTGGCACTCAGGTGGATGGCCCAAGGAGCAGGGAATGTTGCCAACTTCCAGTAGCTACGGCTGTGATAGACTGAGCAGAAGTGCTTCTTTTCACCCAAAGAAAGGCCCAGCGCTGCTTCATCCTGTAGCCCAGCATCTGCACGGGACCCTTAAGAAAGGTTTCCTCCACTCTGTATTCCCACATGCACTTGCCATCTTTCCCATTTTTGAGATTGAATGTTATAATTAAAGGAGGATGAATTATGTCAAGAAGAGTGGGACAAACACATGCAAAAGGTGGAATTTCTCTTCCTTATTCCAGAAACCAGCTCGGGGCACTTTCCTCTTTACAAATCCCTTAAGGAATTAACTGGAAAATCAAACATTTAGTCTTTTCATTACTTCTCCCCCCTTTTCCCTTTTTCAGTGATAAGTTGAAAAGAAATGTTGAAATCATTGGAAAGCATATGAAAAAAGAAGCAATGTTTCACTTCTAAATACAACATTTTTAGTCTTTTCAGCATCCTCAAACTCTATTCTCTTATTTCTAGGATATATCACAAAGGGGAAAACTGTCCTCATATGTTCAGCTCTCCAAAAAGCCACAGAACACCTAAATTCCAACAGCTTAAAGTACAGTTTAGGCATTAAATAGAAATTATGCTCTCAGGAATCTTGCTTTGCTGAGCTGGCCAGGAAGAGCCAAGTTGGGCCACATTAAAGAGGCTCCTGCTGTTAACCAAAAGTGCTGGACATGCCATGGTGGGGAAGAAGAACTCATCATTCTGCATGCTTACAAACTTTGTCACTGTGCTGAAACTGACAGAGAGCAAGCCAATAAAATCCCATCACCAACAAAAACCGGCCTCAGTTGGAAGAGACTTTCAGAGAAGCCAAATGAGCATTCTTGGTCCAGCAATATGTGCTCCAGAAGAGGAGAGCTTAGGATGTTGCAAGGGCATAATTTGCCAAACCATGTAGCTCCTGCTGCAGAGGAAATGGAGTCCTTTGGTCCAGCAACCCTTAGGTCATCTACCACTAGTGGCACCTTGCACTTGAACCCGGGTTTTCAGAGTAAACAAACCTTTCCATTTTCCTCCAACGGAGCTCAGAGGATGCTAGTAACCCTGCGAGAGATAAGAGCAGCTCTGGGCTGGCCGTGGCAAGAGACTGAGCATGGTCTCATCTTCATCCCTGGCCCAGCCAAGGCACAGTTCTGCCCAGCTCCTGCTGTCAGGAGTTCAGATCTGAGGGGAGTGTGTGAGCTCTGGAACACAGTCCAGACTGAGATGGAATCCCACAGCAAGCAAGCAAGCCTTAATGCATCTTCTAAGGAAATATACAGCCAACCTTATTGTCCTGTGGGACAGGCAGAAGCTTCAGATATCCGCTCTGCAGCTCTTTTTTGGCAGTCATCCTTTAAATTGATCTCCTATTACAAGCATGCAAGACATCTTCTCGGCAGAGTGAAACAAGATCCCAAGAACCTCACTCAAACCGCAGTCATGAGCATTTCTAACATGGCAGGAAACATCCCTCAGCACTGGAAAGTTTGTCCTTCCCAAGCCAAAACACTCCTCTGGAAGTCACTTGTGCTCTTATCTCAGCAAACGCCTCCCCTGTCTGCATGCACAGAGAAGCTGCAGCGATCTGCTCTGCAGCCATGCATGTGCTGCTGCCATCAGTATGCTGCAGCATGTCTGGACAACAGCAGGAAGCACTGCTGCCCCCCTGCACAGCACGGCAGGAGAACACCTTGTTCTAGTCATAGAAATGAAACAAACAACAGCCAACCCCTCTCAGTCTAGAGACAAAAGGGTTTCACAGCTGTTTGAGCCCTGCAGTAGTAGCAGTGGTGATTACTTCAGGAGGCTCTTGAAGATCACTTGATGTTTTTGTTGGTAGCAATGCAGCGTGTTGTTATAAATGCACCTGCTTAATTAGTTCCATTGGAAAGTCATTCATATCCCTGGGCTAAACTAAGCAACAAACATCCCCACGTTTCTCATTCTTCACAAAACTGTTTTCAGGCACTTCAAGGCTTTGGCCAGGTAATGACCAGTGATGGGCTGGGAACCATCACTGCTTGTAAAATCACAGCTTCATCTGTGCTGCTTCCAGTTGGAGCCATAAAAGCTGTGCTCATCTCCTCCATCAGGCTCATGCTCAACACCTGTGCTGGGCAGGGCTGGAGAGCAACCCAAACACAGAGCCCAGGTCTTGACAAAGGGCACGCACACAGCCCTGCACACATCTCTTCCATGGGCTAGACAAGGGATAGCTGCATTAGAGCTGCACAGCAGCAAGGGCTTTGCAAGCACAGAGGGATGCAGACAAGTCCTTTCAAGATGTCAAGGAGACAGGGCTCTACTGCACCAAATGGAGGTTGTGACACAAAATTGAACAAAAATTCAAATGACCAAAAACAGAGAGAGAACAAAGCTTCAGCTGTCACGTGTAGGAAGCTAAAGTGAGCCGGGAGGAGGGAAGGAATGGCATCACACACCAACCTGCCCACTGATGTCCAGCTGCTGTCACCAGCAGGAAGTGCTCGAGGCCCCTCACTGCTGATCAGCAGCACAAGGGGACAGGCTGGAGGTGCACCCAGTGTCACCAGGGCTGGTCTCACCATCTAGGCAGGAGCGCTTTCAACATCCCATGCTGGAGCCAGTGAGAGTTATCTCCCAGGCTGGGGTTTGGCAGGTATTAAGCATGGTGAAGGTTGATCCCACATCAAGCACATACCTGGCTGCCACTCCCAGCAGCCTGGGCTCCCAGACCGCATGGCTGAGCACCAACTACAGATCTCCCAGTTTCTCTGGCCCTTTCATCATCCCAGACATGCAGCACCAAGCAAACGTGGCAGCTCATTTGCCTTCAGAAGAGTTGAAAGAACCTGACCAATATTTATAGCAGCAAATCAAGCTAGCAGTCCAGCGGCTGCTTTAAAAAATAATTAAAAAAAAAGCAACAAACAAACAAAAAAAAAACAAAACCAAAAAAACCTGAGGCTTTTCTGAGGCCCAGATTGTTTACTATTCATCAAATGGGATTCCACCTCCAACCTTCAATTTTCTGCATTTTCTTTCCCGAAAATATGGGTTTTTCTTTATTGTGAGGTTTCGTTTAATGAGGACACAGAAAGCTGAAAAAGGAGAAAGAGGAAAGAAACCAGAAAAAATAAAATTTTTTTGAACTGCAAAATTTTTAGCCGGCAAAATTTACCCTCATAGAAAGCTGCAGAGGAGAGGACATCAAAAAAGCATAATACATAAATGCACAGATTCCTCCCTTCTTGACCACCTGGGCACTCTGCCGGCTCACATTCATCCAAGCATTGACCAGCACCCCCAGATACAATCCTTCCACACTGTCTTCCAGCCACACTGCCCCAAACCTGTAGTGTTGCCCGGTCTGCTGTGACCAAAACACAGGATCCAGCACTTGGTCTTGCTGAACTTCATCCCACTGACTTCAGCCCAGCCATCCAGCCTGTTCTGATCCCTCTGTAGTGCCTTCCTACCCCCAGGCAGATCCACACTTCCTGCCAACTTGGTGTCATCTGCAAACTTACTGAGGGTGCACTCAATCACTCCTTGTCCAGGATATCCATAAAGATATTCAACAGGACAGGCCCCAGTGCCGACCCCTAGGTGTTTGTCCTAGGAAGCAGTGAAAATGGTTCTGACAAGCTCTTTGCCGTATCAGGCAAAATATTGTAGGGAATACCAATAATCTAGGTCTGAATGGGAGGGGAGGGATAGCAAGCCTTCCCATGACAAGGTGTAGGATGGCATAGATTAGAGTGACAGGATGCTGGCAGGGGCGTTGAAGGACCTGCTGCCTCGAGATGTGCTGGCAACACTATAACACATGAAATCCTATGATGATGAGGCAAGGGCTACTGGGGGCAAAAGGGAGAAGGCGACAGGGCAAAAATCAAGGGAAGTACTTAAAAGAAATTAAGGAGTTATCCTTTAAGAAGTTGACAAGACCAGCTGTCCAGCTGAAGTGCCTCTACACCAATGCACGCAGCTTGGGAAATAAACAGGAGGGAGCTGAAAGCCACCGTGCTGCTAGAAAGCCACAATATAGTTGCTGTCACCAAAGCCTGGTGGGATGATTCCTACGACTGGAGTGTGGCTATTGAAGGCTACAAGCTACTCAAAGCAAGGAAGAAGGGAAGGGGGTATTGCTATCTATATTAGGGAAGGACCAACAACACTTCAACATGCTCCAGTGTCCATGAGGAAACATCATGACACCTGATGGTGGATTGTTGAACTTTGGGAACCAGCAAGCTCAAACCTGAGCTGCTACCGGTCCTTGAAGAAGATATGCCACCAGAAGGAACATCAAGCACTGGCCAAGAGAACCACAAAATACTGTCAACAGTCATCTTCAGTGCCCTAAATCCTACATCACGATAGGTATTGTGTTGCAATGTGCACTGTACTTTGGGTTGCCAAAACAGCAGGAGCTTACCCCCAGCCTGCTCAGCCACAAGTCATACTGCCAGGTGGTGCAGTGCATTGGAACTGCCAGGTCACAGCCTGAACCAACGGCTGAGCACCAGGTGAGAAGATGTGGCCAACCCAGGGAGCAGAGGTGCAAGCAACGTACCTGAGTGACCAGAAGGGGTGGAGCCAGGATCCACCTCCCCTCATCCTCATTTGAGGGTTAGCAGCTGGGGGAACAACATCTCTCTAGATAGAGATTACAGTCCTCTTAAGCTGTCAATGGTCATTAGAAGGGGTGAGCCAGTTTTCCTCTTTGCTACCTGCTTATTGCTCCATAGTCCCTTTATCCCATTAGAAAGCACTATCATCACCTTCTTTTGCCATTCACCGATACATATTCCTGAACTGGTGCTATAGATGTAAGTTCCCAGGGAGGTAGGCACCCAGCACCTAATTTCAGCCAGGTTTGTGTTATGGGAATCATTTTTCCCCCAAACTCCTCTATAATGGAATGCATGCCTAGGAACTGACAGATCGCTGTAAACTGTAGATGTTTTGGCTCCAGTGTCGACCAGAGTCATGACGTGTTGTACTTGTCCCAGAAAAAAGTACACTGTAAGCTCTTTGTATGGACTCTGGTCCCCAAGGAGGCTCTCAGAGGATCTTGGCCCTCCCTTCAAGCCATTAATGTAGCCAGGCCTAAATCTTGTTCACAGGGGACCCGGCAGTAGCCAACTGGGCTGCATGGGGCAGATGCCTCTGCACAGCAGGATTCCAGAATGTCCTCTGAATTCTGTGGTTGGGTGGGGAGTCTTTCTATTCTTCATATACTCTCTCTTTGAGGAGGGCTTAAAACATTAAGTTGTCACAAAGCCAAGGAAATGGATTTGGAGATGGGAGGTATGTCTGGTCATTCAACACAATGATGAGAGCTGGGGGAGGCTTACGCTCCTTGGATCACAGAGAGAAAAATTCTGAAGAATGAAGACATAAGGAGAGTGTGGACCACAGCTGGAGGATTCACAAATAAACCATGCACCCCAAATAAGGCTGCTGAGAAAACCAGCTGCATTGTACCTGAAAGAAGTGGGAACCAGAGGGAAGCTGTCTTCAGGGAGAAGGAAGAGAGGCCTTTCTCAGGTCTCCAGCAAATCCATGAGGCAACATCAACCCCTTAAGGATGAAAGGGAATAAGTCACAATCTGAGAAGAGAAAGAAATTTGTCTAGAGTCATCAGGGGAGGAGGCTCAGTATGGGAGATAGGAATGCATTCGAGAGAGGAACCACATGCTCAGGAAATCAGACCTGCACCTCTGTACCTGGGCACAACCATGCTCATTTTGATACAAGCTGTTTCCTTGGTCTAATATGGACACTGCTGAGAGTTGGAGGTGATTGCAGGGACCTCTCTTGAGGACGCTGTTCTACAGTCTCCAAAAACAGTTCATTCTTAGCAACCCATCTTGACAAACATTTCTGCCTTGGAGACTATAGTATCAGAGAAGAGAATATGGGTGAAACTTGTAGCTTTCAGACACTCTCAGATCTTTCAGCACTACCTCTGCTCAGCAGGTCCTGTTCACTTGGTTTTTACTTTTACACCAACCCATTAATGGAAAATACTGCCTCTATCTGCGGAAGGAAATGACCTGGGATCTTCATGACTCCGTTCACCAGCTCTAGTTCAAGATGAGCCAAACCAAAATCCCTCTGCAGTGCTGCATCTCCATCCAGCACCCGAACACCAGGGCATCTTCCAGGACCCAAATAAGTTAAGGTTTGTATGGGATGGCCTGGCCAAAAGAAAGAAGAATACAGGTGCTGATTTTGGCTCAGCCTCTCACCAGCTCGGACACTGTGACAGAGCTTAACACTGGATGCAAATGTCAGCTGAGATGGTGGCAAAACAGCCAGACAGGCAGCCTTACATTTCAATGCCAGCAGCACCCTAGCAAGCCAAGTTAAAGAAACCATAGGTCTCTGCATCAAAGTTGGAGACTACAGTGTGACTGCATTGTGGGCAGAGCTGCGACATATGGTCATAAGCAAGTCACCATGCCTCCAGTCAGGATTCCTGTCCATGAGAGGCAGTTTCAGTATCACCTTGCCCATCTCACAGAGCTCCAGCTAAGATCTCCAAGACACTTGCTCAGTGCTGCAATTGTGTGACTGGTTTTCTATGTGATGCTGTGTGACTGCTGAGAAACGTACCAGTGAGGTCTGTGAAGGGCCTCCAGCTGCAGAAGATGACTAGTTGCAGCAGCACCCAAGACTTTTTGGGGTAAGCTGGTTCACTGATGAGATCCACATATCATCACGTAAGGGCAGCATGTGGTCTTCTCTTCAGTCAGTCCCGTTTTATCAGGTCCAGCTGTACCAAGTCCAGAAATGTCACGGTGTGATGAGAAACATGATCACGCCAGGCTTGCTCTTCAGCAGAGGCCACAGCCTCAAGTAAGTAGGGGCAAACCAAAATCAAGCTCTATGGATAAGCCCTACACTTTCCCAGAATTGTTTTTTCTGGCTTTACCTGATTGTTGCACTAGAGGGTACTGAGTTTCTGAGCACGTACCATGGTGGCCCCTCGATGGGATGGACGGGTGGATAGACTTCCATCCCTGTAAAGCAAGATAAAAAAATACAATGAAACACAGAGCCTTCTGTGAACAGTACACCTCTCCTCCACTTGGAGTGGGATCACCACCAGCCAACACGTTGCTTAAATAGTGCCAGGACCCAACTGAATACTACCAGCTGCAAGACAACAAGCAGTTTGTCCTACAGGGACACATAGCAGCTTTATGTCAGCCACGACTCAGATTCAAAAAAGAAAAGGCTCAATGCTCAGGGTGAAGAAGGCATTTAAGATCCTCTAGGTCAACAACTACAAAGTCCCCAGCTGGAACTTCACTGCAGGCTTGGCACAACTGCAGAAATCCTTCAATTTAGGCACAGGGGCTAATTTTAACTAACCTCAGGAATTTCAGCTGATTTAGTAGTTAAACCGGTGCAGATAGAGATGGATGATGATAGCGATGGATGGATTGCAGCAGTCATGCTCAGAGTGCTAAGGAATTGACTTCAGAAAAATCAAGGTAAACCTTTTTAACTTCCATACAGACAGAGAATTAGCAATAACAAGAAAAATAAAATAGAGCAACAACAAAAACCAACCTTCATTAATTGTTTAAATCATAGTTTCTCACTGGACAAAACAAGGAGGGTTGGTGAGAAAGACATCCTAAGATGAAGTGTGGCAAATGCAGGGCAGTGCCTGGAACAGGAGTAAGAAGGGAAGGAAGATAATTTCATTTTGTGAACACTGATGACCAGACAAGCCATTGTGGCTGCCCATCCCTACTGCTCACCCTCCACACGTGCAGAAAGATGGGAGAAAGAGTTCAAGCGGTCTCTAAAAGCCTTTCTGTGGGCTGGCCTGGACTCCCGCACATTATGTGTCTCACAGCCACAGCTCACTTCTTCAGCCCAGAGGCTCTCCTGCCCTAGGGTGCATATAAGCTTAGACCAGCAAGCTCCTTCCTCCTAGATACATCAGTATCAGGCTCCAGCCCGCAGCAGAAAGGAGCTGGAAGGACCAGCAGCACGAAGGACCAGGAGCACTCTCCATTATGTTTGGCTCGTGCTGCTGTCTGGTGGGTCTAGAAGCCAGCACGTGTTCGGCATGGTCCCAAGAGCTACAGCTAAACAGAGGAGCCTGGAGCTCTACAAGCTACAACTCCCACCAGCTGAAACCACAGCTCGTCAAAATCTCTGCAATGCTTTGTGCCCCCAGGATAGCTGGGAGAAGACAGAGCCCACACCCATGTTTAATGTTCATACATTAAAATCAAATCCACAAATACCAACTGGATTTTTTATTCCCCCCTCACTGCTTACACAATGTTCTAGAGCTCCTGACCCAGTCAGACACCCATCCTCTCCCTGCCGCAGCATTCCACCCTCTGTGGTCCCCAGCCTTCATCCTACAAGCATCCTTAGATCTAAGAGCAATGGCATGGTCCCTCAGATGGTTTTAGCTGCTATAGAATGCTTTCCCAGACCACAGTGGTCTGTTGTACACAGTCCCCTATTGTGCATAGAACCCCTGTGACACCCAAGTAAGCTAAGGTACATGACTGAGTGGTCTGAAGATGTAAGGTGGGTGAAAAAGCAGCTCACCACCTCCTGCAACCTTTTACCTCCTGCAACCTTTTACCAGTGTATCCCAAGCAGCAGCAGTAACAGCGAGGGGAGGAAGGAGCAATGCATCCCTCAAATCCCTGAACAGGACCAGAGTAGCTTATTGCAGTGTGAGAGCAGCTCTGATCAAGCCTGTGCAATACTACGGTGAACTAAGGAAAGATGGCTGTAGCAGACATTTATTTCACTTTCTGCTGCTTCTCTCCCATCATGGCAAATCAGTAAGGTATTTGCATCTAAAAGGGGGACAAGCCTTTCACAGCTAGCCCTGTACTCTGAGGCCAAGGCAGAATTCACCAGGAGCCAGGCTAGAGAGTGCAGATAACACAGTGGTAAAATTTGCCACTGGATCTCCCTGTTCCTCTGGTGCAGTGGTGAAACCAGGTGGGATGGCCATGTGTGAATCCAAGGCTGCCTCTGAACTACAAGAAGTGGGATCAAGGGAAGAGAAGTGGCCCCTCGCCACCCTGCCAATTTTCACTGCTGTTAAATGTAATAATCTCTGCTCTCTTTAATCTTGGCTTCTCCTCTGAGACCTGGCAGTAAAGGAAGCCCCGTAATGAGGTGGGGAAAGAGGCAGAGTAATTGCAGCGAAGAATGTAAGCCCTGAGAGTTTGCTCAGAGCAAGGGGCAGAGAGCACAGGGAAACCCACCAGCTGCAGGAAGATGAAGCACTGGCACCTGTCTGGTGAGAAAAAGGGAGCAAAGCCAGAGGCTGGCTCACAGTTTCTTGAAATGAAGTGGATCTACTCCTGGCGGAGGGAATGGTGCAGCACCAACCCCAGGTTCTCCATCAGTACTTTCACTTTCTTGAATGCTGCTGCATTTGTTAGCAAGCAGGCAGCAAGGTTAGCAACAGGTATGGGCAAAGCAGGCAGCTGCTTGAGGCAGCCGATTGCCAGAGGTGGCAAAAGAGCTGGCTGCACACCACGGCCCTGCAGAGCCAGTTGCTATGGCTGCACCCTCACCCACAGCCTGGGAACTTCACAACCCCTGCTGAATTAGACAGCACTGACCTTCCCTGCCTTTCACAGCACCAGGGAGATGATGGAGATAGCTGCGAGCAGGCAGTCACTCCTGCTTACACCAGCACGGGCTGCTGGCACAGACCGTAACAGCTCTGTCTGGAGATGCTATTGTAAAGTACCACAGTGGGGAGCAGGACACAGACAGGGCTTCCCTGGGTGCTACTCCCCACCCCACCCTCATTCCTTTCCATCCACGTTGCAGGTTGGAGTGGTTCACCACCTGATCTTCAGAGTTCTCAATTACCTGTAGAAAAAAGAAGCCAGTGCATCTCTGAGCTCCTCTTGGTCTACTTCCCCCAGCTGGTATTGAAGGAACACACTGCACCGACTGCCTCATAAGCTGGCTCTTCTAGTGGCTTTCAGTCATAGAATCATTAAGGCTGGAAAGGACCATTGAGATCATCCGGTCCAACCATCAACCCATACCACCATGCCCACTAAACCTCAGTGCCACATCTACAGTTCTTGAAAAGCTCCAGGGACAGTGATTCTACCGCCTACCTGGGCAGCCTGTGCCAATACCTCACCTTTCTCAGGAGAACTTTTTTCTAATATCCAACCTGAATGTTCCCTGGTGCAACTCTGTGCCATTTCCTCTTGTCCTATTGCTAGTTACCTGGGAAAAAAGGCCCACCCCCACCTTGCCACAACATCTTTTCAGGGCCTCAACCCAGCAATCCAGTCAGTCCAGATTCTTCTGTAGGGCTCTTCCTACCCCCAGGCAGATTGACACTTCCCCCAAACTTGATGTCATCTGCAAGCTTACTGAGGATGCACTCAATGCCCTCATCCAGGTCATCCATAAAGATACCTGGACAGACCCCACCACCTACCCCAGGGGAGCACCGCTTGCAATTGGTCACCAGCTGGATTTACCTCCATTCACCTCCACTCTCTGGGCATGCAGCCAGTTCTTTACCCAGCAAAGTGTGTACCTGTCCAAGCCACAGGCTGCCAGCTTCTCCAGGAGAATGCTGGGGGAGACAGTAAAGGGTTTACTGAAGTCTAGGTAGATCACATCCGCAGTGCTTTCCCCATCCATCAGGAAGGTCACTCAATCATTGAAGGAGATCAGTCTGGTCTAGCAGGACCTGCCTTTCATGAACCCATGTTGGCTTGGTCTGAGCTCCTGGCTGTCCTGTATGCACCAAGTGACTGCACTCAAGACAATCTGCCCCATGACCTTTCCCAGGAGCTCCCCTGACTCTTCGTCTGACCCTTCTTGTAAATGAAGTCTCGTCTTTGCTTCCTTTAAAAAAAGCCACGTCTGCAGAGCATGGTTAACAGCTGGTTCTTCTCAACACCAGCTTGTGACCATACCTGAGCCAAGACAAAAAAACCCAAGCAAACGAACAACAAAAAAGCTGTTCTCTAGACTACTGGAGCGGGGGTAGAAAGTGCCACCTCTTCTCCAGGTCACAGTACAGCTGGATGAGCTGAGGCAAAGCCATAGATTGGGAAGCTGCATTCCAGGTTTGGGACCCTAAAGCCAGAGGGAGCTGTGTCACTCTGACAGGCAAAAAGCTAGACTATATCTGTGTTAGGAAATGACAGTCTTGACAGAGACGATGGACAGTTTTGTACCAGCTTTTGCAGGGTGCTGCACAAGATTGGCCCTCCAAAAATCAGATCAAACAGCCTTATAGAGCATCAGAAGTTCTTCAGAGCAAAATAACTGTGCTCAGTGCTGCGTCGGTGACAGGCATCTCAGGAATTTCCAGCATCCTTAGGCCTCCACTCTCCCACCTGGGCTGCCAAATTTAGAAAGCCAGTCCCATGGCCCACCCACCCTATCCCTATGACTGCAGGCAGGAATTTCTGCCCCCATCACCTGGACTGCTCTCAAGGCACTGCACTCATGGACAAATCACTCCTCTGTGCTCAGATGAGCCCCTCTCCAGCAAAGATGCCTGACTGAGGGGAAAGGCAGGAAAAGCAGGCGTGTTTTAATATCCTCATCAAGCACACCTTGCGCCAGACACTTTGCAGCAATTTTTCCTTTGTAAGGTCTATCAGTTTCATAAATAGTACAGCAAAGGGAAGAAACATATCCTGTGATGACACAGGTCAAATAATCTCTCCCTCAGGAAACCAACAGTCTACAAAAAAATAACACAGCATATGAGTATTGATCTTCAAGCAGATGAAGTGACACTAAAGGCATTTCTTAACCACCTTGGCAGCACGTAGGTGCAACCATATTGAAGTAGGTCACCTGGAAGGGTTTTGCTCCACAAACCTGCAGGATTTTAGCCTGCATTTCTCTCAGAAAAACACTTGGCAGGAGCCAGACAACACTCGCATGCCTCGAGCATGTTTGTCTCCTAACACAGAAAGTCAGTGGGATGGGGAAGGAGGTGCAGAGAGCAAGGCTTAACTTGGAGCTAATAACCCCCCTCAGGGTTTCTTTGAGGGAGAGGCACAAACAGCTGTGGAAGCATCCATGGTATTTTAACACCATATTGCAGTCCTCAGTACCAAGTCTTGGGAGAACAGACCAGCTCCATTGCAAATGCAGCTGGACCTCTCCCAGATCCCTCCCCTCCACCCCACACACTGGATCTCAGTCTGCTGCTGGGGCCCATCTGAACAGCTGTTGTTACAGTACACCCTCTGCTTCCCACAGCTTTGCTCCTTTCCAGCTGTGCCACCATTGCACGAGAGAGAGAACCAGGGAAGAACATTTTTTTTTTTTTAAGCACAATGCTGCCATTTTCACTCCACATCTTTTCCTCACATCAACTCTGTATTACCAAACATCACCCTAACTGGGGCTTAACCTACAGCCAACGTGAAAAGAACAGAAAAGAAGCAATAAGTGGAGGAGGAGTTCTGTGAAGTTTATCCATGTTAAATGCTGTCTTTCCCTAAGACCTCAAAAGGAGAAACCAGACAGCCTCTTGACCATGCTGTATTAACATATTTGACAAGACAAACTCTCCTTTGGTAGGATAAACCCCCTCTGTGAGGGCCCAAAGCCTCATTTTATTTAAAGCTGCTTTGGGGTTGGGTTCCTTAAGCTCTGCCACTACCACAGATAGATGCAAGACAGGGTAGAATGTCACAGAAGAGAAACTGATGTACAGCTGCAAAACCAAAGCCTGCTCTCCGTTTCCCAAAATCTCCTGTGATCTGTGATTAAACCAGAAGAAACTTTCACAGACTGCTTTCCACAGTAGGAGCCAGCAGACCCACAGAGTCTACTGATCTTCCCTCAGAAGAAACTGAACAGGCTGACACGGAGCTTCCCCTGCTGCATCAGGCTATGAGTCCTGGCTGGGGACTTTCCCCTGCACCATCCACATAGCTGCTGAGTTCAGGGTGTTGCCCTTGGGCCACTGTTTTCCAAGTAGTGAGTTTGCTTAGTACAGGAAAAGCACTCTCAAGAGCTTGTATGATGGCATGACCGCTCCCATCTTGGTGGTCTCAAGAGACAGGGGCAGCGCTAGTCCCTTGTCTTTTGCAGAAAGCTCTTCCTTGGTGAGGAACATGCAACAAGTACATTCTTCAGCCATAGATCTGCATCACAAGACAGACACAAAAAACATGCCAGAACAAAAGCAGTAATGTCCTCTGAAATCAAACACAGTCTTTCAGAGAAGATGGGCAACTAGAAGAAAAAAAAAAAACAAACAAAAAAAGATATTCCTAGGTTTTCATAGGATAGAAACCATCTGACTGCTAACCTGATTAGCACCAGGCAGCCTGCTGCACTGTGTGGACCCAGCATTTATATTTGCAGAGTAGATTCACAGAAGGGCAGAAGCAACAACCCCTCAATGAGATTTTATCTTGTTACAAGGAGCTTATCCTCCAGGGATGACCTCACAGTGCTTAGCACCCTCAGAAGCTGGAAAGGCTGAGAAAGGAAGTTTCTCCTCCATTCAGAAGATCTGCTATATTTCAGGCACCAAAGCCTGGCTCTGGCTTTCAGATGGCTGCAAATGTGACAATGGAAACTTTACCAAAAACAGTGTGTTTTTGTAGGCACACATGAGGGGAAGTCTGGGTGGAACGGCTCCCAGACAGCTGCTAAGAAAATACTGACAGAAAGGGTGGAGGAAAGGAAGTGAAGCAATGCTAGAGCTCCATCCAGGCAACAGCTTAGTTTAACCCTTCTGGTCATCAGCTGAAAGAGCAGCTGCCACCATCAGCACGCTGCACAGCCATGAGCTCTCAGAGTAAATGGGATTAACCTTTGTAGTACCACTTGTTGGAACTTTGCTGAAAAACCATCTTCGTGGTTGACTACAAGCATTGCACCATGCAGAACATCGCCATACTCTCAGCCTGATGGGTGCCCAGAGGGCAGCAGCAAGTCATCAGTAGTGTGGAAGAGGCCTGCAGGGATCAGGAACAGTGAAGGAGACAGAGGAGTGGGTTTCCTGCTGTGTCGGGTTATTGCTAAGACAGGACTGGAGTGAGGATAAAAATCTAAAGGTAGTCAGCATGGAAAGACTTCTTTGCAGATGGCAAATTCACAGACTCAAAGCTATCCAGCTTGTCTCAGTTGCTGCTAAGCAGGCTTTGAGATACCACGTGCCACAACGTCCCCAGGCGTTCATGGCGCTCACTCCCCACCAGACGTCACCCCACAGCTCCCTCTTCTGATACCTCAGTTTTCGCTCAGAAATGATCCCATTTAACTTCAAGGGATTGTTTTCTCCTCTAAAGCCAGGTCATTTTGATGGCTGTTGGTGTAGCACAAGCCCTTTGGCAGGAAAGTCCTGGGGAGCAGCACCTCACGCACCAAGCAGGGAGTTGCAGCCTCATGCTGAAGCCTCAGGTGACAGCAATGGGTGCACTATGTAACAGCAAGGTGGTCAGTCCTCACATCCCCAGAAACACAGCTGCTGGGCTACAGGAAGGGAGAAGGTAAAGGATGAGAGACGTGCTCTGGGAATGAGCTGACCCCTCTCTTCCCTGACACACTACAAACACTCAATTAGCTCTCCATCCACAGAAACTGCACGTCAAAAGAGGAAGCAATTTATATTCATCTCCAGCAACAAAGAGAACGGGGGATTGAAGAGTGATTTTTGCCCGCAGTGGCAGTTTCTTCACAGAGCTAGAAATAGATCCCAGCTTTCCTGGAAACACACACAGGCTTTCTGAAGCAGGCTAAATCGAGGTTGAACATACAGAAGAAAATCAGTAAGAGAATATTCTTTTTCATTACACTTTGTTCTTAAAGCTGACCGGTATGAACGATTTGAGAAGCATCTGCACTGTACCAGGAGACAAATAATTTCTGAAAGCAAGGGAAGAAATGTAGCACCACTCCCGTGTCACAAGCAACAAACCTTTGCAAACTGATCCGTTTCCCTCCCCTCCTGCTCAGTCACGTTTCAAATAACCCTTTGCTGAAGAGCAGATCTTTAAAGATGTTATGCAAAGTGGTGAGCACCAAGAGACTTAGATCATAGTTGGGTCTTATTTTCTAATTAGCTGACAAACACATGTAACCATTATGCAGGCAGAGGATTCTCCTGGCCATCTCACTTCCTGGCCAGAAGAATCAATACCACAGCGCTCGGGTGCTTTTGTCTGCTCAGTTATGAACTCAACTGCTGTATCTGCCCAATTCCAGCTCTCCCACAGGAAGGGAAGCGGGCAGAGCATGAGGATTCCTAACTTTTTCGCCCATCGCAGTTACGTTGAACGTGCTTCATGCTCAGAGCAGCCAAAATCACAGATTCATAGAAATATTAAAAAGGCATTTGCAGCAGCCTCCAGGCACAACCTGCTTCCCCAAGGGACCAATCTCAGCACAAAGAACTGTTGCTAAAACTTGAGTGAGGTCATACATCTGGCAAATATAATGGCAACAAATTTAACTACTTTTTTAAGAACTTGGCTTGGCTGCCTGTGTGCCTTGGAGATCCAAAACAAAATATTTAACTCTTCGTAGCCTCCTCCTGCAGAGCTTACCACAAGCAGTTTTCATGCCATATCACCCTCACACGGTGTAGAAGCGATGTCAGGCTCCTTGTTCACAGCTGATCCATTGCTTCTCGAATTAATGGCTTTGCAAATCAGTTACTGTAGATATTCCCCAAGTAAAATACAATTTAAAAAACAAACAAACAAACAAACACACAAATGTAAAAGCAGAAGTGGATTCAACTCATTCTGGAAGCTATCCTGACCTCAGCATGTGGAAACATGGTGCTTCATGGATGGAGCTAAGCACAGAACCCAGGGAAAAGATGGACAGGAGGATTTGGGCTCCTCAAATGTTTTTTTGAGCTTATTGCTCAAGAACGATTACTTAAAGTGTTGTGCTTTCCACACCTCACCTGCCTCCCAAGTAATACCCAGGTATCAGAAGTGCTGGTACATTTTAAGTCCTGATATTCAGCTCAAGGTAAGAGGCAATAGGAAGGGGACACTGAAAAGAAAGCATGCTGCCAAGATACAGGACAAGGAAATGATTGAGATGGAGAGCAATGTCAAAAGAAATCCCCTTCTTACCACCTAAATCATGTGGAACTTGGTAGATTCCCCCTTCCCTTAGCTCTTCACACGCAACCATGGCGCATTACTTTTACAAGAACAGGTTTCATTGATCAAACGAATACTTCTAAGAAGCTGAGTAAGGAAAAGCAACTTTCCCTGCATCCCACTAGCTTGTCCTTCAGCACCTGAGCATCTCATCTGTTTTACAAGCACAATTATCTTTCAAACGGATTCACTTAATGTCTGAAAGAAAAAAAGCATCTTTATCAAATGTGCCCGAGTCATTTGTACCTTATACAGTACGTTAGGGAGAATGGCAAATCACTTCTGTGGCGTCCAAGACATTAGAAATTACCAATTAAGAGAAGTTTAAAAATCGATGGCCGCTGGAACAGCTCGTTTTCACATCCTCTCCATACCCACACCTCAAAAGCCAGCTCACAGCGCTGGGGATCAGGTTGACAAATGAAGGTTTTGCAGCTCATTTTTGTCACTGTTTCAGAGGCAGGACAGGCACACACATCAGAATGCCCTCCTCCCAGCCAGTCCATCACATCAGTTCATCTCAGCTAAAACGCTTACAGTCTCTCTCTCTCTCTCTCTCTCTGTGGAAAGCCACTGAAAGCTTACAGCAAGAGAATGGAAGTTTTTCAGTGAAGTGATTCCATTATCGTAATCTGACAGAAAATAACATTAATCAGACTGGGAGCTCAGAAACAGAAAACAATCGTGTGATAGAACACAGAGAAACTCACATTTACAATCCACCCAAAAAGCACGGAAACGAGAAAGCTTCATGCAAATGAAAGAGAATTAATAAAAATAAAATATAAAAACAGTGACAGTGCCAACAGGGGCTAAAGACATGGAAAGCACCAGAATGGAAAGAGCAAAAACCTCCTGGTGATGGCAGGGGATGCAAACAGCCTCGTCCACGTGGGAAGAGGATTAACACAGTCCAGACACAGTACAAGCAGACTGCAGCAGGAACAGGTGCAAAACACTGGTGTGGCCTTAAGGTCTGTAAAGCTCTGTGTGAAAGAAGGGTGCCAGCCAAGTCGCAAGCATCTGCAATGCCCACAGCACATCTGGAGATGGGGGCTCTGGAAGGTCTGGAGTCTGGCAAACAAGTGTGACTGTCACGGATTGGGAGAGAAGCAAACTCCCAACGGTTCAGAAAGTCGTGGGGAGGGCTTGGTGAACTCGAGTTCCTACAGCTCATTTCTTGAGAATGTACAGAACAGATTATTACAGTAATTCATGTGTGTTCACAAAAGCTATCTTGTAGAGCAGCACGTACCAGAAGTCCAAATTCTTTTGCAGCTACATACTGAACACCTGCTAAAGACCTGGAAGTCTTAGGAGCGTGTGATGCAGGGAAGGGGGTGAGTGATGAGCTGTTCAGCTGTAAAATCATCTGCAAAATGACTGAAAACTAAAGGCAGTCCAGCGTGAAAGGAGAAAAGGTTTCTGACTGCAGCCAGTGTGCTGCTATCTGGTTGCCTTTTCTCCCCCTCTCCCCTTCCTTTAAATTAAATAAATGGACAGATACAAAACAAAAGCTGCCTGACAATCCACCCAGCATCTGACCTAGCAGAGCTAGGGCCTCTCCTCTAGCCTCAGCACAGCAAAGTCTTCCACAGACTGCATGAGGAAGCAGGTTAAATCCCACCACTGGGCTAACCTCTGTACAAAATCAGCATTTAATCCACGCCATCAAATTTGCCAGGCACGAACTGGAACTTGGTGAGGCAGACCATTCAACAGGTGCTAACTAGGATCTGTGATCTGAGAACAGAGGGGAGCTCCCACTGGCCAGGATATTCTGGGAGATTTTCCTTGAGCCACATAGCCAGCAACAAACCATCTGGCAGCTCTAGAATGCTTAAACGCTTTAACTGAGCAGCTAAGGCAGGAGAGATGAAACCTTTTCAGATGGTCCTCAAACCCCTCACTGGTTCCTACAGTACCTGGAAGACATAAGAAATCACAAAAATCATCCACTCTTACAAATAAAAATCTTTTATTTTAGTAAAGTAACAAAGCTTTGTATTTACAGATACAGTAACTGTACATATGAATTAAAAATTGATTACTTTCCAAACCATTAAAGTCACCCAGTCTGTTGAGAATACAAACCCCTGCATCCTCCAAGGGCCTTCAGCAGCACTCCTCTTTCACAGACTCAATTCTCTTTGTTCTGAATTATCTTCTGCTGGTTCTCCAGAAACTCCTTCAGCTTGTTCTCCGTGAGGGTCAGCCTCTGCTCCAGGATGGAAACTGTCTGCAAAACAAAAGGAAAGCTGCCGCCGAGCCACGCAGAGACAAGCTGTGTGCTGTGCTGTCAGAGGGCAAGGGAATGCCATGTTCAAGGAAATACTCTCAGCTATTTCAGAGCTGTAGCACCAGGGTCAAGTGAGGAACCGTCCCAATGTAAGGCAGCACAGTGGGGTGATGAAGGCGAATTACAACTCAAACTGGCAGCACATACCTCAACATATGGCCTGAATTTCTCTGTGCAATCCAGTTACCTCACAAAGGGGTTGTTATTAGCTCCTCCTAAAGCTGAAGTCATCATGGACAGAGTATATGGAAAAAACATTTTAACCAGGAAGCAATAAAAGCCTCTGCTGAAAATCCTTTAATGGACCATCCTTAGGTAACCAAGAGAGCTATCTGTGGAAAACCACTTTCAGATTCCAAAGATGCTGGAATAACTGATAATAGGCAGTAATTACATTTAATGCTTTAATACCCATAAACAACAGTCAATAGCTTCATATTCTGAGCATTTTTACTGCCATCAATAACATACCTTGTCAAAAACAAAGGATGTTCAGAACCTCAGACTTCAATAAAGTAATTCAAACAAACTTGGGCTATTTGTATAGAGGTTATAAATAAAAAAATCTTTAAATAGCACATTTCATAAGCATACAACTAAGTGCTTGACAAAAGAAAGCAGATCTCTTTATCTCCATTTTATTACTGGGGAAACTAAAATGCAAAGAAAGGAAATAGTTTGGCTAAGGACAGTTGATAGGCCAGGAAACGTCTCCTGCAAAACCATTTGGGAAATGAGAGGAACAGCTGGAAGGGATGAAGTGAAAACACAGGCATGGTGAAAGCACAACACCAAGCACTACTATGAAGACATCTCTGTCAGCCACACTGCAACACCTCATCTTGACAAAGTCAGGAAGGGCTTTGCATCATAAGATTCACCATAATACACTTCTTTTCTCCCTCCAAACACAGCTCAAATCTTAGCTGAGGCCCCAGGCAGCATATCAGAGCTAATAGGAGCCAACCACACTGCTACACACAGCGGTGGAACAAAGTACAAACACAGTGGACTTCAGAACACGTCAAATTTGAGGAAGAGTTGCAAGGAAGGTCTTGTCTGCTTCATACTTTCATGTAATTTTCATTCCAATGAATTCGTAGTGAGCACTGTTTTGCAAACTAGAAAAGGAAAAGGAGAAAGATGGGAGATGCACTGAATTCAAAGAGCTGATGAGCACAGACCATTCTGAATACACAGTGCTTAAAATACACAGTCATAGGAAGGTGTGGGAAAGTACAAAAATGCCATTACTGATACACACACACGCACCACACAAAGAGAGAAAGTAACTTCCACACAAAAAGGCTACTTCCTTTTCAGCTGACAGTTTTATAATGTTTCTATGGCCTATTCCCAAACCAAACCCTTGTTGGGAAGCAAATTAACCCACATGTATTCAACTGGTGCTACTTTTCAGAAGGTGATGAGCCAACAACCCCAGGAGACAAATGCCACCAGCCTGGGTTGACCAGACGCAGCTTTGCACTCAAACTGTTTCCCTATGGCAGGATTATGGCAGGGAGGTGGTTGAGTCTCCATCCCTGGCTGTGTTTAAAAACCGTTTGGATGTGGTGCTCAGGGACAGCATTTAGCTGAGGGTTGTTAGAGTTGGGGTAGGATGGTTGGGTTGTGGATGGACTCGATGATCTTGAAGGTCTTTTCCAACCTGAGCGATCCTATGATTCCATGACTTTGGGTTCTCAGTGTCAGAAGCCTTAGTCATGTGTGCACTGCACACTGGAAAATGGTGAGGAGAGCCACATAGAAGAGACAGCGTTGCATCATTTGCACTTTTTAAGGTCTGGAGAAAATATTCAGCTTCATCCTCCCCTAAGCTGAGACACGAAGCAGTCTTATTTGCTTACATGACGATAAACTTCCCATTGCATTCCCCCCGTGTTATTGCAGTGACGGTGGCCCAAGTACAATCCTGCAACAGTTTCAGCTTTTATCAACGTCTTCTCTTTAATTCGAATCAAATACTTTCAGTGGGGACGCGGCCTGCAGGCAGAGGCTTTTGCAGAGCCCTGTGGGGCAGTCCAGCTGGCTTCTTTTGAGAATTACAGATAAGCAGAGCCCAGCAGTAGCTGAATGCCAGCAGAAACCAGTTCCTCCACTGCTCAAGGAAAACCCGAGCAGCAGAGCAAAGGACCTTTGTGTTCCTCAGGTGACAGACTCCTCATCATAGCCTGTAGCACATTTTGGAGAGCAACGAGACAAATCCCTGTGGTTAACCACAAGAGAGAGCAGTCCGGACAGAAGGCCAGTAATTAACTAAAACCAAGCACTGAGCACGGAACTGAGAGAGAAGCAGACCAGAGCATAAAAACAAATAACGCTGCGCCCACTGGGCTACAGGATGCCTAACAAGCCAGGGATGAGACAGGGTTTGATTGAGTAAAGGACAGGGGATGCAATGCTGCTCTGGTTGAGCACTGCGGGACCCTTAAAAACATTTATCTGCACAATGCTACTGGAATCAGGTGCTGGTTGTGCCTACAAAGGATACAGCCAAACACCAACCGCAAAGCGCAGCACTGCCTCTTGCAGGCAAAACGTTACACACATTTCCTCTATTCCTGACATCATGAACCATATCATAAAATCCCTTTCTGCACTGAATGTAGAAGTAGTTTCCTAGTTTTACTTCTGTAAAAAGATTCCTAAAGTTCACTCCACCCCTTATGGTTGTCAGTCTTCTGCTGACTTATAATGCATCAAATAAGAAGCAGCGTTGTTTCTACCTCTTCGGTTTTTCCTTTTCATCTGCATGTCAATTTATGAAGACAGCATTTTCCTCTCAATGTATTAAAAAAACACATTTGCCTGCAAAAGAACAGGCAGCAAATGCAGAAATGTTAGAATAGGAAAAACTATCAGACAATCCAACAGCAATTATAAAACAGGGATTTCTAATCACAAAGCACAAAGACACTGGAATGATTACATCTCTGTGCCATGAATACATCATTCTTTAATTCTTTGCATCAACTTACAATGATGTTAGGAGTGTAATGTCATGTTTTAAACTTCGAGGTGTATGTTAAGTAACAATGAAAGTTGAAGAGGCTTTATGTCGCTTACCTGCAGCAGCACTCTGGGCAGGACACCATAAGCAGCTGTACTTATTTACTATGTTGATGCAAAAGCTAGGACATGCAATGCTGTGGCTATTTAAAGCTTCTCCTTGCTCACAGGGAAGCTCAGAAGTTCCTTACAGTCCTAATTCATCCAGGGACCAACTGTCTACTTGATGGGGGGAAAAAAAATCCAACCAAACATATCTTTCAGTATCCTTACAGATTCCATGCAGCAGCCTCTCCTTCTCTTCACCTTATGGGACCGGCAGAGAGGGCAGGCAATGCAGCAGCAGAAGAGCAGAACACAAAGGGGATGGATGGCATGTGGACTTGCAGAATGAGACAGGTAAGCTCCAACCTGGACCTGCAGGCTTAGTTGCTCTGACTCCTGCCATGCAGGTGGCATGCACATTGGCTTGTTAGAAGAGTCCAGCTGTGGCTCCCTATGGGTTACCCAGCTTTCCATAAAAATGGTTAAGCCCCAAAGAGGCCCGAAAGTACAGAAAGTAAATGGCATTATAAAAACACTGCATCAAATGGGGGCAGAAGGGTCCCTCCTCAGCAAATGCTAATGAGTGGGCTCAGTGATACCTATGCTTTCTCTAAACAAGTTCAGTGAGTAAAATAAGCTAGCAGAGAAACAGTTCTCATCCACGTAGCCATAGATCTGCATGTTCGCAGAAAAAACACCTCCTTCCACAAATGACAGTTTAAAATACTAGACATAAACTGCAGAAATGAAGAGGCTCATGGGAGAACTTGAGCAGCAAGTCACATTAAAGTTCACACACAAATGTGTCTGGTGAGAAGTACCCTTTCCACCCACTGCACAAAGCTCTGCCCTGACTTGCTGTCAGCCTCCCTTCCACTTCAGTCGCCATATCCAGAGGAATCCAAAGGATGCTCCTGCTATTAGTAAGTATACTTAAAGAAAACTGGGCTGCCCTCTTTATGCACAAATTATACCCTAGCACTGTTTCTAGTTAGGACTCGAACCTGCTACCAACACGCAGAATCTCTGAAGCGTTCTTAACAAAAGCTGGTGCTTTAGACTAAGCAAGGGAAAGATAAATCTCACGTCCAGTAGCAGAACAAGACACGATGCCTTTGCTGGTATCAATGCATTAAGGAGCAAACAAACGCACTTGGTGCTCTTCGTATGGCAGGACTAGCCTTACTTTATACTAGTCAAAGCCTTCAACTCAGAGACCAAATACACCAGTAACTTTTCACATGAAAAAAGATGAGTGCCTTGTTCCTTCAAATTAAAACAATATCTGCTAAGCCAGAGGTATTTTAAATAAGCTCCATATAATAAGCTCCATCATCCTACTTATTTTGAATACAAGCTCTAAGGTAAACTCACAAAGCCTGTCTGCGCCAAGTATCTCACAGCAGCCAGATTTAATGGCAGCACATTGATTATTTCAGAATGAAAATGTTTCATTTAATCATTCTGTCTTCACTCCCCCAATATTTCTTTAATGCAACCTCATGAATTTTCAAGCTTATTTTGAAACACTAATTCCACAAAATTCTCTGCTGCTGCCAAACACTCAGCCCTGGTGCAGGCAGACAGGGCAGTGCAGCTCACAGCTGCTGTACAGCCAGGGTTAGGAAGGCCCACAAACACACTGGATGAGCTTTTCTAAATATGCGTTCCTTCCACCTCCTAACACTTCACTTTCTCAGATGCCTGAATCAGTTCAATGCTCCTCAATGAAAGAGGACAGAAGCAGCTTTGGTGGTCCTGCAAAGGGCTTGGGTTCAGTGACAACAACAGCACTATCGCTTATAACACTCATTTCAACTTCTACAACAGAGAAGGCACACGAAGTACCTGAAAATTCCAGCACTGTCAACTTTGGAGACCAAGCAGCATGGTCAGTGCCAACGCTGCAGCAGCCAAACAGGCCCTGGAACTCAGCCAAGGCTCTTCATTGCATTAAATCAGACACGTCCAACCTGCGGCCCATGTAATGCAGCGTGCCCTCTGACACTGTGCCATCGTGGCAGCAGCTCTTCCCAGCCCAGCTCACCCCCGGTGAGCAAACAAAACATCAGCCCTTCACTCGCTGCAGCCCAGGCAAGCCATTAGTTTGGACACCAGTGTACTAAAATCAATCCTAGAGTGCAGGAGATGAGCTACAGCTGTGACAGTGAGCTTTGTGCAGCACAGAGACTCAAGGCACGAAGCTGCATCTCTAACTGTGCCTTCCAAAGCAGAAGGCTCTCACTAAAATGTTTCATCGTGCCTCTCTGTTGACTCAGTAGATCAGAAAAAGCTAAACCGACAGTACTTGCACACGGTGCTGAGAGTCTCTGGAGAAGAGCTGCGCTGTTACAGCTTCCACAGGTCATGGAGTCCAGCGACAAAATCTGGCACACTAAGATGAGCCAAGGTAAAATATTCAGGTATGCATGTTGAAAATGACTGCACGGCATATTGTTTAGAAACCCCAGAACACTCAGGTCTTCTCAACCACAGGGATGATGACGTGCCTCAAAGAAGTACTGTGTCCTTTACACATTACCCTATCTAACTCTGGAAGGATGCAAAGCACTCAGCTGAACGCACCCAGCTCCTGCCACTCAGTGGCTGAAAAATAACAAGATAATCAAGCAGTATCAAGTGATCCTTCTTAAAGATCTGCTCTTAAGAAAAACAAAACAGACCGTGGGAGGCGTTGCATGTGCCTGCCCACCACCAGCTACATGAAGGGGAAGACCCTCAGAACCTGCAGGGAAACAAGAAGTGTTTGTGAGAACCTGGCCTCGGGACAGGGCTGTGCGAACACAGCACAGTCACTGGAAGTGCGTGTAACCCAGGCAGTCTTAGAAAGAAACAAAATCCTTAAGAGATTCTTATAGCAAGCGTAGTTTAGAAATGCATTTCAGAAAATAATAACTCAGATGATGGTTTATTGAGGACTGGCAAGAAACAGGGTGCTTCATTTATTTCGAGCAAGAGGTCAAAGATGCCACATCTCCAAGAGATGGTTTTGAGTCATCTCTAAGCTCTTTTAATTAAGATTTAAAAATGAAATTCATCTAGCATTTCACAGACTTTTCAGATTTGAATGCTTTATGCTTTTTTTTTTTCTTTTTTTTTCCCCCCCCTAAATGATGGTTTGGATTTCGAATCATTTCTTTTGGAAAAAAAACCTGTTTGCTGCTTTCTCCTACTTGCTGGGAGCTCCCATAGCCAGCAGCAGTTCAGATATTACAAGCAACATATCAACCAAGACATTTGTGCAAGGCACAGGTAGCAGCTTTTGTGACCAATAACACCATTTCTTTACTTCTAACTGCTTGTCACTGTGTAAGGATTTACTTTATTGCACGTGGATTAAACAACAGGTTTAATACCTCTCAGAAAAGAAATGGCATTTATTCTAACACACACTTTAAAGATTGTTTCCCTAAAACGTACAATGTAGGCATCATATTAATCATCTGTATTACATGCATTGCACACACATTTAGTTTTAATTAGGAAGCATCTCATTTCTCGCAGTCTTTTTTCACAGTAGACAACTGCAAGTGTCTGGAGTGAAGGCAGGAGCATACAAACTGTTTAATATCACTGTTGCTAATGCAAATTTTTCACTGAAGCCAGGATGCTTACTCACACACAATCCTACTCCAGCTGAGCAGTTCAGCTGCAAGTGCAGAAAATGCATTTCAGATACACACACCAAGTAATGTGTGTTCTTAATATCTGCTCCATTTTGGTTCCAGCTGAAAACCACCTTTACACCCCATGACTTTAAGGAGAAGTTATCCAAGAAAAACACAACACCTTTAATCTTCATTCCCACCCCTTTGGATACACACTGAGATACTGAGATCCAGCCTTCAGTTGTAAACAGACAAAAATCTCTTTCCTCATTTTCACATCTCTGAAATAACAGTAAATAAGAGGATTTTAATAAATTGTTTAGACACTGGCAAGATACAAAACTGCAGGGGAGGGAGGAGCAAAGCTTACATGATGCATGCTCATCACTCCCATCCTCTTCTTCTTGTTACTGGATTTGAACTGCCCACTTTGCTACAGAAGGGCACCAGGGCATCTCTCAGTAAGCCAACAACTAATGCAAACGACTTCACATTGTATTTCAATATAGCAAGACTATCGAGCATGTGCTACTCACCTGAAAGAGGCAGTCAAAGACTAACTTCTTTATTTTCATGTGAAATACTGTCTACAGACATGTTTAGAAAAAAATATGGAGCTGCTGTCAGGTCACGTTAGACCACTTTCTTACTTAAAACAAAAACACAGCTTGCTGGTGAAGAAGAAAAGATAAAGGTTTCATTAAACCACACTTAAAGGATGCTGTCAAGACATTTAAGAATAAAATCACAGAACCACAGAATCCTCAGATTTGGAAGGGACCTCTGAAGGCCATCATCCCCTCAGCTTGTATTGGTAATGAGGGTCACCTCAACCCAGGTGCAGATCTTATATTTGGATTTGTTGAACCTCATGAGGTTCATCTGGGCCCACTGCTCAAGCCTGTCTCACCCCTCTGATGGCATCCCTTCCCTCCCTGTGCTGTACTGAACATACCCCACAGCTTGGTGTCATCAGCAAACTTGCTGAGGGTGCCCTCAGCCCCACAGTTGATGTCACTGATGAAGACATTAAAGAGCATCAGCCCCAGCACCGATCCTTGGGAGACATCACTGATCTCCATCCGGACACTGACTGCCATCCTCTGGACTCAACCCTGCACCAGTTCTTCATTCACTGAAGATTCTGCCCATCAAACCCACATCTCCCCAATTTGGAGAGAAGGGTTTTGTAGGGTACCATGTCAAAGGCCTCAACGAAGTCGAGTTAGATGACACGAGTGGCTCTTCCCTTGTCCACTGATGCAGTGATATCACAGTCAGAATTTCACAACATAAAAAGGAAGCACATCTATTAGTTGTAACAGCAACTGCTCCACGTTGAAGCAGCAGAAACCAGTTTCCTCTGCTCTTATTAGAGAAATCTGATGAGAAGTGCCAAGTGAAGAAACAAGCCTGTTCCATGCATCCTGCTGCGCGCTAATGCCTTACAGCTTCAGTGTTTCTACTTTCATTTGGTGGCTGGCAGGAAGACACCTCTTAAATAGAACAAAAACAATTCTGCTGTCTTCAAGTGCATGACACTCCATCCAGAGATCTATTAGCAACAGAGTGAAGGCGTTGGTAATGGATGAGCAGCAGACAATGCAGCTTCAAGCGTGTGGCGCAGAACAAAGCTGTGTGCCAGCGGGAGATGACAGTGCTCAGATGATTTCTTCCTATTACCACTTTTAGCAGACAATTTTTCTCCTTCCCTCTTTTTACCACAATAAACCTTGAAATGATAGCTAAGGAAATGCTACAAAAACGACAGACTCAACAGATTAATTTTAAGTTTGCATATTTTTGCTGAATAGTTTATCACAACTTCAAGTTTCCTCCATACTTAATTGATATAGTGCTGGAAACTCTGATAAGCACAGAGAGCAGGAACGCAAGGTGTCACAACAGAAACGCACCCAAGCTCCTGCACCGCCAACCAATCCGAAATTCTTGGTGAACTCATGGATAGCTACATCAATAGAAAATGCCTGGAAATATTTTTGGGGTGCTGGTGAGGTGTGCCTGTCCTTTCTCTTCAGCTAAGAAAACAGCTTAAAAATATCAACCCACTGATGCTGTTAGTGTTATCTTTAAGTGAGCAATGCTCAGGCATTATGTAGCAATGACTTTTAACAGAGCACTGGGAGATTACTGGTATAGCCTCAGCCTTTCTTGAAGGGAGAAAAACGATGAAGCCTGTGATGCCTTATTTCTTCACAAAGACTTTTTGCTGTTTATTTGTGAAAGCATTTTTTAAAAGAAGCAGTGGTGTCCTTTCACAGAAAGAAGTCACCAACTCCAAAGCTGGAGAAACTGTAAAAATATACATTAGCTTGAGCCTGCAATGTGCAGGAAGCAATGCTCTGTCAGGCTCTGAAAGGAACAGCCAACAAAGACAACCATCCAACAATCACTGCTGCTGTCTCCTCTTCAGATCTCAGCTAGCAACCAGCATGTTGTGGTTCCACCTGGACAACACTTAATTGGCACTGACCAGGTGATAAAAGATTGAAAGAGGTGATAAAGGTGCCTTCGAGGGCTCTGTGCTCCCTGCTGTCATAACTCATCTGCACAGCATGCCCATAAGGAGAAGAAAAAAAAGTGCAGCTACACAAGCAGGTTCCTTTTTGTTACCTTCTGTTTCTTTGCCCTGCTAACTGCACCTGTGCTCCTCCTCCTTCAGGAATCTCCTCTCCTACTCCAAACACAAGGGATTCTTCCACGTTCATTTGCATAAGCTTGACAGTTTTGTGCAGACTTGTTTCACTTCTAAATATTACAACGTTACAATTATAATGAAGAATTATGAAACCATGTGAACAACACGTTGGGTACATTTACTTGTGCATACGCATGGTGTTAAAACAAAATACAAGAGACTAGAATCAAAGGAAAACAAAGTACTGTACAGATGGCAAAAAAAAATCTACAGCTGAAAGGTTGCTGAATGCACAATTACTCAAAGCAGCTTCTACTTTTTTTTTGTTTGTTTGCTTTTTTTCTTTTTTCTTTTTCCTCCTTACACTATAATTTCAGGGCTAGTTTCAATGTTATCCTAAAACCTCCTAATTCATTCCTCCCCCAGTGATCTCCACTTCACTCTCTTTTTGCTAGGTTTAAAATAGCATTTTGATTTTTTTTTTTTTCAGTTATGCAATGACTTGCAGAGATGTCTGCATTGCTTTTATCTAGTTTAAACCCCACACATGCTGCTTACTGCAATATTTGCTCCCTCTAAGTACCTATGAAGTTGAAAAGGAGACATTACACAAACTTCATCAGAGCCATGGATCTGATTTCTGTAATTAAAGATGAATATCACAATCCAAACTTACTACGGAGACAAAAACAGTAAGATATTTTGTGCATGTACTAGGGTGTATTTCACCATAAATACACAGAAACAATGTCATAGAAGAGCTTTCTCCCTCCAGTGAAGATTCTAAAGACTATAGAAAAGTGTTTTCTTGCACTTCTGCCAAACAAATTTCAATATCTTTTGGTTTTCACTCTATTTTAGACTGCCTGTAGTCCCACAATGCTTTATATCCCCAGATCAGCTGTGCTTCAGTACTTGTTGGGTACTCCAGTGCATCATCCTAAACTTCTTTGTGGATAACACGTACTTCTCTGAAGAAAAAAGAGCCAACTCAAACCAGTAACTCAAGTGCTCAATATTCAGTGTTAAACATCTGCTTGCTCTTCCTCAGAAACAACATTCAAACTTGCAGAAAAGAACTCCCATGCAGTTTTCTTCCTTCTGATCACATTGTGCTCTACAGATCAATGGTGTTTACACCGCCCCATGCCTTCTCCCCACTTCTCACATCCCTCAAAAATATACAATGAAATTTAGCCCCAATAAATGGTCAGAAACAAACATTTCCTAACAGAAATAATGAGTAATGGTTTGGTTAAACAGAAAAGACTGCATAAGAAGAATTTAGGGACAGAGCTAACACACACTGTGATGGATGATCATTAACAGTTGATGCCATTCCAGCACTACTTTGGGTCTCTGGGGAAGAACAGCACGTGAATGCTTTGCAAGGGCTCAGTTGTTTGCTAGCTGTAGGTGAAAAGCTCATTCGAGAGGTGGGGCCCAGGAGGGCCCAGACATGTAAGATGAGAAAAGAACACTGCAGAAATTGAATGGCATAGGTGAATGTTGGGGTTTGGGGAAAGGATCTGAGTTTACCTACAGAATACAATACAACTGGGGGAGGAGCAGTAACCAGCCAGTCACTGAGACAAGAGTTCTACTACCTGCAATTTTAGCCACACCTTCGGATATTACCTTGGATAAACTGTGGCTAATAACAGAAGGTACCAGAGCTGGCCTGTTCAGCTCTCTGCTACACTGCAGCATAACAGAAATGGGGAAAGAACAGAACCTGAACTAGAAGTTCTGATGTGAGAGAACTGAGATACACTGATAGATCAAAAGATTCATCAAATTAACCACTAAAGAGCAGAGATTTTAGACTAGCCACATTTATTCTATGAAGCTACTGGAAAATTTCATTATAAAATCAAATAGCACACCATACCTGAGTCAGAACATCCAGCTGTCCTATAATATGCTCCAAGGTATCTGCAATATGGACATCCTCCTCTGGCCGTTCATGGTTCCTACCAGTATCCTGAGATTTTGTTTTCTTAAGATGAACACCACAATCCATTTCTGATGGCTAAAAAAATAAACACATAGAGTCTGCTACTGCAACAGAAACAACCGGAAAAGATTTTCTGTTTTATGGAGGGTAAACACTGAAGGACAATTTATGGTGGGAAACAGTCTGAGAGGGCAAGAGAAACTCAAGTGTTTGTTCTTTGTTCTTGCCATGGCTGAAAAAAGAAAAGCTGCTGCAAACTCATCTGTCTTCACAGTCTGGAGTGGCATGATTTTTGTTGGCAGTATGTGGTGCATTTTCTTTTTAAAGCCTGCATTAGGAAAGGCAAAGCTTAGATAACAATACTGAAGCAATCCTGAAAGGCTCAAGTTCTGTACGATCAAAGAGCTTTGCGTGCTCATGTACAGCCACAGACTGTGCTGGTAAATGGATATTCAATGGAGCCACACAGTGCTATCTCTAAACTGTAGAATTAAATAAGCTACCTGACAGGAGTCAAATTATTCAATTCTAACAGTGTAAGGAAGAAAAGGTTTAGTGCCTTGTGCAGCAAAAGGTTCCCTCCACGGTCTGTTAGTTGTAAGAAAGCAATGATATAGAACTGAAGCTCAGCTAAAGCAAAATGATCCAACATGCATTACAGACACAGCTTTGATTTAACCCTGATAATTTATCTTTTTTAATCTTGAACCAGTTTTCCCTCCCCAGTGAGATTAACTGTACAAGATTACTTTGAAATTTCAATTTCAATTGTTTTAGTTATGCAAGTCTGAATATTCCATTCAGAAGAAAATTTTAAAAGCATATACAGATCTTTACTAAGGAGCTTTTTCTTTCAAAATGCTGTATTCCTTCTAGAACAAACGCTATTTGTGTTAATTGTCTGCATGATCACCAGCAGAAGTTTAGAGTTCATCTAACTGAACAATTTAGCCAACCAACACATTAGTCTGCAATTGCAGACAACTTCCTTACCTTACACTGACAGCCATTACTTGGTATAAACCTGAGAACTCAGAGCTTAAAACGTGGCTCTCCATGGCCTGATGCCTGGTGCAGTTCTATCCCATGGATGGGACTTACTGCTCATGTGAATGGCAGAAGTTTGGAAAACTGACAAAAAAGAAAGGGATCCAGATAGACTGAAAAACAGTCTCTGTGTAGCTTCCATTTCTACACTCACACACATTGCTGTGAAGGCATTTTTAGTGCTGCACTTAATCATTCACCTCTCCGCATTTAATGCAAAAAGACCATTTAGAACGTTTCGTGTAACTTTAAAACTAGAAATGTTTAGCATAGCAAGATTTCTTGTCAGATAAAAACATAAAGAGAGTCTACAGGCACTCAGCTCACTGTCTTTTCAATCAAGGCTGGTTGGAAATGCACGTCCAGGCAGAACATGTTCCCTGGGACAGGACACACAAAGCCCAACCATCGTCACCACGTGCAGTGAAAGGCCACCAACACACTGCTCGTGCACAGCTGGGTGGCACTGTCAGAAAGGCTCCT
This sequence comes from Tetrao urogallus, assembly GCF_951394365.1. Taxonomy (NCBI): domain Eukaryota; kingdom Metazoa; phylum Chordata; class Aves; order Galliformes; family Phasianidae; genus Tetrao; species Tetrao urogallus. The sequence goes on along the minus strand of NC_136823.1, from coordinate 2,183,863 downwards.
GTGGCTGCTATCCAGCCCCCCAGTTAAGCAAAGTAAGCAACAAACAGTGCGATGAAAGAGACACTGGACTACAAGAAGAGAGAGGTAATAGGCTTTGGCAGAACTCCTGCTGCTGTCCACTACCTGCTTTTAAGAGCTGCACTCCACTGCAACCAAGCCATCAAAGACTATCCAGAGTCCTTGGCCAGCACGGGTCACATTGCAAAGCCCAGTCACAGGTTTGTGCTGCAGGTAGCCCAAGAGCCACGTGTTGTTCACTGACGCACTAATTTAATCAACCAAAAACATGATCTCGTACAGACACCACTCTGATCGCTGCTCACAAAGAGCCAGGCAGAGAAACTGAGATCAGCTCGCTCCAACCTCTTACTCATCCCACCTGCTTGGATGAAATGAAGATACTCTGAAATCTGGGACCTCTCTGAGGAGGCCTCTCCAAGAGCGCTGCATAAGGTACACAACAAAGGTTAAGAATCTGCCCAACACAGGCACAAGATAATCTCACTAAAAATGCCTGCAAACCCTCATCTCGCCACACCTGAAAACATTCAGCAATAAATGCAGGCCACAACATACATAGAAGAATCATAGAACAGAATCATAGAATCCTTAGAGTTGGAAGGGACCTCTGAAGGCCATCCAGTCCATTGCCCTGCAACAAACAGGGACGTGCACAGCTAGGTCAGGTTGCCCACGGCCTGATCCAGCCCCACTTTGAAAGTCTTCAGGGATGGGGCATCAACCACGTCACTGGGTAACTTGTGCCAGCACCTCACCACCCTCACTGCAGAAGACTTATCACTTATATCCAACCTAAATCTACCAACTTTGAGCTTGAAGACATTTCCCCTTGTTCTCTCACCACAGACCCTGCTAAAGAGTCTGTCCCCTTCTTTCCTGTTGTTCCCCTTTAGATACTGACAAGCCACTATCAGGTCACCTCTCAGCCTTCTCTGGTCATGTTGCACATTACCAGCTCAGCCTGTCCTTGTAGGAGAGGTGTTCCATTCCACGGATCATTTCCGTGGCCCTTCTCTGTACACACTCCAACAGGCCCACATCTCTCCACAGGACTCCCCATCTGGATGCTGTACTGCAGGTGAGGCCTCAAAGCACAGAGCAGAGGGGCAGGATCAGTTCCCTGCCCTGCTGGCCACACTTCTTTTGATACAGCCCAGGATACAGTTGGCTTTCTGGGTTGCAAGAGCACAGTGCTGGCTCACGTCCACCTTCCTATCCACCATCCACATACAATCACAGAATGGCCCGGGTTGGAACAGACTTCAAGGATCACGAAGCTCCAACCCCCCTGCTGCAGGCAGGGCCACCAACCTCCATATCTAATGCTAGACCAGGCTGCCCAGGGCCCCATCCAACCTGGCCTTGAACACCTCCAAGGACAGGGCATCCACAAATCCACCAGCACACAGGTGAGACTGATGGGTAGGTAGTTCCCAGGGTCATGTTTTTATAACCTTTGTTAAAAATGGTTGTGATGGTGCTTTTTTTTTTTTTTTTTTTTTTTTTTTTATTTTAATACTCAGCAGGAACTTCACCTGAAATGCTTCAGAATTTCCAACATTACTGAAAGTGGTTTAGTGACTACAACACCAATTCCTTCAGGCCTCTGGATGCATCTCACTGGGACCCACAGATTTGTGGGTTTCTATGGGACAATGGTAAAGGATGGGCTTACCACCAGCTCAACAAAGGTGGCCTGCTTCCTCTCAAAGTCACAGTACTTTCCTTTTTATGTGTTAAACCAGAGCATGTGCATCCCATTTGGATCAGCTTCAGACTTCCCACGCCAAAACATACTCTTTCTTTCAAGTGAATGAAAGCTTCTCCTGCGTTAAGAAAGCACAAACAGGACATCATGGAGCAGATGCCACGGTGCTTACACACCACAAAAACTGAGTGGACCTTGAAAACTTAGTCTGACATACATTTTAGAAAGTTTCCAAATATTTAAATGAGATAAAACTCTTCTCTTTCCATTCTTTCATGGAAAGAGACTGCAATGCTCAGCATGACAGGTTACCTTCCACAAGCAGCCTACCTCCACTCCTGTCACAGGTCAAATACAGAAGTGGCACTAGTTGGAGCTACTGGGTTAAGGCACAATGCCACATCTCTATCACACTGTCCAAAGAGCCTCCAAATTTGACAGTGGTGAACATTACTGTGATGCTGATTGCCTGCCCCTGCATTTTAACAAGAACAATAACAGCAAATACATGCACGTAGCAATTGGGATCAATACAATGGGAAAGGCATTACAACAGAGGGGTAATGACAGGAGGACCAAAACAACAGAAAGGTGCTATAAAGGAAGGGAAGAAGACTGCTCACCTGGATCAGAAAATCCTAGGTTTACAGGGGAAAGCTTCACCAAGGAGGGATCTCCAACCAGAGACCTTTCCCCATCAGCAGCCAGCCCTTCAATGAGGTCTAAGAGAGGTGCAGCCAGGTTCCACTCCTTCCTGTCTCACAGCTCAATTGCCTTCACCTGTGCTCCCAGGGCTGATGGTCCTTTCCTCAGGTGCTCAACCAGTGGTTCAGGCCAGGACTCAACAGTTCCCATACAATGCATATATGTATATATTTCCCATTTGGTAAAAGAACATTACGTCAGCCCCACTGTTGTTCATAAAAATGGTGAAAGAAACCCCCTCAAAGACCAGACTACAACTATCCTAATCTTAATAGAAATCTAGACGCTGTGGTGAACCAGACACTACTGATTTCAATTCAAACAGATATCTAGAAAGTTGCAAAGAAATACAGAAAGAGCTCTGGAATGGGAACTAACTTATATGACAGTCTGTGCAGTGAAACACTGTGGCTGCACAGAAACCTGAGGTCCCATCTGACTCAGCCGGACGGCGCAGTGCCAGCTGCATTCCACAGGCAGGCACCACAAGCAGTGACTGCTGTCGAGGTTTCATCTGTCTTAGTTTGAGTTCAAGTACACAGTAAATGAACAAATGTATTTGCCATTAAATACCTTATCACAACATCCACTTATTAAGCTCTGTGGGTACAGCAAGAAGCAGTTTAACATTACAAGAACAATGGATAAATAGTTTCAGCATATGATACAGCTCTTAGTGATGAGGCAGAAACTGAAGTGATTTACCCATGGCAACTTCTTAGCACAGTGCAGCTACTTGCCAGAAAGAGAAAATTCATCAGCCTTCATTCCAGAGCTCCCTTACTTAACCTTTCATGAAATCTATAACATTGTAACCAATTATTGTAATGCTGATGAGGAAGCTGAGGCAAGGGTTAACTACAGAATAGACTGCATCAGTAATGAAATTGCAGTGGATGATGCAAAAAAAATGCTGCTTTGTTCTCTATGTAGTGATATTTAGAAAATACACTGACAAGGTAAGCACCTACCTGTTTAATTGCACATCTACATCAGAAAATAGGATTTTCATCAATAAACCCCGTGGAAACATCTGTATGTTTTGGGTTTGTTTTTTTTTTTTTGTTTTTGTTTTCTTTTTCCCCCTCTTCTCTTTGCTCCTGTCCACCAGAAAAGAACACTGGAGCAGTGGGAATAGGGGAGTTCAGCTTTACCTCCATCCTTTAAATCCCAGTCACAAAATAGTAACAAGGGCAGTCCTGTCAAAAGCACCTAAGCTGTGCGTTGTCCACACATTCCAGGAGGTCTGTGAGCACAGCTACATCATTCCATCACCTTGTTCTATGTGCCACCTGAGATCAGGGTCCTGTTTCCCACATTCTGTATTCCTCACTTTACATATGCCACCGTAGGAACAGAAACACAGACAAGAGAATCATAGGGAATGATTTCCACCAGAAATTGAGCTACTGCTCTCTGACTGCATTTAAGGTTGCTCTTGGGAAAAGTTCCCAACAAAAACTGCTACACACTGAAGCAAAATGTCTATCCATCAACTTAGGTTCTCCTGCTACAGATTCTTCCACATCAAAAGCAACAGATTCCAAGGCAAAATGCAAACCATACTGAGTGTGAACATGAAGTATGAACAACTTCCAGCTTGTGCTCTTCTTATGCATCATTTATCTCCTTCTAATGAAGTACATGTGAGTATGTTGCACAAATACTGCCATGCCTATGTAGGTTACATACCTATGACTGTTATGCACACACACACACACACACACACAAACATAGCTTCCCCCTACTAGACGGACAGAAATGCCAATTTGCTATTTCACTCAGTGGAAGTTTGGATTTCAGCAGAAGAGTTTGAGGTCTTATGAAAAAAATCGTGGGAAAAAAAAAAAAAAAGCTTGAGGCATCTTCACCCATCTCCTAAACCTGGCACAGAATGGCAGATTGGAGAAATACATAAATCTTGACTCCATCTCTTCTCTTTGAATTATAACCCAAGCATTACAACAAGTCACGTACAGTAGCAACTTCAGTGGGTGAATTCATCTTAATTAACCTGAGATGGAGCTGAACTAGAAAGGCAATTTTTATTCTGACCTCTAATGAGGGGGTCAACCTTGAGGTCTGATTGTTCCAAACTCTTAAAGAACAATTCTATTCGCTGCAAGAGAACAAAAATTAAAATCTTACTTCCATGAAAAATCTTGTCAAAGTAGAACACTAAGGAAACAGCTGGAGCAGCACAGCTGCCCCCAGCCGCCACTGGGAAAACTGCTGCAGGTTGTTGCAGCCATTCAAATCCTCTGGGAAGACCGGGTTGGGAGAATACAGGGAACTTGTATTCAACCTCTTCTTCTCACCCAAGTCCTTCTTCAAGACAAGATGGAAAAAATCTGACAAACTGTCTAAAGTAGCACGTAAAAAAATGTTAAAACTCAGAAACAGAGAAGACATGGGCTTTTGTTCATTTACCCTGCACACTGTTTCCTATTTTCACAGGCCAGATCAATGGAAAAGTAAACTCAAGAATTTCAGGGGAAAGAGCAACATAGAGGCAAAACTCACTAGCCTGAGAAAAATATAGTTTCATATGGCAAAAGCAACAACAAGCCAAAACAGAACGTTACAGGGCTATCAATGAACAGAGGCTTGTAGGAATAACTTCTGTGAAGAAGTGCTGCCATTATCTGCTCATGAAGTTGGCAACAATGGAGAACAGTGAAAATACTTGTTTTGCTATGCTGCAAATTCAGTCAAATTAAGATGCAAAAAATGAGAGAAGGGCACAGGAAACCAATGCAGCTCTGTTTGGGTAAATCCAGGCCTCCTGCTATGAATAAACCTGGAATTGCTACCTAGCGTTACTCTCTGATCAGTTAAGAGTTGAACTCCAGAGCTCATTTGGATCCAAGTTTTTCAACAATGAAACTGAGGGGTTATGTGGTGAATGTTCCTCCCAATACATTTCCTTTCTATATTTCTGTTCCTACGGCAGCTCATTTCCACACATAACCATACTTTGGTACTGAGACTTTTGGTGACGTTATTCTCCAAGAGCATTAAGACAGCCTGCTGAACACCTTCCACACTTAATTATTCCATCCTAAATTAAGGAAAGTCCCTTCGTACCTCCCAGAAGAACTGGGGCAAGTACAGCCTCTTCAGGCACAGACCACAGCAGAGAATCCTTTTGTCCACATCAGAAAGAACAGCTTGAAAAAATAAGCAGCCTTTTCCTCTGTTCCTGCTGAACCTCTGTCTCCTTGCAAAAATGTGAGGTCACAGTTACAACAGCCTTATGAGAGTGGAATCCCTTCAACAAAAAGGAGAGTGAAAAACTAGACAGCTATGAGTAATCATCAGCAACTGCACCCCTTGCAAATGATGTAGGGATGATCACAGAATCATAGGATGGCCTGGATTGAAAAGGACCTGTAAGATCATCTAGTTTCAACCCCCTTGGAGATGCCTTTAATGTCCCACAATCAGCTGTAGTAAGACAGCCCTTTCTTAGCAGGTTCTGCTTGGACAGCAGAATAGCACAGAAAGCAGGAGCAGCTTATCTTTTCATCATTGTTGCTCATGTAAGTAAAAAAATCTACCTACCTATTCCAAGAGGAAGGTAACCACATGCCAGGATGAAGCTTCCCAGAGTGGGAAAAAATCCTCAGAGAAATAAGGTGAGAAGCAAATTGGAAAACAAAACAGCAACAACAGAAAAACCCACAGCAACCTGCAGGCCACATTTAACCTGAAGGATAACCCTGTTGAAGACATTACTAAGAATTGAGAGAGAAATTCTAAGGCAATAAGTAGACCGAGGTGAAGGAGATGCAAACAGAAATACACGTCTACATTCAGCTGAAGAGAGCTCCAGCTGTGCCTTTCTAGGAGAGAATAAAAAAAGTACACACTTGTAAGTATTAATGGATGCCAAAACTGGAGGTAGTTTGGAATCCACAAGGTTAAAAAAAGAAAAAGCACATCTGGCCTCTGAGTAATTCAGGAGGAATTTATTTACACAAAGACTGAAGTGCTGCAGTCAGCATGGAGACCAAGGTCAACACTGCAGAAGGAAGGTGGAGCTGGGTTTGGAAGTTCAGCCTATGGGCTTCAGAGAGAGAGCTCTGACCAGCCCAAATCACTGCTCACATCCATTTTCCTTGGAAACAATTTATGACTTGCCACCGTCACAACTCCAGCTTTTGTACCAATTGCTTGTCAAACAAAAAAAAATGAATTGCAGCTGATGATCATTCAGGCTCTTGTTTGTTCAGAAGGGCTTCTTAGTCAAAATGCAGGAGAATCATGCAGAGATGAGAGTTTGTACAAAGCCTCATGGACTACACAAGGAATTAAGTTTCCAATCTGTTTTGGAAAAATAGATACTGAAGAAACAAACATAATCCAATACCTTCTGGAGAAAGTTGTATACTCAGAGAATAAAAAGAGGCCTAAATGTCTATCATCTTAACAAAAGGCCCATTGGAAGAGTCATGAGCTGTTTATCTTTTCATCAAAAGCCCTTTCCACGGAAGCCCTGCTCTTCCTGATCCTCACCAAATCTGCTATGTCATTAGCTTTCAATTGGGTGGCTCTGAAATTGACCACCATTTGCCTTCAACAGAGCTAACTACACTTAAAATATCTGTGCACTTAAACTTTAAAAACATATAACACCATGAGGATCTCCTGGCAGAAGAGTGACAGAGGACAACTTTACATCTCTACCCACGTGAGCTCAGCCTCCCAAAAGTCTACTCACATGGGCAGATCTCAGCACATCAGGAGCTGAAAACTAACCTGTGTCTTCTGAGAGATGATAATTAAATACTTGCTGCCTTTATCATTTGAACTTATCCTAGAGCTTACCTCCAAACCAAGAAGCCCGCTGGTCTCAGGAGAACTAGCACTGTATCCATGTGAAACACTCATTTCAGTTATATGGCTGCAGGATTCGCAGCTGAGGCGGCAAGAAAAACACCTCCAGATCACCACCTTATGTCTTCTGCCCTGCTGTGCCAGTTACCTCTCCCACCAGGATACCCTGAGACAAACAAGCAAAGCACTCAAAACTCAATGACTTTTCACTGCCTTTTGAACATGAGAAGCCACTTTCCCCTCTATTAAAGCTTGCAATTCAAGTATTTTTCCTTAGAAAGTTTGATGCAACAGCAAAAAGAATCAGAGGATTAGATGGAAAGTCTCCTCATCATCCCTTCTTTGCCTAGGGAAGTACTTGACACAGCAAGTTATAAGGTGCCAAAAGAATGTCTATAATTACATTGAAGATGGAGTAAAGAATCCCTCCATCAATGAGTATTCCCCATTTTCCATAACTTCACATTAAAATGTTTACCAATTTGGCTCATTCAATGTTTTTCTTGTCGTTCATCATCTTCAAGTACGAATGTAGAGAAACACCCAAGCACCTTCCAACTGTCCACATGACATGAACTGCTTAGCATTTGTTCATCACACTTCACCATACATTGCTTTCTTGGAATTTGCCAAGCAATAGCAGCAAATCCATCCCACAAAGAAACCAGAGTTACTGTACACTCACGTCAGCAATAGCTGCACGTACAAAGCTTTCCTTATATCTGAAAAAACAAACAACAAAAAACACCCACAATCAACCCCCAAAGTAAAACATTATTATCTACCTTCTCCGAAAAATAACCAATTGTGGATTAAGTAAATATTTTCAGTAACATACCAGCTCTGAGAACATGTCCTTTGATCCTATCCAGCGCAGCTCTTCATACAGACCAACCCTTTTGCTCCTATTCTGATCCCACAGCAACTGTAGGAGCCCATAACATGAAACAACAAGCAAAGATCTATGACTGTTATCACTTTCTTGTAGGTCTTCACCGCTCAATATTCCAGCTTAGGACATAATTTTACTCGTACCCATTACATTCTAGATCAAAGCCACAAACTAAATCAAGATACAGGACTGTAAGACGTTTCTTCCCCTGAGTTCACACAGCACTCACTGTTTGCCCTTCACTGACGTTTCCGGGGCAATTAGGGAACACTTCATTGCAGCAGTTACTATTTTATAAATGGTAAGCAAGCATTTCAGTTTCCATAACTCTGATCTAGCACCTAGAACCTCTCGCACCTACAATAACATTTATTTACATTTATATCAGCCAGTTTTAGCATTCTTTCTGATCACATTTTTGTGGTTTATGCTTTTACACCACAGTCATGACTGTAATTCCTACTCATCACAGCCTTCTTTCATTTACAATCATTCTTGCACAGAGAAGTTCTGCTTCCAAAGCAAGCTGCATCACCAAAGCCTCATATATTTACAGAAAACACCAGCAGGTGGGCAGAGCAACTTTGAAGTTCACACCTATCTCTGCAAACAAGCTCCATGCCCTGATTCACAGTGAACTTTAACCACTTGCCTTAGAAATTAGCATCTTCTGCAGGCTTCAGTCTCCATCTACCTACTGAAACGAAAACTGTTCCTGAACAAGTCTGTTTTCAAGCTCACCGCCCCAACAGGGCTTTTCATGCCTCTTTTACAGCACAGGTTAAGATTCTTTTCTTCTTCCTACTCATCTCAATGACTGACTCGCTTTGAAGGCTGCATTCACTTATTCCCTAGTACTTGTATGTTAGACTGACTCTTCCATGAGATGCTGGATACAAAACATTGTTTTTACACATCCACTGTTTTGATAAGCATCCATGCTTTCAGTCCTTAAGAAAAAAAATGTTACAGAGCTGTACAACATAGCACAAGCTTTGAAAAATATTCTTTCATTTAAGTAAAAGGTAAACAGATTTACATGTGTCAAGGATAATGCTGGCTCATCGAAAATAAATTACAATCTACAGGCCCCTAGCACATAATTATAGTATAAAAAACATCTGCACCATTTCTCTTATTCCAGAAGAATCTTGGTACTGCACAGCAGTAGAGAAGAATGAAACAGGTCCTCTTTCCATAGAAGGACATCAAGAGGAGATGAAAAAGCACACACTGCTGCTTTTAGTCATTTTGTTGAGAGAGAAATGGGAGAAATAATAATACTGACGTCTGCTATTCAAAATTAAAAATAAAAAGCAGTGCCTTGCTCAAAACAGGAAGTTTTTCTGAAAATGAGCAGCAAAAGTCAAGTCTTGCAGTAAGCTGCAGCAGCACTCTTCAAAACCAGCCTAACAGCACATTTCACTTGAAAGAAAAGAAATTGGGCTGTGGACAGTTGATTAAGGAGTCAGAATTACCACGTTCAGGTTCCACTTACGTTCCTTAATAAACCAAGATATTTTCAGAGACATTCATTTCTTTTTAATAGCTAAGAACATTTCGTACCAATTTTAAACTTAACCTGCGGTATTCAAAACAAAGGCTCTCAGAGAACATTATTTTTCTTATTATTTTAGCAATCACAACTGTCTTAATGTTCAGACACTGCATTCTTACCAACCGTAAGTAAGAGTACAGGGACTAGTCACGTCTTGCATTTCTATTCTCATGAAACACAGTGAACCATCTGCAGAGACCTGGTGCAGACTCTACTTCTGCTCTGCCTGTTCTGCTAACAGGCAGCCACTATTCGGGTGATACTCACCAAAAACTTCACTATCTTGGCTTTGGTCTCACAGATCACAATATGACACGAAACAAGAGCAGGAACTTCCCTCCTCTACAGCAGGACAAAGATGCATCACACTTCCCAGGCAACCATGAAGTGAGAGGCAGTAACAACCGCACAGAACTGAACTGACAGAGAACTGGCTACAGTCATGTCAGCTATCACCAAAGCTCTCCACTGCTACTTCCTCCATCCTGCTTCTTAGCCAAGGACAGTTTTACTGTCAAAGGTTTAACTCACATCAAGTTTCTCTTGATGCTCACAGCTGATCTGGGAGATCTACCGGATCCTTTGTGCTGTTCACAACAAAAGGTAACACTGGTTACCTCAAGCCAAAGTATTCCTCCGTGTGGCCAAGGAATAAATAGGAGGTAAGAATACCACTGACTATTATGTGTTATACCCATAACACAACCACTTTCCCTTGCTTTTTATATTCCAGTGAAAAAAAAAATGGATTGGAAAGATTACAGACACTGCCACAGAGTTAAAGGTATCAGGTAGAAGTTTACCTTTCAGTTAAGACACGTCATGCATGCATACCAGCACTCACACATCCACTGTTTGAACCATATGCAACAAAATAGTCACGGTAACAACATGTTCTGAAATACTGCAGTTATACTTCAACACATCAAGGAAGCATCCAAAGATTCGTAAGAGAACACGAAAATTCAAGTGAAACATCACTCACACCAGCAATAACTTTAAAGGGTTACTCTTGTAATATCCGAGACATCTAACATAAACACTACACTGAGATCACCGCATCACACTGCATTATTCAGCTAATGGATTCATGCATTAGATACAGTCAGAACTAAGATGTCTCCAAATATTTAGAAACAAAGCTCTAGTACAATGTCACCCTTTTCTCACCTGCATTAAGTCTCTGCAGAGATTTCTTCTGTCTTTGATAGTTGTCAATGAGAAGACTTAATGAACATCTATTTTCAGAACTAATGGCATCCCTCAAGGATTTCTACCAGCTAGTAAAACTGCTTTCAGCTGTTATTCACATCTGTGCTTTTATTTCTGGGAGCGGAGGAGAGGTGGGAGTACAGAATATTGTCCAAGCCTCTCACATCTCCTTGTGCACACAAATGAACTACATTTATTTCTCTGTTTTTTAATCATTATTTCATTTTATCATTTTCCAAGAAAGTACATAAGTCTGAACAAACCAGAAGCAATACCAAGATGGTAAATAACAGACAGCTCAAATTAACACCAAGGAAAAAGATGGCACCATAGTCCAACCACCTGAAACTGGTCACATCTTATTCAAACTGTAGACATTGTTCTCCAGAAGGAGCTTTATGTAATCTGTGTGTGCTGACCTACCAGACTGTGATGGGTCCCATCCACATTAGCACCAGACTTGTGAGATTTCAGAACTTCGCCGTAATCTGCTGCATTGAAATTAGTCTTCCATACCATCACCTGCAGAACAAGGCCAGATGGCTAAGTCACTTCTATGAAAACTTTTCACCACATTCGCTTAGAGGTCGATTTCACCTCCACGTACGAGAAGGCTGATGTTACTGAATACAGATGGAGTTCTCAACCTGAAAGTGTCTTCCTTCAACATTTCTTGGGTTAGGAACATCATGAAACTAGACACACCCAGAGAACTTTGAAGCAACACATCAATTATAGCATTAAAACCACAAATACATTAAAATATTACATGTAGTAATACAGCACTTAGTCACACACCAAACTAGTTGCTGTTTTATCAATGCATTCATTCACAGGAAAAGGAGAGATCAGTACTTTGAGACGAACATCAGACATTTTGAGTCAGTTTGCCAGCTAATAAGTCCCACTTAAAGGCATGGCCTCTCCATAATGCAGCATTTATTTCAAAAGAGAAGAGTTGTAACTGAACCTCTAACACAAAAACCACTTCAACACGTGAAAAGCAAGTCTACGGGGCAAAATCCTTAAGTGATAACACTCTAAAAAGTCAAAAAAGTCTAAGGACATCAATCAACTGTTTTAAAAGTCTGAAAGACATTGTAAATCTCAGTAGTTCATTTTAGTTATCAGAAACATTGCTGTACACACAGCTTCATTCCTGCCTTCCGTGAAATGTAGAAGGGTTTTTTTTTGTACTTACATAGATCCAATGACCAATATGGCCATTCCAGAGAGTAACAGGAAAACATGATGCTCTTTATTGTACACAATACTTTCTTCACAGCTTCATAGATCAGTGGCCACACGGCCTACTAACTATTCTATTCAGTATTTGAATCATCTTTTTGAATGAGAACATGTCTAAATTTCCTCACACACGTTTTCTCTCCGATCTCTAGAGATGTGTTGCTATTTTCATCAGATCTCATGTTTCTCCTGATCCAGAAAGCCAGTGTCCAGCAAGATCTTTCCACAGAAAAATCTCATACGTATACACGGACCAACGTCGCTTTTAATCCATGCCCGTACTGTATGTGAAAGTTCTTCCTCCGTACACAGGAGAAAGAAGCACTGCTGAAACAGTGCTCAGAAACAAACCTAACAGGAGACAGGCAACTCCTTCACGAAAGCTAACGGCCGATGCTCCCGATGGCTCAGAAACATATGCAACCATGAGCTGCAATGGCACTGATGGCCACAAGTGTCAGTGTGACCAAACGGCAGAAACAGGCCTTCACAAAGCACCTTCCTGAGGAAGCACTGCCACGCAGTGTCTCAGCTAACAATACCCACAGGGAGACATTTTAAAGAAAGAGTGAATCTCGTCCGCAATGAAAACAGGTCCCAGCAAGAGGAAAGGCAGAGGACCTGATGGAACAAAAGCTTCTCACAGGAATCTGCGCAGTGGGACAGTGCAGGGTAACAAAACCTCTCAAAATAGAAACTAAAAATCATAAAAAAGAAAATCAGCTTCTTAGCTATGCCTAAGAATCAAAGACAAAGATAGGAGTTTTCACAAAAGTGAACGCTTTGGAAAATAAATAACAAAGAATCGCTACGCAACTCCAACTTCCAGCAACACCAGGCGTTCTTATGGGAGAAAGAAACAATAGCAAAGATGCTTATTTGCTTCTCGTGTTAGATAAGCATTTCAAGAGCAAATCTTAATAAAGTGACGCTAGTATCATTTTATAGAAAAAAAAAAAAAAGATGAGTTTCTCCTCTTTAAAATCCCTTTAATTTTTTTAAAGGAAATAACATGGTATTAAAGAGACAGGATGGTAAACTACACCACCTCTCTTAGCATAAAATGGCATTAAAATGCAGCTGACAAGAACTACAAGCAGGACTGATTTCCTTCTCAATAGTATGCTGAAAACACATATTACATAAAGAACCTACCAAGGCATTTCAGCACAGTCCAGACATGTCTGCTATGTTTTTGTTTTCTCATGCAGACAACAGAAAAGAAACCCCAACATGTTTTAAACAAATGTGAACCTGGATTATAATTCAGGACCAGAAGCAAAAGGAATAGAGAAGGGCTTCATCCACAAAAACCCTTCACTAGCAGTACGATACGCTCAGGTTCTCAATCCCAGAGTACACGTCAAGCTCAGAGAAAAGCCCAGCTCTGGCTCCAGCAGCCGTGTAATTGCAGCATTTGCAAAGCTTTGCTCCAGCCCTTACTAACAGAACAATCTCATGTCTGCTCAGAATCAAATCCACCTAAGGAGACAGCTTCTTCTCAAATAGAACTGAAAGGCAGATCTACAGGAGGATAAGAGCACTGTAAAATGCAAAATATAAGCTCCCAGCCAGTGGAGCAGCGGACTCTGGGAGAGCACTGAGGGAAGCATCACCACCTGCTTCCTCATCCCTTTGTCCATCTCTCAGAACTAGGCAGAGGCAGAAGAGGAGACAGACTCAAGCAATGACAACAGATCTTCAGGCTGTTTCAGCGCAGGCAGTTGCACCCCCTAGCCTATTCTCCACCAGCAGCCAGAAGCCTCAAAAATGCATATCACGAGGCCTGTACGCAGGGTAATGTTTTCTGTTGTCCATATTACATTCCCAACTAGCCCACCATAAGTGCTTCCTCAGTGAGAAAATATTTATTGTTACTTTCTAACATTGGTTTTCTCTCTGAAAGCAGTAAGATGCTTAAAACAAACAAACAGTAACATAGAAAGCAACAACAGCAACAAACAAACATAACAACAAAAGGAAACCAGTCACCCACCTGCTCATCAGATCCTCCAGAGGCAAAGAAGTCTCCAGTTCTGGAGAATGCTACGCAGGTGGCTGGACCCTGTGAATAAAATTTAAAGACATTTAAAACAAATATGGAAAAAAACAGTCTCCATTGATTACAAGGTATGCCCCTTGTGACATCAGCAAGATGTCAAAAATCCTTCTCTGTCAGGTAAGCAGCCCACAGTTACTGCACTAGGATAACTGGCACTCGGTTATCCTTTCCCCCACTTTCACTTGCAATTTAAGATCCACAGCATTAAGATGGAGCGAGGAACAAATCAGTTTTACAGCTCCAGGCTTTGCCTTTTTCACCCTCAGTCATCCCCTTCCCTTTAGAATTAGCATTTCCTAAAGCTCCTGCTCATTCTTTCACAAATGCTGAGTTTGTTACGGGCAGCCTTCAGGGACACACCTGAAGCTCCTCTTCCTCAAAGGGGAAAAGGAGGTTTCAAAACACACTGATGCAGGTAATGCTGCATCAAGTGGTGTTAGAAAAAAAATACTGACAAGTCTGAGCATTCAGAAATCATTCACCGTGCCCCATAACAATACAGGGTTTCTTTTACAAACTGTTAAAAGGATGATGATCCCATACAATCTCTGAAGTCGTGGCAATCACAGCCTATGTTTTCCAAGTTCCTCTTTGCACCATCAATACTAGAAATGTGAAAGAAAAACCCACTAAACCAAGATTTTCCACATAATCACATATAGCTGCCGGGTCCATAACTTCAAGAGTTACCCCAAATCTTCAGGAGACTGACAACAAGAGAGAACACATTTCATGGACTGCTATGAACAATAGGACCACCATGGAAAATAGCACCTATCCTCCATGCACCACCTCAACAGCCTGTCTTTCAAAAATACACAGCTGCCAGTAAGGGACAGCATAAAACAGTGGCTGGTGACAAAAACACTAACAAGTGCTAAATGCAAGAGGTGAAAGGCAATCAGTTCTACTATGATTTATTATGAACAAAAGGTTTTGTTTCCACAGATTTCTCTATATGATCCATGCAGACTGCTCAATACAGAAGACCTTGCCAGTCCACCATGAAATAACTTCACACCGTGCCTGAGCAGTTATCAACCAATGCAATCAATCTGCATCAATCAATCTGGCCAAGGTTAGAAGAATTTCCAACCTAGGAATCTGTACAATCTGGATAACTGCAGAGGATTCAGGGCAGGATGCAGTTATTCATTTTGATGACCCAGTCATCAAGGTCCATAACAAACAAGCCCATGGTTCTCTGCACAGGAGGAAGAAAACGACAAGGCTGCCTGAGCACCACTGCAAAGAATAGGTGGCAGAAGAGTAGCAGATGGAGCAGCATCAGCAGAGCATATCTGTCTTTGCACACTAGCTTCAGTTTAAGGAGTACTACCATACAGTTTTGGAGAAGGCAGCAATGCTTCATTCCCCCTCACACGTGGGATGTGCAGACAGACAACAAATGGACACCTGCAGCAGCAACGGAGAGTGCAACAAGCAGGCAGGCGTTCCCTACAGCACTGCAGTTGGGCACTGTTAAGCTACAATGTGACAGCAGTTGTCACATTAAGTGAAGAACAGAAGACTAGCCTAAAACAGACTCTTTCTTAATAGATTTATGGAAGAGATGCACAAAGCAATGTCTCCCGGATCCCACCTTCGTACAGCACAGGCAGCTGTATTTTGAAGAAGCCTCTCATTTTGGGAAGTCACTTCTGAGTCTTTAGATGTTACTGACTGAAGTACTACTTGAGCAAAAGCATGAATTTCACACCACAAATTTATTTTAGTATGTTTCCAATCTTTAAGCAATCCTACAGGAAGAAATACGTGGGAAGGATGAGCCAAGAAGCTAAACAAAGCTGGGAAATCATTAAGTGTGTTCAAGCACAGGCACAAGAGACAAACTGTTCCAGTCAGAATCAGGCAAGGATCCAGACAATTTCTGTTTTTTTCTTAATGTCAACTGTTAGAGCCACTACCTTGCACCGTTTGAAGCCTGAGCCTTTGCCAAAGCTGGAACGAGCAGAGGCTGAAACAAACATTTCCAGAGGATGCCTATGGCCGAGCTGGCTGAAAAAGAAAGCTGAGTTTGCAGCAGACTGAAAAACGATCAGAAAAATCACCACTACTACAATAAGAAAACTCCACCACACTCTGAGTTATCTTCTTTCAAGTAACAGTGTATGTACCTAAGACAGGTAAGAAGCTTCTCATTACTGTACTACAAGTTACAAGAACGGACTGTCCCAATAGGAGCTTTCTGATAGGAGCTCACGTCTTCCCAAAGAGCTCTAGATGTGAAACTCACATCCAGCTTATTTCTGTTTCTCCTTTGTTCTTTCTCTCTGTCTTTAAAAAGGTGAACTCTTCATTATAAATCTTACAGCCCGATGAACACACAGAGATCACATTTGGGATGAACACACTACACTCACTGCACTTGGTGCCATGCAGTCCTTCCTGCCTTCAGATCTGCTGGCACAAGATTATACCAGCAAAACTAACATTTCAATTAGGAGTTCTAGACTCCTTAAAAAACACTGGAAGATATTTCCATGCTATCATTTCACTAGAAGCAATTTCAAAAGGTTTCTTAGGCTTCTTAATAGAAACATCTCATTCTGTAGAAATCTTGCTGAAGCACACGCACAATCATTAGTGTGACTAAGCTTGTACAACTAATTCAGCATTAATTACTGCAGATATTTCAAACGAGAGACACTGTCATTTATCAGCTGAGACAAAATGTGCTTATGCCACTTTCTCCCACCCACCTTCTCCAACAGTTCAGCTGTCTGACCACACCACTGAGAATGCAGACCCTCTGAAGTAAAAAGACAGAAACTGCACAATATTGCTCAAAGAAAGTTTTCTGAACGACGCAGAAAATGTAAGAGAAAGGAACCATTCACACTATCTGTGTCTGTCAGGGTATCAGATGCTATATTTAAAAGAATCGGCCTCCTGAGGTATGGGTTAGGAGGGTGAAGAAACTATTCAAGATACTGCCTAAGTCCCTTAAGATTCAGTGTTCAGGAACCGACAGAAGTGTGGAAGACTGCAGAACGGCAGTGTGTTGCAAAATGGTTTCATCAGTATAAATATTTCAGTGTATTTAGTCAAAATTTACTACAACACAATCACATAAAATCAGGTACTAAAGTGACTCCAAAGTCACAGCATTCTGAAAGGGGAAAAAAAATGAAGTGCAGAGGAAAATATTCCTCCCAACACAGAAACTGATGTCAAAGGCCAATTGTACTTTTCTAAGTTCAAAGAAGGGAGACAAACAAGTTGACAGACACAGCATCCTCTACAGATGTTTTTACATTAAGTGAAAAGTCTATTTGCTATGCATATTTACAGCACCCCTCCCAGACAGAACAAACTATGCATGTCCTATGTGTTGCTGTAGCAAGCACATAAAACATCAAAACTAATCAGTGTGCTACTCATTTCCTCCTGTAAGGAAGGAGTGTCGGGCAGAGTGGAGACACACACAGAGAGTCTTCAAAAGGACACACTGCTCTCACTCTGGATGCAGCCTACAGCCCTGGAAATGCACACAGACAGAAAAAAGAGAGAAAAAAAAAAAGGAGAGAAAGCCATACAACAGCAATGATAACAAGATTATATCTAATCCTCTGCTGCGGATGCACAGTATCTTAAGCAATCTAACTGATGTGCAGGTTATCCCCAAGAGACAGAGATTACTTTCTCCTTTCCCACCTCTAAGTTTTCTCACTTAGAGAATCACAGAATCACAGGGGTCGGAAGGGACCTCTATCAGTCACCCAGTCCAACTCCCTGCTAAGCAGGTCTCCTACGGTAGGTTGCACAAGAAAGCAACCAGGCTGGTATTTGAGTATCTCCAGAGGAGAGTCCACGACCTGTCTGGGTTCCCATGCTCTGCAGCCCTTCAAGTAAAGACGTTTCCCGTAATGTTCACATGAAACTTCCTCTGCTCCAATCTGTGCTTGCTGCCCCTTGTACTGCTGCTGGGCACCTCCAAAAAGAACCCATGGATCAAGGCTAACAACCACACAGCATTCGCTGCCTTAGCAATCCAGTTTGATCAGCTAACAGAACAAACTGCAGCCTTAAGAAAAGATGCAGAGAACTGTTCTGAATGGCTTTAACACAGTGTGCCTTCGCTGCCTTAGAAGGATGGAATCTGAAGCTGAGGTACAGATTACAGGACTCAATGATGGCAGGATGCTAGGAGCATCTGTAACAGTTGGCAAGGCCATGACAAGAGACAGAAGGAATAGCATCTGCGAAAACAAAGCTCTCAAACATGGTTCCAAAAATAGATCTCTCTAAAAAAATACTGAAGAGAGAGGCCAAGGGTTTGGTTTGGAGGAACGGAACTACGCTTGGAGCATGGAGTCATACTTGCACACAAATGACAAATAAAAATGACTTATTTACCTATAAATAAGAATCAGATGATCACAGAGAAAGTCTTATGGATTAGCTTTTCCTCCACAGCAAAACTAGGGAAGGAAAGATGAGGATTTCACAAACAGCAGGGCCAACACCATCAGTCAATTCAACTCAAGAGAGGAAAGACTTTTGCTTTAGAGTAACAGAAGGAACAAGAGAACAAGAGCCAGTCTAGAGAGAATCCAAGATTAAATCACTGGCAAAAAGTTTAACGATACACACTCTCTGAGATCAAAGGAGAGGCAGGCAGTTGGCTAGAGTGACAGGTGGGGTCAACAATGCTGACAGAATTATTTAATTTTACTTTCTAAAAATGTGGGAGAAACTAAGTCATACTAGAGAAGAGCCAGACAACAATGTAAGAAAGGTGCCAGGAGCTGGAACAAGGCATTTCTAGAGAATATGAATAACTTCTTTTGAGTACGACTGCTTCCTTTGCTGCCCACGGGACAGAATATACCAGCCAATACATTCATTCAAACTCTCTTGGAAAGGACTAAATAGTACAAGGAGGAATCACAGAATGGCCAGGGTTGGAAGGGACCTCAAGGATCACGAATCTCCAACCCCCAGCCACAGACAGGGCCACCAACCTCCCCATTTCATAGCAGCCCAGGCTGCCCAGGGCCCCATCTAGCCTGGCCCTGAACACCTCCAGGGATGGACGGGGCATCACAGCCTCTCTGGGCAGCTGTTCCAGCACCTCACCACTCTCTCTGTAAAGAACTTCCCCCTGACATCCAACCTCAATCTTCCCTCCCTCAACTTCAAACTATTTCCCCTTGTCCTGCTGTTATCTACCCTTTCAAAGAGTTGATTCCCCTCCTGTCTGTAGGCTCCCTTTAGGTACTGAAGGCTGCAATGAGGTCACCCTGCAGCCTTCTCTTCTCCAGGCTGAACAAGCCCAGCTCCCTCAGCCTGTCTTCGAAGGGAAGGTGCTCCAGTCCCCTGATCAGCTTCATGGCTCCTCTCCAACAGCTCCCTGTCTTTCTTGTACTGGGGGCTCCAGACCTGGACACAGGACTGCAGATGAGGCCTCACAAGAGCAGAGCAGAGGGGGACAATCACCTCCGTGTCCCTGCTGGCCATCCCTCTTCTGATGGAGCCCAGGATACCATCTGACTTCTGAGCTGCAAGAGCACACTGCTGGCTCATGTTAAGCTTTTCATCCATCAGGACCCTCAGGTCCTTCTCTGCGGGGCTGCTGGGAGGGTAAAAGAAGAATGAATGGTTGTTGAGGCCTGGGAAGCAAATCAGAAACCGCAACAAGTACACTGAAATCCCAGGTTCACTGACTGAAGATACAAAAACAAACAAAACAAACAAAAACAACACCAAAAAAACCACACGCATACACACAAAAAAACTAGCCCAAAGAAACCAGAACTGCCACTGCTCACACTGCTTTCAGTAATTCCATAGCACAGGAGGAAGACAGCAAACAGACAGACCCTGCAAAGACAAAGGGTAAAAGAGTAAGTGTCATGGTTTCATGGTTTTTTGTTTTTGATTTTCCACGTCATAACATCATGTAGTGCACTGAGAGTTCAAGAGTTAATGCTCCAGTTCCACAGACTGACAATTTTCCAGGTACCCAGTTCTCAGAAGAGAAGAACTACACACCTCAGGAGACTTTTTTCCACTGAAAAGACAAAAACTGTCTGCTGGTCACAAGACCCCACTCACCATTTTCCCTTCCTGTTCAGCCCAGCTAGACATCTCACCTTCAGCATAAGAGCAAGGCCTTCAGTTTTCAGACACTCTCCCATTTTATTTATTAGCTTAAATTCCAATTATATTGTATTACATCGTGTTATCTTGCATTCTGATATCTTTTCTAATAAATTAGCTTTCTTTTTCCTCCTCAGATCACTGCCACTTTTGTGTTTAGGCCCATCTCCCTACCCTTTTCTCTTTCCCCTTTTCCCCTTTCCCAGGGTGTGGGTCCAATGGTCCCCCTACCCCATTAGGCACAGAACCCTGATGAACCAGCCTGTAAACTGTTGACAGCAAGAGATGGAAAAAAATCAGGACTACTGGGAAAACACCAGAAGCAGGTGAGAAACCAGAAAAACGCATCTGAGCACCAAAGTACATACAGAATCTGAGATGTGATGTTGATCATCTTATCACTCGGCTTCATCAGCCAGGGGACAGAGGAGCCAGTGGGCTGAGCCAAGAATAAGGATTGGAATATCCATGTCTGACCAATCTGGGGCAGAGGCAGGTGGTTGGATATCTGGAACACGGCTAGACATAGAACAGTCCATGCCTACCATGTATCCAGACACCAGCTCACGCAGTCACCAAGGAATGATGAAGCCAACACACTAACTCAGATAAGATGGCTAGAAGATTTCCAAGAGATAATGGCTACATAACAAGGGCAACACGCTGGACAGAAGACAATGTGGATGGCAGTAAGAGCATGGGGGCTGCTCATCTGAACTCACACATCGCCCAGGCATGTCATGAATGCAAAGCATGCTCCAGGATGCAACTGAGACCTTTGCCAGAAACAACAGCACGTCTCGCCAGAGGACACCATCCCTTGCAGAGATGGCAGGTCGACTTCACAGGACCCCTCCCTCAATCTGAAGGGGCCACGTACACCTTGACCTGCATCAACACAGGAAGAGGATGAATGTAGGCCTACCCAGTGCCAAAAGCAAATCAAGCCGATACCATCAAGGCATTAACTGAACTAATGGCAGCATACAGAAGCCCCAAGTCACCAAAAGCGACCAGGGTATACACTTCACAGGAGCAATGGCACAAAAGTGGGCCCAGGACAATAACACTGAATGGCGATGCCACGTGCCTTACAATCCGATGGGAGAGGGCCTGATAGAGTGGAGTCATGCATTCCAAAAGCTGCTCTCAGGACTGAGCACCAGTCCTTGCCGAGGGAGACTACAAGACTACATGAAATACTGAGATACCTAAAAGAAAGACCTGAAGATGACAGATCCAGCACCTTGGATATGTTACAAACAGCTTAGGATCCAAACTAAGGGCAGTGATATATGACAGTCGTGGTTTTATGGTTTTTGGTTATTGCTATTCCATATCATAACATCATGTAGTGCGCTGGGAGCTAAAGTGTTAATGCTCCAGTTCCAGGCACGTGTCTGGAAGAGAAGAACTACATACCCCAGGGGGCTCTGTGGTCAGAGAGGAGATGTAACTCCTGGCAAGGTCACCTGACGTCCCTTTTTTTTTTTTTCCTCTGGCTCTCCTCACTGCTGCTTGTCCCGACCGCATGCATCACTGCAGCACTAGTGTAAGGCCTACAGCTTTTTACTCTCTCATTAGATCTGATTCATTACCTTCAATTCTAATTATATTGTATTATAGTGCTTGTTATCTTGCATTCCAATTCCATGTTTAGTGAATCAGTTTGTTTCTCCTCAGATTGTTGCCGCTGTTTTTAATTATTTGGGGTCCCCTGTTTCCCCTTCCCGCAAGCACAGATTTGTGAATCCCTCCACCCTGCCAGTCACAGAATTGGGCCAAATCGGCCCATAAACCATTGACAGTGACTGAAACCCCAAGCTGGAACGATAAATAACCTTCTGGTCCCTGCCCCTTAGAACCTGGAACCCACAAGGTAAGCTGGCCTTGGGAAGTGCAAGTAGGGCCAAATTGGTGTGGACTACTCGCACCACAGGGAAGAATATTAGAAGGAAGAGGAACGGTAACACCACCAGTAACTGGCACATGGCCATCAGAAATTATGATACACACCCCAGTTTTCACCACGAAGGGGACCCTTGTTACATCTCTCTGACAGATCAGAACCCTCCTTTGGTACCTGAGGTAATTATCCAACCATCAGCCAGAGGATGTGGTATAAAAGGCCTTGACGTGCCCCTGTCCAAGCAGAGACTTATGGAGGACAGGAATACAGCACGTGGTCTGCCATAGAGGACAGGTCTGCATCTCTTAGCACCCACTGAACACCTCTTCAGGCCCCCTGAGATGACTGACAGAGGCAGAAGCAGCAGGAGGTGGGGAGTAACTGAAGAATTACATGACACTGTCTTCTTCAGTGACATTTAACGACGGACTTTTTGAACATCTTTTGCCAAACAAGCCAGAAGGACAGAGAACTGAAAACAGCAGCCTCTTCATGGAAAAAACTGAGCCCATGAACTTATAGTGTCACAGCAAACTGTATCTCTGCTGGGACTGCAATTATGTGCTACACTGTAAAGGACAGTTTGACCCTGATACACTCAATCACTGGTTTATACCATGAAGGGCTTGAGTGCATGGGAACTGCTGGGTCACAGCCTGAACCAGGGATGGAACACCTGTTGATGGAGCACAGCCAGCTCTGGAAGCACAGATGGGAGCACCAGTGCTTCCTGAACCTTGTGTAAGGGCTGGCTGCTGCAAGGGAAGCTTAAAAAGCAACAAACCACCAACAGAAAGCACAAGCAAGGGAAAAATAGAGCACTCGTTTCCTTTCAATATTCAGAAATGCTTATCAAAAGCCAAATGCTTATCATAATGCATAACACCTTTCTCCCCAGGTTGATCCACTTCTCTGCAACCCTGAATGTCTTTGCACCCTCCAGGGATGGTGAGGCCTGCATGGACGCTTAATGCCACCTACCAAGAGCTGGTAGTTAAGCAGCATGTTCATTTCCTGAGCACTGCTCAGAAAATCTTGCTCTTAAGTCAACCAGGAAAGCCAAGAGCACTCATGCCACCCAGGCAGGTGGAATGCAGCTATTTGGTTGTTCAAGTCGCTTGGAGAATTTATTTTCTGGCCTCCTATTTGTACATATAACCAAGCCCCGTTTCCTAAACATTTACAAGGAATATTTATGCCACTACAGAAGCTGTCTGGAAATGCTCTACAACCTGCTACTCTCTAGCAACTACCTAGATGCTCCAAAACATTGTGTTCCTCCGTGATGATTCAGTGCCAGAGATGGACTTACATACCAACCCAGTGTCTCATCTGTATGAGTTCAGGCAATAGGACTCTACAGCTTGAAGCACGCTAGAATGGAAATACACAGAACAGAACAGGATGGTATCTCACAGCTGCAAGATGTCGGCTCCAAGCTGCAAACTTCTGCCTCCAACGATCCTTCTGTTACAACAGGGCCAGCTCCATCACAACTTTAAGAGACAGCAATGCAGTCCTCCCCATGTAAACTACAGCTAATCAGCTGGTAACAAATTCCCAGCACTCCAACAGCTGTGTCAAAGTACACAAAAAGGACATCAAGGCATTGCCCTGCAAGTGTCCACTTACACACAGCCTCCCCAGAACAACACAGCAGCAGTCAGCTGCCAGAATAAGAACTGAGGACCAACACAGTCACCCACACAGTCACAACTCAAGAATGTCTTCAGAACAGGCTGTTCATTTGGTGATTAACCTACAGCCCTCCCTTGAAAAAGCACATCTACTCAATGAAGAACAACAAAAATCCACACCCACTTCATTTTTAGAGATGCAGGCAGAAATCACAGTGAGACTGGAGGAAAAAGGCCCTGAGGATCAAAAAATCCACATTTACACACCAACACTGGGAACAAAGAACAGGTTATTATGCTTGTTAAGTGAAAAAATAAGACACATCTACCGAATCACAAGTTAAAAACCTCACAATAGTAATCAGCAGAGTGAAAGCCAACTCAGGATTATGCCAGGATTGGTTCTATTTCTATTTCAGCTTCTTTTAAGGGTATTACATTAAGATCAGAAAGCACTGTCTGCCACTTTTATACTTCTGCTTGTTTCCAAAATGGAAGAGGTACAATCCCACAACAGCAGCTAGCTGTGCTGCTGTCAAAGCCTTTCCAACACCAGTTAGATGGCTAGGAGAGAGTGATGGCTGTTATCTGAGGGATCTGAAACAACAGGGGAAAAAATAAAATAAAATCATGGGGCTTTAACCCCACATCTGAATAGATGATTTAAGAAACAATTGTTTTGTAGGAACCCTGACTTCAGTACTGCACCAGTCTAGAGGGTCTTTCTATTACCTCATTCTGAGGACCTCGTTGGCAATAATCCACGTTGAATTCTCATTCAAAGCTAAACTGCCTACATTTCAGAAAGGAAGAGGGAATGGAAAGCAGGTTCAGCTTCCAAACAAACAATAACCATCCACATTGCTTCCTAGGAGAAGTATAAAAGGCATAAAGATCCACTCTCCCTCCACTCTGACCCTTTTCCAGGAAACTACTTCCTAAGCTTCTGCTTCACCAACAAAAGAGATGAATACAAAAATCAGATTAGAACAATAGGCAAAAGCTTTGAAGTCCTATCTGATATTAGCACCCACTCACCACTTTCCAAAGAAGAAAGTTTTATGCAGTTGAAGTTTATGTCTCGAGATATGCAGCATTTGTTATCTTTTCTCCAAATCTTTGTTCCATTCCTTTCAGCATAAAAACTGACCAAGGGAGTTTAAAATCAGATCTTTCCATGAGGCAGAACTTCAAGTATGAACTTGTTGTATTTACCCACTAATACCACAAAAGGGAGAAAAGTTTACTAACAAAAGTTAAGGAGAAGTTGCTGAATGAATTCAAGGATTTTTAGATATTAGATAAAGCAATCACAAGGCATAAAGCCACAAGAAACCAGAACGATCAGTTCCTCAGCTTACACAGATGTTGCTATTGCCCAGAATCAATCCAGCAGCTTCAGGGCTCATGATTTTCCTCAGATAGTTTTGATGCTTCAAAACTCAGCCTCAATATAACAAAGAGACAAGTGGGTTAGGAATTTGTTTTGTCCCTTAGGTAAATGAATCCTTAAAACACATTTGCTTATTTGTACCTTTGAGCCCCAGTTGGAACAGACAATAAAATTAATCAATGTATTTAAAATGAGAGCTCCAAGCACTCATACAATAATTAACCTCACAAGGAACATGTCCGGCAGCATAATACTAACAGTTCAATCAGTTAGCCTAACCAGCTGGCAGTATTTATCACCTTCAATTATTTAATTCAGTCAGTTAACAGAATGGAAACGTGCCCAAATGACATCTCAGAATGTAATTTCCTCCATTTCACACCTACTGTCAGGCAAACAGCATATATCTTCACTCAGGTCAGAAGGCCAAGTGCTGTTTGCACCACTTTAGAGAGAGGGAGAGGGTCTGATCTGCAGAACACAGACTGCACAGCAGTGTTAGAGCTGAAGCACAGCACTGGTGGTGTCCCTCGGGCCGTAGGCTTCACGCTCAGAATCTGAGCACTCAGACCATCCTGCTTTGTCATCATCTATTCTCTCTGGGCCCATCTTACCTCCTTTTCCTCCCTTATGCCTTCCCTCCAAAACAGTGATGATCTCAAAGGTTTTCATTATTATCATCATTATTATTTTAATAAGCAAGGAAGTTTTCCAAAGACTTTTGGCCACAAACAATGCAGGGCTTGAGCACAGATTTGCCCAGTGAGTTGCATGTTTCCGTGCTTTCACACAGAAGGCTTTTCCTCACCTGGTGACCATGAAGAGTATACAGAAGTCTTCCTTCGAGCAAGTCCAGAATTTTGAGAGTTGAATCATTGGAAGCAGTAATCAGGTAATTCCCAGAGGGGTGAAAGGACAGACTGTTCACCGCAGCGGAGTGCACTAAGGATGTAAAAGATGCATACAATGATCACAGAGACCAGTTTACATCAGCCCGAGGCAAAAGAAGAAAATAAAGTACATGCACATTCCAATGTCTGTTACAAAGTTTAACAGGAAAACTGTCAAAGGGAAAACATTCCACCAAACTCCTCAAAGCACTGGAGAACAAGGGCAGCATTCAATTCTTGTAAAAACAGCCACCACTTCACTGAAAGGAAAAAGGAAACTTTGCCAATTATTCTGAGATTTAAGACTATAAAAGCTTCCAGTGTAGTCCTATAATGTAACTATATTCACAAGTGAGTTATACAGTTCTGTGACACACAGGGACACCGACATATCTGACCACAGGGGAGCTGCTGTTCTTGTTCCCCAGTAATAAATGGAACAGAATCTATAAGCTTATATATTAATGAAGGCTAAAATTCCTATGAAACACAAGCTTCACATTGGTATTGTGCAGGGGTGTTCGTTTGGTTGCTTTTGTTTTTAGTTATCATTCTTTATTTACTCCCTGACTCTAACCAATGCTAGGTCTAGCAAGAACTAGGAAAAAAGAACCAACCCAATTGAAAACGGTCCAATACAAACATTACTTCTTCAGCCATCCAATTCCCTACCACAGAAAAAATTAAAATAACCAGAATGAGTAGACAAACTGTTAGGAGTACCATCTTGTCCAACCCTGGTGCAGCTACAATTCTACGACTCAATAAAGCAGTCCTTTTTGAACAAACTTGAAACCTGAGAGTCGTTCTGAAGAGAGCTAAGGAAAATGCTCTAGGAATAAACACTTCTGTGTGAGGCAGATGCCTGATGTTGCAGTAATGCAGAACTTCCTTTCCCCCAGCTTTTTACAAAATGAACTATTGTGGATATATATATTTACAAGACATTTCTCCATTGCTTTCTAAACATACGTGATGTAGAATAGTAAGACTATGCTTGAAGAGAATTTTAACCATCCAACTGTTCTTAATTACACCAACTGCCCTACGATGTTCTATCTTGAAACTATTACTACTGATACAACCCCCTCTCAACACCTCCAAACTAAACCTATACTCCCTCAGCAGTCTGATGTACATGACAAATCTAAACTGCCTGTTAAAAATGAACAAGTAAAATGCAATTCCAGACACTAGCATCAATTCTTTCACACCTACGTGTGAATGTGAAGAAGGAATCCAAAGAAAATCTCACTCAACTGTGAAGCTGAATGTATATGCTTTTCAAAGTCTCAAACACAGCTAACTCAGCGTGAGTCCTTACAACACGGTTCCTCTTGAGCTGCATGACTGAAAAAACACACCGATACAAAGCATCTAAACACAAGACTGGTAACTTCTCCACAGTTTTTCTCCTAGGTGAACACCATCTGCAACAGACAGCTACATCTTCCTCTTGACCCTTATGATGTCAGGCTGGACAAAAAGCATATGTGGAATTTTAGCTTCTAGAAGAACACTAAATACATGTTTCCTTGGAAAATTTTATTCTGAGGAATTTCTAATATCCCTCGGCCCTTCATTGCCTATATTCAGATACAAGCAAGCACATATTATGTCAACAAAAGCAAGTCCTAACTGGAACCAAATAAAAAAGAGATGAAACGAATGACATAACCTTGGAGTTCCAGAGAGTCAATGCACTATTTCCAGGTTTATTAAAAAAACTTTTCATCATGGAAAGAAGTAACACAGGCTGTGCCCATGGAGGCAGTCACAGCTTCTTGCCTAAGCAGCTCTTGTCTGCCTAAGCTCAGGGAAAGCCACATCTTTCTTCTGCGGCACCAACTCATAGCTCCCAAAAAAGCATTCACAACAGCTTCCCCAGAAGCTGGCCAACACAGCAATTTCACACTGTAACCAATATCTGGGGTGCAGCACAAGGTGGCATCTCCCACAGCCGTGCTGCTACAAGCTGACTCTAGCTATCAGCGCCTGAGAAAAATAACTTCCAGTTCAGCAATGGATGTTGCACTCAATCACTGCATTTACAGGTGAGCTGCTGAGCACTGAGTCACTCCTCCATGCAGGACTGAATACACAGAAGTAGCGACAAGCAGGCAAAAAAAACCCCAGTAAGCACTTGCCACAGCCACAAGCCCAGAAGCTGCTATCCACCACACAGCTCTGTCTGGAGTGCAGACGTGTCCCAGGCGCTCTTCTGAACCAGCACTGAATAACTAGGTTAAGGCTGTTTGCACAGGCGTGCAACTGAAATGCCCTGCACACACCTTCATACGGGAAAAAAAGCCTGCAGGTAATAAATACTGACCATTTTAATTAGGGGTTGACTTGCTGTACAAAAAGAGTTAGCGCTACCTAGGCAAGTGAGTAAAGCATCTGTTTACTTTTCTGAACAGCAAATGGGACCGGAGCACCTTTACTTTTCTAAACACGCACCATGCAGGAAGTTTTGCAGTTTGCACTCCACATCCAATTTTCCTTTGCAAATGTTATAGTTGGAACAAGGCCTGGCAACAGGAGCAGCACAGCTAAACGACTTACCCCTTCTGGAAAACAACCAGACTTCAACACGTAACAGTCTGCGGCAGGGCTGCTGAGCCATTAAGTCCTCAGTGCAACCGCGTATTTAAAATGGATTCCCCTGAAATCAGGCAGCTTAAGCACGCACAAAGGAAAGAGACTCCCCCTAGTGGGACTGGGCGGGCAGCTCCACCTGGGAAAGCCACAAAACTGAGTCAGGTTTAGCCAGAAGGTGCGTGTGAAACCCTCGCAGAGCAGAATTCACAAACTCATCTTATGAACGCATCAGTTTGAAGTACTCGCATCGGGGGATGAAGTGACAGCCAACAGCACTTGTACGTTTCTTTGCTTTCACAAGTTTAAGCTCAAAATTTAATTCATTATGAGGACTTGCACAGTAGCTGCTAAAAACACATTCATAACAGGAAAAGATCTCTTCAACAGAAAGAGCGTCAGCCAAAAATGCTATTTAGTAAGGGTAAGAAACAGGCAAAGTACACAACTCAAGACAAAAGTGAACCTGGCCGTTGAACCTAAACCACATTACACTCAGACAACTTAACTGCAGTAAGGGGAAAGCAGGAAGGACCATTTTTGAGCCAAAGGATACGGTGGCTGGAAAAAAGCACTGCAAGTCTTGTCACTTGAAAAGCTGATAAAGCAGGTTACGGGACAACCTGACACCACTGAAGTCCTTAAACTTGCTGCCTGTGTTAGCAGCAAGACTTCAGAAAGGCACTGCCAAGTTATGGTAAGGTTCACAACAGGAGCAGCACAGCAAAAATGATGCATAAGAAAGATGAGTATCAGCATTCAGTGCTGATGATGTAGCTGGTACGATTACAATGATTTGGAACAACAATCCCCAAAAGGCTCTATTCCATGAGATTGTTAACTATCAGAACCAGAAGTGATTGTGAGTCAGTAATAACCACGGGAATAACTAACACACAAATAACCTTGGACGAGGGTATGAGATGCTCAGACAGTTTAAAATTTGAACAGTTCAAATGCTGTTTGACCTGCATGCAAAGAAAAAACAACACAGTTGGAAATGTGAGCTTAAACCTAGAAGCCAAGACAAAACATAATCCAGGTGGAGGAATACTGTGTATGCACACACATTTATGTGTGCATGTGCGTTCATGTATATGTGTACACACGTGTGTGATTTTAACCCAAGAAGAAAACCATCAGTGATGATGATGTCACATTCAGTGCACAACAGTCAGATTATGTGATCAAAATACAAAGAGCAGAACAGCCCACTATACACAGAAAATTACTGAAGGCTTCCAAAATTTGCAGATTGCTCCTTCTTCTCACCAACCTCTTTTTGCACAAATCAGCAACGGTAGAGGAAGAGCAGCCAAATTTAGGCTCAACTAATATGCACAGAACAGTAAAATAAGCTCAAAGAAGCTTGTAGGGATGGGGAAGGTCTGCTATCTGTACACAGTTCTACCAAATAACAGCACTAATCCATCTGACAAGAATAGGTAGTTTTGAAAGTAAGGGTGAAAAAAAAAAAAACAACCATTAAGTACAGCCTCCTAACTATAAAGCTAGCTACTCCAAGGGTAAACGAACTTAAGCTACTCTTTTTGTTTTTGTTTTTAATTTGGTGGCAAATGTCACATCTTTTTTACTGCACATCATTTCCTGAAGTAAACAGAAGCGAAGTGGCACAGCAGGTATCACCAAAGCACACCTGCAACATGGGACAGTTCCAATTTAGGGCTTTTTTTCCCCTCTCCATGATGAGCAAAGTGAAACCAGAACAAAAGCATTTCTTATTAATAGCCAAGAATTAATCTCTGAGCTAGAACAAAGCAAAGCAGGAGGCTGGTGAGGAAAGGCTTCCCCTTGTGGGCCTAAGCCACGACCTTCCTGCAAAAACAGCAAGACAGACATTCCTGGAACTCCAGACAACCCACACCAAAACACGGACAGGTCAGGTTTTTCAAAGATCTTAACTTGCCTTGATAATGTTGGAGGAGTCTGTTCATCCTAACATCCCACACCTTCACTGTGTTATCTGTACCAGCTGCAGCAATGCACGTACCACTGCCATGAAACTCCACGTGATTTGCAAACCTGCAAATTGCAGTTAAATCCAACTGTTTATATTCAGCTTTGGTTGAGATCAAGAAATTGGCTTTTCAGGAAAGAAAACTACATCACAATCAGTGAACATTGTGGAAAGGAGGGAATAAATTGAAATTTTATACTGGCAAATTTCCGTTAGGACCAAGCTCATAAACCCAAGCAGATTGCAAGACCATAGCTCAAAATAACTGCCCCCAAAGCTCTTCATCACTGCTGTGTTAGGAGCTGCAGGTGTTAAGAACCTCCTGAAACGTGATGGATCTGACCATAGAACATTTTGAAGTGTAAATGTCTACATAATATCCGCCCTTTACTAATTTAGCAGTATTTCTAGATCAGTATATACAAAAATGAACACAGACTTTGTATTTTTCCATTATTAGTCTTAAACAATTTTAAAGATAGAAATGAATTGAATTTCTGCCTCAAATCCCATGCTGCTACTCACAAGACAGTGGAGTAGAGACCAGCTTCCTTTCTGGACTTGTCTGCAATCATTTTTCTTTTTTTTTTTTTTTTTTTTTTTTTTTTTAAACACAAAACTACAGTAAAAAAATTTTAGTGAAGTACATCTTGCAC
Source organism: Tetrao urogallus (assembly GCF_951394365.1). Classification (NCBI taxonomy): domain Eukaryota; kingdom Metazoa; phylum Chordata; class Aves; order Galliformes; family Phasianidae; genus Tetrao; species Tetrao urogallus. The sequence goes on along the minus strand of NC_136823.1, from coordinate 2,152,431 downwards.
AAAATTGGGTAAAATTAATGACCCTTGAGAAGCTGGGAACAGGCCCATCTCAGTACTCTGAGGGCTCATTTTGTATTTCTTGACAAATTAATTTTTGGTGCAGCTAACAGCTTGCATGAAACAAAATCTCCTCAATTGACAACTAAAAAAAAAAAAAAAAAAAAACTTTTTTGAGTAACTCTTTGTCACTCTGAGGATGCAACAAAGCATCCAAAGCATTTCTGCTTTTAGTTCACTTCAACTTAGGACAAGATCAGAGCAATTCTGGATGCTCTTTTTGCATCTTGTTCTCTGGCTGCCTTCTGTAATAGGCACTCATGTTTTCCTAAGAGGTGCAAATTATTTCCAGGGGAGGAATCTCCAGCTGCAGTAACAAAACAGATGAACATCCATCACATCTCCACTTCAACAATCACAACAGGCCAGTCCTTACACCCTGGCAGTACTTACCCCCCATGCTCACAAAAGGAATGTATACATTCTCTGCTAGTTTTATCCCACAGTTTGACAGTTTTATCATCACTGGCTGATGCTATTAGTCGTCCATCAGGAGAGAATCTAGGAGAACAGTTATGGCAATTAAAAGTGTATCAAAATTAAAGGTGTCCAGGATCAACTGGACTCGGCCAGCTTTGTCAGTCTGTAAACACACTTCATCCTTCAGGAAGCCACACTGACATTAGTTAGACTGAAAATCCAATTGTCAGAAGTTGGGGGAAAAAAAGCAACCTGTAAGCCCTCGAACTATCCCCAATGCCAGAAGTGCATTCCATCATCTCCAGGCAAGTCTTCAGTCTGACTTAAGGTCCCCTGTCCTACTTGTTTCAAATGTATCTCAAGTTGTTTCTCTATCATGATTCAAAACAATTCCTACTTTTGCCACAACTATTCACAGCAACGTAATTACTTCCAAGATAACAGCTCTTAGAGGAGAAGCTTCATCATTCTCGTGCATCAAATGAACGTATGTAAAATTTTTAGATGGGAGCTTAATATAAAAGAGATCAACACACAGCTTCAGAGGCAGATACAATACAGGATCAGGACTTGAGTCTAAGTGAAGAACATCGTGCGCGGCAGAGAACACATCCCACCTACTCTGCTGTGGACATCTATAGTGTTACAGGTCACTGCCACCATGAAAGTATCTACTGAAATTATCACACTTATACAAATCTGCAGCTTTATCCTAAATACATATACACATCACAATTCCTCAGAACTATGACAGAGCACTGAAAACTGGCTTTTTGAGGCAGTAACAAGGAAATGATGATCTCGTAACGGCAGCCCTTTCAGCATTCTGTGCACCTGCTTGTTATCACAGAAAAAGCAAGGATCATCAGCTGAACTCTCTGCATGTGTGAAACGAGTAACACAAAGCACCAAAACGCTTGGAGGTTATTATTGTGTCATTGGAAGTATTCTCCTTAACCAAGTGCTAATGATGAGGCACCCATGACCCTTTTTGAATAGATGCATGACAAGACTGAAGGCAACCAAGCTGCAAAACCAATTATATTATAATCCTTCTTTTATCTCTGTTGGTAAATTCAAGATATGGAACTCATGACTGATACAAAGTGAAAGACAGGACTAGGAGGGAAAGATCACTAAAGAAATATAAAATGGTTACACAACTGTATTTGAGGCCTCTCTCTGCAGGTTAACAACACATTTCAGTCACTGGACACATCTGAATATGAGACCACAATGCTCAGTTTCTACTTTGAAGGATAAATCACCACCAGAGCGCTGTACTTACCTGGCACAACGAACCCAATTTATGTGTTGACTGAGTGAGAACAAAAACTTCTGCCTGTGAACTGTCCACACTTTGATTGTTTTGTCATCAGAAGCTGTAACTAAGGACTGGCCATCACTGGAGAAATGAACGCTTCTCACAGTTCCTGTGTGAGCCTTGAACACAGTAGATTCTCCTTTGCTACACAGAAGGAAAGAACATTTCAGCACTCAGAGCAGCACAGCAAAGATGTATTTTCAGATACTGTAATGAAGCTTCTGTGTGTCTATGAAGTGCTGTTAACCATTATTTCTATGGAAATTTATGTTTAGAGAGAAAACTTTGGCCAAACCCAAACAAACTGTACAGAACACAAAGCTAAATCAAGTTGTTCTACTGCAATACTGCCCCAGAAAGGGGCAAAAATGCTGTTGTTAATTTGTGCAACTATTTAAAACATTTACAGAACCATCAACACAAGAGGATTGGCTGGGATTCTCTACTGCTAACCAGCACCCTCACTGCAATGCAGGTAAAAACAGAGGTGTTTCTACAGCTCATCCAGGCAAAGCCAAGAAGGCAACTACCTGACATTCAGTAAGAGTCTCATGCATGCACAATGTATTCTTTACTATCACAAATGCAATGAAAAGAACAGAGACGTGTTTTACTCCCATTCTCCTTAGCAGCCCAGCATTATGGAAATGTTTCTGAGTCTTCTGGAAAAATGGATTCTGTTGCATATGCTGAGCTCCCCGGCACTACTGAAACCGAAAAGCAGAAAATCACACTATGTGCTTCCCAGCAACACCCCCACCCTCTTCAGAAAGGTCAAAGCTTCCAAGTCTTATTTAATCCTTAATTGTCAGAAGGCAAAGAACAGTAAAGATTTCTTCTTGGTGAAGTTTTCCTTTTGTACAGAACCAGAGAATGTTTCCAGATCTGGTAAAATTTCACAGCAGAGAAACAAAATTGTAAAATTCATTAACATGGCTTCCCTCCCCCCTAAAAAACAAGGAAAAATCCACAACCAGGGTAGCATTCAGTTAGTAATATATCCTTCTCAAAAGCAACTACAAGGCCCCAGATTCTTCAGAAACAAAGTCCTGCCCAACAAACAGACCAAGCTATGGCTTCTCCCTCCCCTTTAACAATTCTATACAACAAGCAGTAAGCAAACAAGTCACAAATCTGACTCAACCTCAACACCTCGTTTCAGTCATGTCTAAAGAAAACAAGCTAACAAAGAACCCTACATAAACACATATTAAAGCTGCCACACACCAAGATATTTCACAACTGATATGCCAATAATTTGCCTGTCACATTAGCACCTTTCTGACACGACAGCCATAGATGTAGTTTAGTCCACAGAGATCATCCCTAAATTACTAAGACAGCATCACTAAAGTTCAGTTTTGCCATTACCCCCCTACTCTTTTTATTTATACGACAGCTTCCTAGAAATATAACAAGCTTGTGCAAATCATCCTTCTGTATGGGAAGCTGAAATCTCCCATCAGCTGGAACCACTGCACTGCTGCAACAAACACGTGTAGGAAATTCCTGGAGCGTAGTGAAGGTAAGGTCCTCTGACCAGTGCTGAGAGAGACAACTAGGAAAGGCCCTCCTAGGTCTGTTGTTTCAGAACAGGGAAGGCCTTATGGAGACGTGGCTGTAGGTACCTTCTCAGCCACTGTGGTCACAAAATGAAATTCAAAACTTTTGGTGTAACGAGAAGAGTTGCCACCCCGGACTTTAAGGGAACAAACTTCAAGCTGCTAAGGGAGATAGCAGGCAGGGTCCCTTGGAAACTGGCTCTCCAGAAGACTGAGGTGTGCCTAGAAGCCCAGGAGCACCCAATCCCACTGTGCCATGAGTCAAGCAAGCAGGGTAGAAGGCTGGCATGGCTGCACAGGTAACTCCACCCTGAACGTGCACAGGAAAAGAAAATATATCAACTCCAGAAGCACAGTCAGGCTTCACAGGGAGATGATAAAGCAGTAGTTCACACCTGTGGGAAGAACACAAGAAAAGCCAAAGCTCACCTTGGCCAGAGTATGTTAGAAGAAAAAAAAAAAAAAAACAACAAAAACCCTTTAATGTACATCAACAGCAAGAGAAAGGAAAACATAGGATTGAAACTTGATGAAGACAGTCACTAACAAGTAAGGCTGAGGAAAAGGCAGAGGCTTTAATGAGTTTCTGTGTCTCTGTTTTTAACACCAGTGATAAAGTGTGGGCTGCCAAAACCTGTGAGTGGCTGGCAGAGCAGTGACTTTCCATCTGTTTCCATCTATACCAAAACTGTATAAGACCAGTGGTACCCAAGTCACAGAATCACAGAATCACAGAATCACCCGGGTTGGAAGGGACCTCAAGGATCATGTAGTTCCAACCCCCCTGCCTAGCAGGGCCACCAAACATACACATTTAGATCAGGTTGCCCAGGACCCCGTCCAACCTGGCCTTGAACACGTCCAAGGACGGGGCATCCACAACCTCCCTGGGCAGCCCGTTCCAGGGCCTAACCACTCTCCTCGTAAAGAACTTCCCCCTAACATCCAACCTAAATCTTCCCTCCTTCAACTTGGATCCATTTCCCCTAGTCCTGCTATTGTCAGCCCTTATGAAGAGTTTACTCCCCTCCTGGGTGTAGGTTCCCTTCAGGTATTGATAGGCTGCAATGAGGTCGCCCCGCAGCCTTCTCTTCTCCAGGCTGAACAAGCCCAACTCCCTCAGCCTGTCCTCATAGGGGAGGTGCTCTAGCCCCCTGATCATCTTAGTCGCCCTCCTCTGGACCCTTTCCAAAATCTCCATGTCCAAGTCCATCAGCTCTGATGGAATTCATTCGACTGGCTGAGGCATCAGTGGATGTTGTAGCTGGCACCCTCTCAACAGTTTACCAAAAGCATGGGGAAGCCCCTGTTGTCTGAAAGCTAGCCAACATTATGCATGTCTCAAAAAGCTACAAATAGCATGGAGGGGTCAGACAGCAGACTAAATTATCTTCATAGGTCCTTTCTAGCTCAACTACTCTACGCTATTATTCCTCTCAGTGTTATAAAAAGCAAGCAGCACAACTCTGGAGACATCAGAATGACACTGTGAGTCTCTTCTGTTACTCCAGAATGATGAGTTGCAAGGTTTAAAATTTTATCAAACATAATTAACCTTGTGTCTCTAAATAACATACAGGCTGACATGCCACTGCAATCACTTACTTCAGGAAAGTTTAACTAAGCTGAAGTTAACTGTAATTTAAATAATGTGCACATTTTTGTTCTTTTTTACTATGAATTCAATTTTAACTGCATTAAACTTCTCCCGTATTTATCGTGTAGTCATTACATCATTATGAATCACTGTAACAATTCTGCAGTTAAACGATACAATGAGATTTACACTAGAAGGGGTCATACTTCTGTCAACTGAAAATGACACATCTGCCTCACATATGTAACTTATTCAGAATACAAAGTGAGTTCTAGGAATTTTTACAAGAGTTCAGGCATCAGTTTCAGGTGAGTGCCATGATCACTTCTTGGCCTTTTAATATCTTGGCAGTTTAATTTCTGATACCTCCTCTATGAGAGGACTTTATATTAAGTGGACTGTTGGGCATGGGAGTTGGAGGCAGTACTTGCTCCCTCCACTTTGTGCATCATTCCAGTATGGCAGTCCCTTCATTTTTGTTTTCCCAGCTTGACAGCACAGGCAACCCTCACCCCAACCTACCTCAGCTCCCCAGGTGCTCCAACATAATAGTTTGAGGCTCTGGAACCTGAGGGAGAGGTGAGTGAGGATGCAGTGGGAGGTCCATCCATGAGGCTGTCCAGAGTGAGAAGGTCGACTCCACACCTCAAGACTGCCTCCACCAAGGACAGTAGGATGACTGCCATAGGTGACTCCGTGCTGAGAGGATCAGAGGGCCCTACATGTTGCTGCTGGCCCTATCCTACCTCCAGGGAAGTGTGCTGCCAGGTAGAAATAACCAGGTCAGGGTTATTTCTAGGAAACTTCCTTGTCTGGTTCACCCCTCTGTTTGTTATCCATTATTGACAGTTCAGGCCGGCAGTGATGGAGTTGCTGACGGAAGCCTGAGGACTACCAAAAAGAACTTCAGGGGACTGGGGTAGTTAGAGGACAGAGCGGGCATACAGCTTGTATTTTCTTCTATCCCTTCCGTGGCAGGAAGGGATACTGAAAGGACCAGGAAAATCCATTTCTGGTAGCTGAGAGGCTGGCACAATTGCAGGAATTTGGCAGGTTTTTTTGACCATGAGGTGGTTTGCTTGGCACCTGGCCCGATGGCTGCAGTTGAGTCTCATCTGTCTCAAAGGGGGAAAACAGATTCCAGCACAGGAGCACACAGTGTGGGCTTTAAACTAGGTATGAAGGGGGAAGGGGTTAAAACAAGGCTCACAGAGGGACCTCACTGTTCTCTACAACTCCCTGAAAGGAGGTCGTGGTGAGGTGAGGTCAGCCTCTTCTCTCACGTACCTAATGATGGGACAAATGGGAATGGCTTTGCATTGCACCAGGGGAGATTCAGGTTGGACGTTAGGAAATGCTTCTTCTCCAAAAGAGTGGTCAGGCACTGGAACAGGCTGCCAAGGGAGTGGTGCAGCCACCAAACCTGGGGGTATCCAAGAAGTGTCTAGCTGTTGTAGTCAGGGATATGATTTAGTGGGAAATATTGATGATCTCAGAGGTCTTCTCCAACCTCGGTGATCCTGTGATGACTGGTGAGTGGATGGAAATGAGGACACAAATTTAACTTAGCTCAGGGGACACAGAGAAAAGCAACCTAGCAAACATTGTGACAGATTTTTAAAAAGACACTTTCAAAACCTAACAGCTCCATGACATAGGCTGCTTATCATTTAATGTATCAACAACAAAAAAAGATTTTAAGTAGGTATTTCATAGCCAGCAACGAAACCTACATAACTAAAAATGCTTTTGCAGGTTCCTGAAGGTTTAAAATTGGGGGATATTTGTTTTGCTTGTTTTTTAAACCCCTTTTATTTTACTACCACAGATTTCAGGTCTGCTTCACTCCTGGGTTCTAGAAACAATTTATTAACCTTTAATAACATCAGTCAATAAGCTCAGAAGCAAAGGGACCTCAAACACCTCTTTATATACGTCTGCCCATTCACGAAAAAAAGAAGAAAACAATTCCACAAGAAGCTAGAGGAAAAACTGGGAGGTCCTTTTCTGCATCTCAGCCACAAAAAGCTTTACTTGCAGCAAAATTAAGTTTTGAAGCAGAAGCTCTGCTCTCTCCTGCTTGTGTTCTCATACATCACATGAAATAATGCATAACAGTAAAACAAAAGAAGCTATGAAGATTCTCAGTGACTGCCAAGACCTTGACAAATGAGTTAAGGCGTGCTATTAACGTTGCCTGGGGTGAAACCAGGGCACAAGGTGGGCACAGCACAGGGCTGACTCCAGTTAATAACTGTGTATTTTAATACTGTAATCTATGATGATAGCAGGGTGGCAAAACGCTTGGCTACAGCAAATGAGAAGAAGCCCAAATGCAGCAGCCATGGATGCAAAAATAAAGGAAAAGAGCTGCTTACCTTTGGAAGGTTTCATGGAGGCAGGGCTCTCCAGCAAGAGATGCCCTCACCTCCACTGCCAACCCTTAAATGAGGGCTGGGAAGGGATGAATCCTGGCTCCACCCCTTCCAGTCACTCAGCTGCACTGCTTGCACCTGAGCTCCCCTGGGTTGGCCCTGCTTTCCAACCAGGTGCTCAAACACTGCTTCAGGTTGTGACTGAGCATTTCCACTACAGATACATTGGCTAAACACAGTCCTGTGAACAGCAAAAAACATGCAGCCTTGCTTTTCATTTTGATAAAGCAATTTGAGAACAGGTTTCAAGATTGCCTGAAAGAATCATCAATTTTTTTGTGTACCTGTGACTCCATTTTCAGCTGACATAATATACATTATCTGAAAATTTTGAATTGGAATGTATAGGGTTGCCATCAGATATTCATCTGAAAGAGAAATCTGATTATGTCTCTTTACCAAACCTTTATAAGTTCCATCTTACCAGAGGAAGATGTCCCTGGCTGCACAGTCTGCCTTGTGAACAACTGTTTTCAAGGATGAAACACAGAAAGAGCAAAATCTCATCAAAAATCTCTGCTGAACACCTTAGGAACTCACTAAGAACTGCAACCACTTCCAATGAACCAGACTGATGCATTAGTTCCACTAAAACAAGGTCAAATATAATGCTAGTTATGGCTTTTGGCTTTTTAATGCTTAAATAAAAAAAAAAAAAATTAAGAGGTTTTGCAGCTTATATACATTAACAATATTAAATACTTTATATGCAGCTCAAGAAAATTCCTCTTCACTCAGGACAACCCAAGCAAGCCAACAGGTTGGACAGCCATTCAAAGGAACTAAGCCTTCTACTCAAAAATTGAAATCTTTATGGGAAGAGCAAGTAAAGTACTGAAAATGTAAGTAAATTCTAATTAATCACATGAAAGCTCACAAAAAGCAGTCAATACACAGTCCAAAAATCATCTTTTAGTGCTGTGCCATCATTTCCAGTCAGTGGAGGAAAGTTACTAGTTTAGATCAAGAAATAAAGATTAGAAATGATCTAATATTGGATGGACTACAGCAGGTTTGAAAGCTACTGACCTTCACCCTGCTGACAGAACAATTATCTCCATCACTATACTCCAGCTGGAGTTTAAGCATCTTGCCTTCGATTGGCAGAGAAGCAAAGGATTGGCTTGCTACAAGAGACTGACAAGGGCAGGGACAAAGGGGCTACATTAGTGACTTCAAGCTTTTTAGGGGGCTTCCATTTCATTTCCAGTGGCATTTCAAGACTGAATTGCCTCTTCTCTGTCTGAGCTGCTGCATGAAACTTTTCTTTCCTCAGTCCCAGACCTGGAGAACTGCTTTCAAGAGGTAAAAATCCCACGGCAGAGTTAAACACAGAAGGAGACACAGAGGGAACAGATACTTACGCACTGGGAACCCATAAGCAGACAGTTTTGTCTCTGGAGCCCGAAGCTACGAGGTGGCCAGAAGGGGAAAACTGAACACACATCACTGCATCTTTGTGGCCCACAAGGCGATAGGCTCTCATCTGAGGTTTCATACTCCAAATCATCAGGCATGAATCCATTGAGCCACTCGCTGTGTTGAAAAGAAAAAAGGCAACTCGTGTTAGTTCTCCTCCAATTAAAATGGAGCTGCTTTTCATTCTCCATTTGGCAACACAGCTTCCAACAGCTTCACGCACACTTTTACATTTCACTGATGCGCTGCACGCTCTGCATTTAATTAGCAATTCATAGCCTTGCATTGGCTTGAACTGACATTTCAGCTCCCAAGATAATGCAAGAGCTGCAGAGGAAAAGGCCACAGAATCTGCAAAGCCAAACAAACACACACTAAGGAAATGCATAGAAGTTCTAAACTTATCACTTTTTCAGTGGAAACAGAGGCAGTCTGAATATCAAGTAGCACCCTGCCAATTAGGCAGAAAAGCCCTGTGACCTATGACTTAAAGGCAACCCATACACATTTCATCCCCCTGACACCCAGCTCTTTTCTTGTAGCAAAATGTTGATCGCTTCCAGCTCAGGACTTAGGAAAATCCAAGCTTGCAATAAAATTAGAGCAGTGCTCATTTTGCAATGGGAGGAGATAGTGGGCTTCATGGCAATCATGAAAAGCCTTAAGGGACTCTGGGTGGAGACAGGGGTCCCTCTACCTATCTATACCCACTCAGCATTCTCATGCCTACTTCTATACTCAACAGTTAGAAGAAAAAAAAAAAAAAAAAAGAGGGGGAAAAAAGCAACCACCACAAACTGCAATTTGTCTTTATTCCTGGGCTTCTGAAAAAGGGGTGAAATGCATGCTCCAAAGACAAGAAGGGGCAGTAGGGACTCTGCAGGGGACAAATGCTTTACTTATAGTAAAAACAATGTTCGTGCCCCCAGTCAGATGCTGTTCTTTCAAGACCTCCTTCATCAGCAAGAGCAAAAGATCTGCAAATCAGAGGCAGGATTCAGATGTGTGCACGGCACCCACAGCAAATAAAACTGACCCCATCTTCAAGAAATGCTCTGTTCTCTGCCTTGCTTCCCTTCCACAGCTCACTGCTGGCTGTAAGGAGAGGCCAGCTCCAACCTGACAAAAGCACATCTCAAATGGAAGCATCTCCATGCTGCTGAAATTTATACAAGCCATTTCTCCTCCCCACATGTAGGGAGGGAAAACTGTCCCTGACAAGAACACCAGACAAGCAGCTTACATGGAGAAATTCCATTCCAGCCTACAATTGCCCTCCTCAGTCTCACTGCCAACTCAGCAAACTGAAAATCTATTCATCCCCCTGAAGCCCACCATGCTGCACAAAGTCTGCAACACAGTGCCCCTGGTTATTGGTAAAGAGTAAATATATAATAGAATCAACTTAGCAAAAACACTAGACAGCAAGTCTCAGAGACTGTGCCAATGAAGACTGCCTCCTAAAGCACCTCAACACCTAAACCATGGAAAACTTTGTAGATTTTCCACAGGTGAGTACACAGTGTGCACGTCTTTACCTGCCAAGGCGTCTTTCTCTTCCCAAAAGCTACATGGGAAATACCTGCACCAAGATCTTAAGATTCCTCCAGGAATAAAGATCAGTTTGACAGTAGGTCCTAATACGGCAGCATCATAATTACGAGAAGATTTCAGTTCATTAGCATTATGGCAAAACAATAAACAGCTTCTGCTAGAAATGTAATTTCACCACCTCTTAAACAGAAAAATAACAATCTTCTTCTGATGCTGGTTCAGGATATGTTTATTTCATACAGAGTCACTTGCAAAGCAGGTGCTGGTGCACAAGCAATGGGGCAGAAGAGTGCTGAGCTCCAAGTCTGGCAGATGTGCAGACCTTCTTTAGGGGAGGTTCAGGTTGGATATTTGCAAGAATTTCTTCCAAGAAAGAGCAGTAATGCATTGGTACAGGCTGCCCAGGGAGGTGGTGGGGCCACCGTCCCTGAAGGTGCTGCAGAGCTGTGGAGATGTGGCACTGAGGGACGCGGTCAGCGAGCAGACGGGGATGGGCTCACGGCTGGACTTTACGACCATAGTGGTCTTTTCCAGCCTCAATGGTTCTATGATTACATATGTTCTTGATGGAGAAACACACAAAAACAAACAAAAGCCCACAACTTTACACATTTGCCTGTTGCTTTTGTATCTCATTCAAGCAATATCTTAAGGTTTTAAAGGGAGACAAGTGTACAAAAGCAGATTGAGTACGTGGCTGAGCAGAAAGGGATTTAAACTTTAATCACAGTTTCACTAAGACATTGTCTGGCCAAAAAACTATTGTAAATACCTCAGTTTTTACAGGATTGATACAAAAAAAAAAAAAAAAAAAAGGAAAATAATGCTCTGACGTGTCATTAGTGTTCTGGTAGGATGCCATTTGGAACTCGTTAGCAGTAATTACCATCCTTACTGGACTAGGCAAGGAATCTAATCAAATAGAAAGATCGAGTCCTTCAGGGTTGGTTGGCTGATTTTGGTATGGAAAAAGAAAGGATGTGGGAAAAAAAGAACTCTAAGATCTCCTAAGAGTAAAGTACATGTGATTGACCCAATGACACCTGAAAAAGAAACATGCTTAGAACTCATTCCCTTTCTTACACAATCACATTTATTAAAATTACCAAGAGTACTTCTTTCAAGGTCCGGTCGGTAAAGGGTAAGTTACATTCAGAGCATCCCAGCTGAGCAGAGATTTGCACTGACCAGATATGATATCAAAGATACCAGGAGCAGGATGAAAAAGACAGCAGAAAACAACACAGACAGCATTGGTCCAATACAGGTTTGATTTTCCTTTCCTTGTGTCTTCCAGAACTACAGTGCTGCAGGTTGTAAGACACAGAACAGGATTATGACAATTTACAACACTTGCTAGACTGCTTTATTTCTGTTTACTCGTGTCTGTGTCCACAACCCATCAGACACACTGCCTCCAAAGACCGTTTCTGCCTGATCTTCCTTGTGAACCAAACCAACATTCTCACAGACCAAACTACAGCTTCATCAAGAACCAAAACTTCCGCTGGTTCCTGATCCAAGAATACACAGCAAGTTAACTAACAGCAGCTGTGACACAAGCCTTGGTGTAACCACAGGCAAATGCCAAACCAGGAGAAACAGAAGATGGAAGAAGAAAAATACTTATGCAGAGCAGAAAAAAAATAATAAAATACAGTTTTAATTTGTAATTTTTTAATTACTGCACCACAAAGCAAGGTAGCTTTAGGCAGCAGCAGACATTCCTAATGCTCCAACAGGACGCTCACAGCCTGTCACTCTGGTTCAAAAACAGGACGAGAGGCACTGGGAACAAACAGAAAGTTTGCGGATAGGAAGTTGCAAATGAAGATGAGGAAGAACTTCTTCCCAGAGAGGGTGACTCAGCACTGGAACAGGTTGCCTAGAAAGGCTGTGGAATCTCTCCCTGGAGAAGCTCAAAAGCCATATGTACACAGTCCTGGGTAACGTGCTCTCAGGAACCCAGCAGTTATGAGATTGGACCCGACAAACTCCACAGGTCCCTTCCAACCTCAACCACTCTGCACTTCCGCAGTTCTTCCAGTCGTACATAAAACACTCGTCCCAACACTCACCAATCTTTTCACTGTAAAAATGAATTCTTAATTCTTTTAGAATTCAGGACCTCCATAGTTTCGTATAACTTAAGAAGAGAAATCCTTTTTTTATCAGCAGGCCATCAAAATACAGAGAGATGATGATTTACCCAATTGTTTCTTATTGAGACTGAAGTCCACACTAGTGATGGCATCTCTATGGCCTTTGAAATGCCTCTCTAGGGACGGATCATCCTAGAAAACAATAATGTTCAGACAAGACAGATTAAGAATCATCATAAAAACATTCCAGCGGTCCACCCAAACGGCCCCCCAGCCCCCAAGCCCTGTTCCCACACACGCAGCCCCCGCCTCCTGACCGCGCTCACACCTAAGCGCCACCCGATCCCTGCCCCGTCACGCAGCCCGGCCTCGGCAGCGCTAAGGCCCCACGGAACCAGAGCTGCTCCCGCCCACCACCAAAGCGCTTCCGACCGGGCCTCAGCGGCTCTCCGGACGCCGAACTCCCGGACCGGCAGCGCGTCAGCCCGAGCCCTCACCGCTCCGCCAGCAGCCATGCCGCCCTCCCGCGCGCTGCCGTTTGTTTTCCGCTCCTTCCGGCCCCCGTAGTAACGCAGCTGCGCGCGGTCGCAGGCGCGCGGTCCAGCGCCCTCCGGCGGCAGGGAGGTCCCACTACGCCTCCTCGCGGCTGGGCGGGGCAGCGGGATGGGGGCGCCTAAGGGAGCGCAAAGCGCCTGTGAGTCCCGGCTTGCTCTGAGCCTCCCTGACGCCCCACAGGCTGTGAGCGAATTTTTCCAACCGAAGCGATTCCATGGCTCTCAGCTCCCAGAGTCTGCTGTTCGGGACACAGATCCTCCGTTTCGGTTACAAAAAATCGTTTTCAGCGTCGTCAGGTCTATTTTAGGTCCAGATACCCCATTCCCAGGCTCCCGAAGCTCTTTCTTTTCCGTGGTTTTTACCATGTCTCATTTCCAGATTCCAAACTTTGCTTTCGGGTCTCCAGCCTCTATCTGTGATAGCAAATCCTTTGCTCGGCTGGACCCTCAGCTCTTAGTGACCAAACTCTTGCTGTCAGGACCCCGAGACTCCATGCTGAAACAAAAGCTGTCGTCACTTTGCTTACACTCAGCTCTGATATTGGTTGATAACAGCTGTACAGCCCAGGCTGTCATTCTCAGATCGTAATGTCTAATTTTTAGGCCCCAAGCAGCAAAGCCACCTTTTTAGGGTCCAAAGAGAAAAGACCCATCTTTTAAGTTCCCTAATCTCCATTCTATCAGACAAGGCCTGAAAATTAGGGCTCAGAGCCTCCTTTTATGGTCCAAATACCCATTTTGAGGGATCAAAGCATCATTTTGGTATCCAGCAGCCCCTAAACAGGGGAGTCCAATGACCCAGCTTTAAATTCTAAAGCCCCGTGCTGAAGTGCTGAACCCCCACACTTTTAACATCTGCCTTCCCCACCAGGCTTGGCCTTGAAGTGCAGACCAACAGCGTGCAATAGCTACTAATCAGCAGACTCCACATCATCACCCTTGTGATGGCTATGGGAAGGTTGTGCTCTAGCCTGCCTGCCCCTCCTCCCAAAAAGCAACAGCTCAAGCCTGGGGGCTGCACAAACCAGGTCAGCCATGCTTATCCGCTGTGCAGCACTTGCTCTGTGTCCCACCATCTGCCTCCTCCGTGCAGAGATAATCTGGGAGCACACTGCTCTTCCTCACACCACTTTCTCCTTCGCATTCTCTGATTTCACATTTCCCTTGTGCTGATCCATGCCACAAATCAACTTTCCCAAGACATCTGCAGCCAACCCTGATCAGAGGGGGCTGCACCTTTGGCAGCTCCATCTTCCTTCTCATTTTTACTCCTGGGTTTGTAAGGATCCCATCCATTGCCTTATCCCTGGGGAACCTGGAAAGCGGGAACCAGAGGCCCCTCTATACATCCCTGCTCCCATGGCAGCAGGACAAGAGCCCAACTGCAAACACCTGCTCCATGCCTCAGGGCACTGCTGATCCCAGCAGTACCTGTGCACAGGCTCAGATCACAGCTGAAGAACAGGGCTACAGCAGATAAGTCCTACCCCCTTTCAAAAGTAATCTTTTTCTGTACCCAAAATTGTGGGTTTTGTTTGTTTCTGGTAACGTATGTAAGCGATTTTTGTTCATTGTTTTTCTAACACTTTCTGCCTGATCCCAGGTCTGGCTGAACCTCAAGAAGGGCACAGTGTGTATCCAGGCAGGGCCCTTAGGCAGGGGTAGGTGCACCGCTGCAGCCCCAAGCAGCACTGACAACACTGGAGCTGTTGTATCTGTATTACACAGGCTTTAATGATCCAGTTCCTGTAGCTCTTGGGGCAGTGCTTGGAGGCTACGCGCAATCAGCTGCCGTGGGACCAGGTGCTCCCGCTCTACATTTAAGAGGAATGATGCAGATGGAGTTCTTGGCTTCTTTTACTCTCCACCATCGGCCCAACCTGCAGGTGAAAAGAGTGTCACCTCCATGACTTCCTGGTCCAGCCAGGCGCTAGTAGGGAGGGTCTAAGCCCTGGGAAATGGGGCCTGGGAATGGTACCGGTGCTCCTGCCCAATGCCAGCCACCAAGAAGTCTCCCGTTGACGAGAACTTCAGGCTGTTGACAAAGCCAATCTGGAGGAAATAGCAGAGGTGTCAGCACCAGCGCACTGCAACTGCCCCAGGCCTGCTCCCACCCTGGGGAGCTTGGCAAGGGCCTCCCCCCAGCTCCAGCACCCCCTATCTGTACCAGTGGGATATCACAGAGGGGCTCCAGCTTCTGAAATCCCTCGCCGCACTTCCACAACTTCACACAGCCACTGTGGGAACCTGGAGCAAAGAGGGCACACACCCTAGCACCAGCAAAAGCACAGGACCCCAAACCTGCCAGAAGAGAACACAGCTCTCCCAGCACCAGGCACCTGTAGCCACAAGGTCACTGTTGAGCAAGGCGGCCACTGCAGATACCCAGTACGGCTGCTGCAGGTCCTGGGCAGCGCCCTGCGTCCCGTGCGACTGCCTCACCAGTGCCAGTGGCTTCTTCTTCGCCAGCCCCCACAGGGCCACTGACCTGCAGAGAAGGGACTGAAGGCGCTGGAGGCACAAGGATTGGCAAGGCTGTGCACAATCCCAGCCCTGCACTCACCCATCATCAGCGCCTGACACCATGTGCTCCTCATTGATGAGCTGGATGCAATCGATGGAGCCCCTGCAAGAGCAGACAATTAACAGTAACCATGAACATATTGTGGAATCCTGTAGGGCGCAGAGCTCCAGGCTTGACAAAATCCCCACAAAAGGCTTGACAGAATCCCCACAGTACTGACACGCTCCTGGTGATGCTGAGCACATACAGAAGCTTTGCTGGAACTGCCAGCAGAAGCACACCCCCTTCCTGCCCCAGACCTACTGATGCCCATAGAAAATGAGCTGTGACTCCTCGGGGATCTTCCAGAAACGCACAGTGCCATCTCGTCCCCCTGAGGTAACACAGCACTCCCGACTCAGGCTGTCCATCCCTGTGATGATGTCCTGGTGCCCAAAGCTGGCAGGGGAGATGAGAAGGAGCTGCAGGGACCACGACCCCACCGCACCCTCACTCCTCCTCCCTTTGCTTGGGGATACAGTGACAAAACCTCTCTCCACCAGGGTCTTACAGGGTCTCCACATAAGCATTCTCCTCCACATTCCAGACCTTGACGGAGCGGTCATGGGATGCACTGTACAGCTGGTACGTGCCCTTCCGGAAAGACAGGCCCTGTGGAGGGACAGACCAACAGATGAAACAGTGCCCTGCCCAAGTGTCCCCAAGGGCAGTCTCAGAGCTGCGCCTCCACTGCAGGGAGGCCCCACTGGTCCCAGGTCACCAAGAGGACGTGGCATGCACTGCCCACCAGAGGTGGGAGCTTTCCTCCCCATTTCAGCCAACATCCTTACTCACCGACACGGCATCACGATGACCAGTGAACGTATAAAGACGCTTGCAGGTGGCTGCCTCCCAGATCAGAATCAGCTTGTTCCTGTCTCCTGTAGCCTGGCAGAAAGGAGGGAATGCCCAACACCTACCCCAGCAGACCCACAACTCCCACTCCGTGTGTTTTGCTGGGGGGGCATGTCCAAGAACACTCCTGATGATGGCTGAAGCAGGGGCTGCTTCAACCCAGCTTCACCAGCAAGATAAGCTGGGTGTTAGGAGCTGTTCTCCAGAATCCTGGAAAAAGACACCCCTCCCCACCTGGCCTCCTCTTTCAGAGGTTCATGACTATATGCGAACAGCCAAGAGCCATTGGTGACAGCGTGAGGCACCATGGGGCAGCACCAGCACCCAGTCACCGTACCAGGTATTTGCCGTCCGATGAGATGGCAATGCAGAGAACGTGGGCCGTGTGCCCCATGGGCTGCCCCTCTGTGCCTTTCTTGCCCCCAGGCACCACGCAGAGTCTCTTCCCACTCTCCACTTCCCCTGCA
Source organism: Tetrao urogallus (assembly GCF_951394365.1). Classification (NCBI taxonomy): domain Eukaryota; kingdom Metazoa; phylum Chordata; class Aves; order Galliformes; family Phasianidae; genus Tetrao; species Tetrao urogallus. Next base: position 2,135,522 of record NC_136823.1, on the reverse strand, counting down.
GGACAAGCAATACCATCACCCACAGGAGCCTCCCTTGCCCCAGGAAGCACGAATGAGCTGTGAGCTGCGCACAAAGCCCACAGCGATGCAACCCGCCCTGCCCAGAGGCCAATCATAGAACAGCTTAGAAAAAGCCTTAAAGACCATCTGGTTCCTACTCCCCTGATGTGGGCTGGCTGCCCCCCACCAGATCTGGCTGCCCAGAGCCCCATCCAGCCTGGCTGTGAGCACCTCCAAGAGAGGGGCACTCACAGCTTCTCTGGGCAGGCTGTGCCAGGGCCTCACCATCTTCTGAGAAAAGGATTTCCTCCTCACGTGTAACCCATATTTCTCCTCTTTTAGTGTAAAACCAACGCCATGCCCTATCACCATCCGCCCATGTGAAAAGTCGCTCTCCCTGTTTACAAACTCCCTTTAAATCCTGGGTGGCCACAACAGGGTCTCCCTAAAGTCTTCTCCCGGCTGAACAAGCCCAGCTCTTGTGCACCGCAGCCACTTCCATGCAAGAGATGGGCAGATCCATCTCCACCCACAGGCCCGCTCCCGCCAGGCCCCCATCGCAGCGACGCTGAGCGCAGCAGGCAAGAGAAGGGAAGCACTTGCATTTGATGACGGAGCCATCCTTAGCAGCCGAAAAGATGAACCTGTCATCCGGAGAGACGACGAGGCAGGTGACAGAATGCTGGTGGCCCCGCAGCACTCGGATGGCGGCAGCGGCCGGAGGGCACACCTAGCGGGACGGGCCGTGAGCGGGACGGCGCCGGCTCGTCCCGGCCGCGATCTGGCAGCGGTGCCCTACGGGCCGCACGTATACTCACGTCCTGGGCCGCGGGGCGTCGCAGCCGGCCCTGCTGCTCGAGCTGGGGGAGCACAGCGGGTTAAGGGAGGGCCCCGAGGCCGCCCCACCGCCGCGCCGTCGCCCCCCACTCACCACGGCCTCCTTCAGGCGCTCGCCGACGAGATCCCCGGGGAAACCCGCGGCCTCCTCCTCCTCCTCCTCCGCCCGCTCCTCCTCTGCGATAGGTGCGGGATTCAGGGCCGCCCCGCCGCCGCCGCCCGCCCCGCCGCTGCCGCCGCCCGCGCTCACCGTGCCGCCGCAGCTCCTCCAGGTACAGCTTGGCCAGGCGCAGCTTCTTCTCCTGCGGCGTCTCCTCCAGCTCCTCCTCGGCCGCCGCCTCCTCCCGCCGCCGCCCCGCCGCCGCACTGCCGGAGTCGCGTCAGCTCCGCGCCGAGCCGCGGGAGCCCCGGGAGCCCCGGGAGCAGCGCTCACCTCTCCGCCTCCTCTTCGCTGGACACCTCCTCGTCGCGGCTCCGGAGCGGCGCCGGCCGGGGCTTCCCTTCGGCGCCCGAGCCCTGGGGAGACGCGCCGGCACCGTCAGCGCCACGCAGCGCAGGGAACCGGCCCGTCGGAACCGGCCCCGCGCTCACCTCCACCCGCGGCCGCCGGCGACGCCCCGCCGCGACCCCGCGCGCCGCTCTCGCCCGCCGTCCCGTCGCCGCCATGCTGCCGCCGCACGTGGCCCCGGCGCCGCCCCGCCTCCGCAGCGCCGCCTCCTCCGGGCCCCGGGATGCTGGGCCGCCGGCTCGGCGCTGCTGAGCCCCGCTGCGGAGCAGGGCGCCGGGCTGGCGCGGGGAGGCGCTCTGTCACCGTTTTAGCGCCGTGTCTTTTCCTTAACGATGTGAACAAGGAAATACACCGTATTTTTACTATTCGTAGAAATACAGCGGTTGAATTGTTGTGTGATCAGCTTTTGCTTGCAAAACTGTGATAGCTTTGAGATGTTGCGAAGTTATGGATGGCATTGTAGACTAGAAAGCGTGTTACAAGGCTATTCTGTTTTAACAAGAGAGCTTCAGCAAAAGAAGCACAATAAAGAAATGATGCGAGTAGGCTTATCACTCATGAAAAGAAGCCAGGGCATCCACGCAAGGCCAAATTGCCTCACTGTGGGGGTAGGCTGGAACACAACAGGCAGGTGTCAAGGTACTCCCCTCCATCCTCCTCTTCCAACACCAACACTTAGGTTCCAGCGCTATCATTAAAAGACAGGTTGTCAGGTTGCTACCTCTGACCAAGGATGAGCGCATGTCCAGAAATCACGGCCGAGTGCTGAGTGAGCAAATGTTATGATTCTGGTACCTGTAAATAACTCATAATAGGCACCTTCCTACTGGGCGTGAGTCAGTGGAGGAAGTTCATCTGCAGGGTGAGTGAAAAAGACCCCTGGATGGAGGAAAAAGCTAATGTGATGCTAAATGGCTGCTAGATGGTAGAGGAGACCCTGGAATAGAAGTCTGGAAACCTCATAAATCACAGCCTGAGACAGGTGTGTGTATATGTTAATTCTCTCACGGATAACTGATGAATATGTACTATCTGTGGAAATATAACGGGCTCTGAATCATGTCATCTTTGAACATTTGTGGTGGAAATATCCCCAGTGCTTCCTGGTGTCACTAAGAAAGAATACCTGACTGAACAGTAACTAAACTTGGCTAAGCTTCGTTTCTTCAGTTCACTTAGGATGCACAGCAGCTGTTTATGGCATAAAGAATCATTCTCAGGGCCCAGAGTCTGAGGTTTGAACTCTGAGATTTCGTTTCCAGGCTGTAAAAAACCCTTACAATTTCAGGTTCCTGACCCATTTTCTATTTATTCAGGGTCAGAGCCTCAGTTTTAGGCTAATAAATAAATAAATAAATAAATAAATAAATAAATAAATAAAAATAATAAAAAAAGCAAACAACCATTCTTGGAGCCCAAAGCCTCATTTCAGTCTCCATGGCCTTATTTGGAGGTACCAACCTTCATTTTTATGGCACAAACTCTCTTAAAGCTCTAGAATTCTTTTTGTATCTAGAAAATATAGTAGCGGGATCAAAAGTGTCTTTCTGGAAGACCAGAGCCTCAGTGTTAGGCTCCAAGTCCTTGTTTTCAGGACTCAGAGCCTCCACTGAGGATACAAGGCCACTTTTTATCACTTTTCAGGCTTCAGAGCTGAAAAGCCCAGCTCTCATACCACAAAGCCTCCTCTTGGGGATCCAAAGAGTCACTGACAAGATGTATCCCTCTTTGTAGAGCTCCAAGCCTCATTTTAGGGGCTAAGGCCTGAATTTTAGGGCCTAAAGCCTTGGTTTGGGGTCCAAATATCCATTTTGAAGGATCACAGCTTTGGATCCCTCAAAATTTGGATTTTCCTGCTGATGCCCTAAGTTTTATGGTCCAGCCTGTCAGTTCTAGGGCACAGTATTCTTAACCCTTAACCCTAACACAAAAGGGTAACCCTGAATGCTAAACCAAAAAAGGTAATCTTTAACCTTTAAATCCAAACCAAAATGTCCACCCTGAAGCCTCAACCCAAATGGATAACCCTTAACCTTTAACCTTAACCCAAAAGTGTAACCCTTAATCCTAACCCAAAAGATCCTAACTCTAAAGGAAAACCATTTACCCACAGCCCAAATATGTAAGCCAGACCATAACCAAAACCCCCAGAATTCTGGAGGAAACAGTTTGTGAGCTGCTATCCCACCTGTCTGCCACAAGTCCATGGGGCTGATGGCATCCACCTGAGTGCACTGAGGGAGCTGATGGAAGTGATTGCCATGTTGCTTTCCAGTGTTTACCAGCAGTCCTGGTCAACCAGGGAGGTCCCAGGTCCCAGACAGCTGGCGACTTTCTAAAAGTGATGCCCATATGCAAGAAGAGTTGGAAGAGAGATGGGGAAACTACAGGCCCATCAGCCTGGCCTTGGTATGGAGAAGGTCATGGAGCAGATTGTCTTGAGTGGAATCACGTGTGGGTCATCCCTGGGATTGGGCCCAGACAGCGTAAGCTCACTAAAAGCAGATCCTGCCTGGCCAACCTCATCTCCTTCTATGAGTGGGTGATCCAGATGGTGGATGAGGGAAAGGCTGTTGATGTAATCTGCCCAGACTTCAGATATGCCTTTGGCACTGTCTAACACAGCATTCTCTTGGAGAGGCTGCAGCCCGTGTCCTGGGCAGGTACACTCTTTGCTGGGTAAAGAAGTGTCTGGAGGTGTATAATCAAGATGCTGTAATTGCAATATAGTTGTTTAATCAACAGATATCAAGATGTTGTAATCACAATATAATCGAGAGAATCAAGCAAGGTAGACAATGATCACAAAGAGAATAAGCGGAAGAGCTTACCCTTCGGCTGAGCTCACCAGAAGACACCAAGAGAGGGGATCTCCAGAAGAGATCCTTCCCCTCTGGTAGCCAGCTCTTAAATAGGTCTAGGAGGGGTGGAGCCTGGCTCCACCCCTTCCGGCAGCACAGGTGAATTGCCTTCACCTGTGCTCCTCTGGCTGACTCATGGCTCGCCTCAGGTGATTAATCAGAGGTTCAGGCCGTGACTCAGCAGTTCCCATACACTCCACCCCTTCACGGCGTGAACCACTGATCAGGTTAACAAAAGGGTGAGCTTTCCCTAATACAGAGATCCGGTATATCGCGACGCTTATACAATTTTATCGCGACGTGTGTTGGTACAGTTCAAGACAAGTGATGATTAGTGAATGTCCATGTTCTTCTATGGGCCAGTGCTCGATGATGTGACTGGAGGCATGAGGTCCTGAGGTGCAGGTCCGTTCTATGTCCCATCAGTCCCATGCAGACCATCACCGGGTGTTGTACGTGATCTGACAGCAACACTGGAACACTTGATGGCGTTTTGTTCCTTCCGGTGGTCCTGAAGGCTCACAGACTCACGGGGAGTAATACAGATGTTTTACAGGTACCAGGAGGGGAAGGTCTGCTCTCCAGGGCAAGATACAGGCCGTATTTCTGTCTTGGGTCAACACTTCCGCTTGTACGGGGGCACGTCCTGGCCGCCTGTACCACACCTTTTGGCCGGATATCTGCGGCTGCATAACAATATCAGGCACCAAAGGAGGTGTCCTGATCTGCCACAGGGACATGATGGGGGTCCCTTTAGCAATAAAGATCGGAGTGTTGACCACAATATCAGTAGGCCATGTACCTATTACTGGAGGGACTACTGAGCCTCCCACCTCCAATAATCTCCCCCAAGGTGCAAGTAGGCCACACCACTTGGGTCCTACTTGCACCTTCCAGGGCCATTTTATTTTATGGGTACCTGGCTCTAAATTTTCAGGGGCAGGGAGCAGAAGATTATTTTCATTACCAATCTGGGGTCTTACCTGATGATCAGTGCCCGTAATTTGGATCCTAAGCGGCGTGGCCCATGTCGTCTGCAACATTCTCAGGGCACTGGGTCTGCCGTCTCGAGGTCTTTCATTCAGGTCCCGCAGGGTTTCATACAGTCTTTTTGTCCACCCCTGCAGGGACTGGGAGTCTGTCTTCAGGGCAGCCTTAAGAATACCATTATAACGTTCGATGAGGCCTGCCCCCGTTGGATTATATGGCAGGTGGAATCGCCATTCGATGTTATTTTCTTCTGCCCAGCGCTGTATCGTTGCACCAGTAAAATGAGTCCCTTGGTCGCTCTCGATGACTTGCGGTGTCCCGTAGGCAGACATCAGTTTAGTGAGTGCCTTGATGGTATATGCCTGGTTTGCTTTTGGTACTGGATAGGCCTGCAGTAGCCCACTTGCAGTATCGACACAGGTCAGGGCGTATCTTGCCCCTTCGGAACGAGGAAGGGGCCCGATGTAATCGACCTGCCATCGCTGGAGAGGATTGTGTCCCCTAGCAAGATGGGCTGTTGTTTCGGGCAACGATCTCGGTCTCATCTTGGAGCAAGCGTCGCAATCCTGGCATGCCTGGATGATATCAGATAGTTGTATGGGCAGTCCCCGTGCTTTAGCAGCTGCCCACATTGTCTTTTGTCCAGCATGCCGTAGCTTCTGATGTAACCAGCGGGCAATGTTCTCAGATGGTGAATTCTCAATCCATCGAACTCGGGCCAGTGTGTCGGCTTCATCGTTTCCCGGTGACTGTAGGGGCTGATGACCAGAAACATGGTAGACACGTACAGTCCTGTGTTTGACCGTATTCCATATATCTAACCACATGTCTTTGCCCCAGATCGGTCGGGCATGGATAGTCCATTCCTGGGTGGCCCACTGTGCAATCCAAAGAGTGAGCCCCCGGTACACAGCCCAACTATCTGTGCAGATGTTCAGGATACCATCACCGGGTTCCTTGGTTATAACCATCCACACGGCTCGCAGTTCTGCCCATTGGCTGCTCTGACCATCCCCCTCATCGAACCAGATTGTCTCGGTGGAAGGATGATATGCTATTGCTCTCCACTTGCTCGGGTTGCCCTTGCTGGACCCATCTGTGTACCAGGCATCTCCAGGGATAGGATATTTTCCCTCCTGAACGGGACTCTTCTCTGGTGGAGCGACCAGTATTTCGTTTGGTGCATCACTGTGATACGTCACTGGGCCTAGGATCTTCTGGAGTTCCTCTTTCAAGGGTGATGAAGACAGACTGCTCCTTTGGCTGAGATAGGCGACCCATCGTGCCACTGTTTGTGCTTGGGCCACCCCTGTCTTAGGAAGGTGGGTCAGATCTTTCACCCACCCCTGAATTGGCAGAGTGGTCTTGACTATAACTGCAGCTGTTTGAGTTATTGGCTCTACTGCCTGTAATGCCGAATAGGCAGCCAATAACTGTTTTTCAATCATACTGTATCTTTCTTCTGCTCCGTGCCAAACCTGAGACCAGAAACCAATGGGGGTCCGAACAGAGCTCTGGCGTTGCCACAGGCCCCAACCGAAGCAGTCTTGGGTAACATGAACGTCCAACTCGGCTGGGAGGGTAGGATCGAATATACCCAATGCCTGAGCTTGTTTAACTGCCAATTTCGCTTGTTGGAAAGCATCCTGTTCGGTTTTCCCCCAGTCCCATAGCTGCCCCTTTTTTGTGAGTCTGTATAGTGGCCGTAGCAGCTGCGCCAGGTGAGGTATAAAGGAACACCAATAACCCAATATACCTAGAAACTCTTGCAGCTGCTTTGATGTTGTAGGGACTGGGAAGGCCTGAACCTTATCTATGACAGCACTGGGTAGCACTTTGGTCTTTCCTGACCAAACCACCCCCAGGAATTTTACGGACAGGCCTGGACCTTGCACCTTTTGGGGATTTATAGCCCATCCCCTCTGTTGTAAATAGGCAGTTAATGAATCTGCTGCCTGTCCTACTGCCTCCAGTGAGTCGGATGTCAACAGGAGATCATCAATATAATGATATAGGTTAACACCATCAGGTTTTCTCCAATCAGCCAGGTCACGCGCCACTAGATTGTGACAATACGTTGGTGAATGCACGTACCCCTGTGGCAGGACCTGAAAGGTCCACTGCCTGCCTCCCCACGTAAACGCAAACTGATCTTGCGATTCCTCAGCAATTGGAATACTGAAGAACGCATTTGCTAGATCTAGGACACAATGATAGGTTTTTATCTCCCTACTCAATGTGTCCATTAGGGAGGCAATATTGGGTACAGCCGCATGAATAGGCGGCGTGACCTTATTTAATTCTCTGTAATCTACTGTCATCCTCCATGTGCCATCCGACTTTCGCACTGGCCATATGGGGGAATTATACGGGCTGTGTGCAGGTCTTATAATACCCACTTTTTCTAATTCCTGCACCGTTCTCGATATTTCATCTTGCCCACCCGGGAGTCTATACTGTCTAACGTTAGTAATCTGGCGCGGTTTCGGCAGGCAAACAGGCTCATGTTTCGCATGGCCTCTTAATATTGCCTGCACCGCCCGGATACTGATACATCTTTGTCGAAGCCTGAACTCTCCCACAGTTGTTTGGAGAGCCAGACCCCATAGAATATCTATGCCCAGGACGTATTCTTGGACTGGGGCAATAGACACCTTGTACTCCCGGGGTGGGAGACGCCCAACCCCCAATTTTAACCATGTTTGGGTGACAGGAATAGTCTGTCCCCCAAAACCACCAATCATCACTCTGTCACCATCAAATTTTCCCGGATCTCCATAGATAATTGATGTTTCTGCTCCTGTGTCTACCAATGCCATTACTCTCTGAATATTTTTTCGGGACCAATAAATTGTTAATTCTACATAGGGCCTCCGGTCCCGTCTGGAGGCCCTACGGGGACTAACATCCCTTGTCACTCCATGAATTGGGCTAGGGCCAATTCTTTTGCTTCTGATGGCTCAGGCATTGTGGCCCGAGACACCTGAGGTGGCTTCTTTTTTCTGTTTGGAATAATAAAATCTTCTAGGTTCCATGTTGTTGTTGGAACCCTCTCTATAGCTCTTACCCTTGATTTCTTAGGGTAGCTCTGGAATTTTTGATTGTCCTTTAGTTGTCTCCAGAGCTGGAGAAGGACATGGTTGGGCTGGCGGTCGATCTTAGCAAATTGGACCCCAGCCCGAATTAAATCATTAAACATTTGTTTTCGGGATACCCTTATGGGTCCCGATGGAGGAGCTCGAGTAGCCGGCATTTTGGTTTTATTTACCGGCAGGACCTCTGCTTCCTCCAGAAACCGAATATTGCGCCTAGTCCGCAGGCGTTCTGTTTCTCCCAGGTCGGCAACTAACTGGGCAGCCTGCTGGACTACGGCTTCTGATGCTACAAGGGGATTCAATATGGAGACTAAGGTGCCATACAGATGGGAGGGAGCTTGCTGTAAAATTAAATCTCTCATCCCTGCTGAAAATTTAACCATATCAGGGCCATCAAATGTATCTTCATAGATGGCCTCTCTTACACCCAGTTCGCGGATATAGTTTTGAAGGTCCTCCATGGAGGACCACATGCCTGTATGTAAAGGTATGTCTGATTTATTTGGCCATACCATACGGCAGGCTGCCATTAACCATTCTAGTATGGAATGGTTTTCATCACGATATTGATTACCTACATATAACCTCTGTCTGAGAGCAGGATGGATGGTCATGGTGGCCAACTCGGCTATTTCTGGGCCATTCACCAAGACACTTTCTGCCCCAGAATCCCATAGTCTCAATAACCAAGCTGGCACACTTTCTCTAGGCTTCTGCCGAAATCGTTGTACTAAGTCCATTAATTCTGTTGCCGTGTATGGCCGTGCCGTTACATGTAAATGAGTCTGGGCAGGGGGCCATTGATCAGGCGGCACCCCTGCCGGTCTGTCCTGTACTTTTTTTGTTTTCTGGGTTACAACAGGACGGATTTCCAGGGGATCAGTCAGAATAGGACATTCAAGGTCTGATTTGGATTTCTTGTTCTCCTGATCAACGAAGTCTGTTGATTCAGGAGTCTGGTCATCATTTATTGAAATACTACGAATTTGGCCTATGGGAAGATGTAGAATTGGCTTCTTCCCTGTTAAAACGCCAAGTTCGTGCTCTAGCTTTTCAACGCGGTCTTTCAAAAGCTGATTTTCCGTTTCTAAAGTATTATTTCTTAAGTCCGCATGATTTAAGGCAGTTAATAATGGCCATGCCACCATGGAGGCAGCCAGTTGTCTTTCTTTAGTAGTGAGGACATCCTTGCCAAGTCCTTGAAAATAGTCCGCCATGCGATATGGGGAGACATTGCCCATAACGCGTAAGGGACCCCATTTTTCAATGATAGTAGCTAACTCATAATAGGGCGATCCCTCAAATCCTGGGATCTGCCCTGGAATCATTTTCTCTAGAGGAGTATTGTTCTCCCCCTTGACCCATTTATAGAAATTCCATAAAAAAGACATGATGTTAATTTCAGTATATTTGGCCTGCCTGGCTCGCCAAGTGTATAATCAAGATGCTATAATTGCAATATAGTTGTTTAATCAACAGATATCAAGATGTTGTAATCACAATATAATCGAGAGAATCAAGCAAGGTAGACAATGATCACAAAGAGAATAAGCGGAAGAGCTTACCCTTCGGCTGAGCTCACCAGAAGACACCAAGAGAGGGGATCTCCAGAAGAGATCCTTCCCCTCTGGTAGCCAGCTCTTAAATAGGTCTAGGAGGGGTGGAGCCTGGCTCCACCCCTTCCGGCAGCACAGGTGAATTGCCTTCACCTGTGCTCCTCTGGCTGACTCATGGCTCGCCTCAGGTGATTAATCAGAGGTTCAGGCCGTGACTCAGCAGTTCCCATACAGGAGAGCTGGGCCCAGAGCACAGTGGTGAATGGAGTCACATCCAGCTGCCAGCTGGTCACAGTGGTGTTCCACAGGGGTCGGTAGTGGGGCCCGTCCTGTTCGATATCTTTACTGATGACCTGGACGAGGGCACTGAGTGCACTCTCAGTAGGTTTGCAGATGACACCAAGGTGGAAGGGAGTGTCAATCTGCCTGGGGATAGCGAGGCCCTACAGAGGGATCTGGACAGGCTGATTGCTAGGCTGAAGCAACAAGACCGCATACTGTGTTCTACGTTTTGGCCACAGCCACCCCGGGCAATGCTACAGGGTTGGGGCACAATAAATAGAAGATTGTGTGGAAGAAACTTGGGGGTGTTGGTTGACACTTGGCTGAACATGAGGCAGCAGCGTGCCCAGGTGGCCAAGAAGGCCAGTGGCATCCTGGTTGTGTCAGAAACTGGTGTCAGTAGGGGCAGGGAGGTGATCTTCCCTCTGTACTGAGTGCTGATGAAGCCGCACCTTGAGTACCGTGCTCAGTGTTGGGTCCTTCACTACAAGAAAGACGCTGAGGTGCTGGAGCGTGTCCAGAGGAAGGCAGCAGAGCTGCGCTGTGGAGCACAGGTCTTACGAGGAGCAGCTGAGGGAGCTGGCGACACAGTTTTATGACTTTGTCATCAGCATTCCACGTCATAACATCATGTAAAGCATGGGTAATTAAAGTGTTGATAGTCCAGTTCTGTGAACTGATAACTTTCTGGATACCTGGTACACAAACTTCCTTGGTTCCTCCTTGAGCCCTGGCCAGCATTTCTTTGTGTATGGGAAAAGGCAAATAATTTTTTGTGCAGTCTTCATGAATTAACTGTTATTCTGCAGTTCTCTGGTACTCCTGTGCTGTCCGTGCCACAGTTCTGCAGAGAGGTGGCACATACAGTGCCATTAAGATGAAGGCAAATGCCTTAATTTTCATTCTTCTGTTCATTACTGCATATGTATATGCAGTATGTATGTATGTATGTATATGCATATGTATATGTATATGCATTGAAGAAAATGGCTGTCATGTCCTCTGAACAGTTCAGAATACCTGAGCAGATTTTCCCGTTTCCATGTTACTTAAGATTGCCATGAGGTCACGTTCATCTTTTTTGCTCACACACACTGAAAAACCAAACCAACCAACTCTACCTCCTGTAGCTAATTATTCTTCCAGGAGAAACCCTTCTATACCTCCTCTTGCTGGACTGTTCACTCTGTCTGCCACAGAACTGATGTTTTAAAGTGTGTGTGACTTGCTGGGCCCCATGGCAGATGGAAGTGGGCTAACGCAGAAGGGAGGGTGCTTGCTGAGACAAAACCCAAAAGAGATGGAGCTTGATGGGCCAAAAGTAAGAAGGAATGGGGCTTTCTTGTGCGAAACGCAGAAGGAAGGGGACTTGCTGGGCCAATACACAGAATGTAGGGTCAGGGGGCTTGCTGTTCCCGTACTCAGTAGGAAAAGGGCTTCCTGGACCCTTACCCCAAAGGAAGGGGACATGCTGGGCCAAAATCCAGAAGAAAGGGGGTGTGTTGGGCCACAAATCAAAAGGAAGGGGTCTTGTTGGACTTGGTTAGTGGCTAGGGTTTAGGTTTAGGATAACCGTTAATGTTAGGGTTTAGGTAAGGTTAAGTTTCACAATTAGGCTTGGGTTTACGGTTTGGGCTAGGGTAGGGTTAGGGTTAGGATTAGGATAAGGTCGAGTGTAAGGTTTAGGTTTAGGGTTAGTTTTACTGTTAGGTTTAGGGACAGGATTAGGGTTAGGGTAAGGTTGGGTTTAGGGCGAGGGTTAGCATATAGGTTAAGGTTAGGATTAGGGTTAGTTTTGGTTTGGGTCATGGAGTGGGTCACGGTTAGGGCTGGTGTTAGTGTTGGGTTAATGTTAGTATTAGGGTTAGTATTTGGGAATAGGTTTAGGGCAAGGTTTCAGGTTTGTGTTAGAGTTAGCTTTAGAGTTAGGGTTAGGGTTAGAGTTTGGGTTTAATTTTGGGTAGTTTTAGGGTTATGGTTACGGATTGGGTTTGGTTTAGGGTTAAAGTTATAGTAAGGATTAGCGTTACATTTAGGATTAGCATTAGGGTTTGCTGGGTTTTGTGTTAGTGTTGTGGTTAGGGTTTGGATAAGTGTTAGAGTTACGGTTAGGGTTAGGGTTAGGGTTAGAGGTAGGGGTAAATATAGCATTTGTGTTAAGGTTCGGATAAATGTGTTAGGGTTAGGTTAAGGTTTAGGGATAGGATTAGGTTTATATTTGCTACATGTTGGGGTTACTTTTAGGTATAGGGTTTGAGTCAGGTTTAGAGCTTAGATATTGTATAGGGTTAGGTGTAGTGTCACAATTAGGGATAGGTTTTGCTTTAGGGTTAGTGTTAAGGTTAGGCTTATGGTAGCATTACGGTTAGGGTTCGTGTTAGGGTTAGTTTTAGGTTTTTACTGTTAGTGTTTATATCATGAGTAAGGTTTAGAGTTGCAATCAGGGCTAGGGTTTGATTCAGGGCTTGGGTTTTGTTAGTGTAAGGGGAGGAAAAGAGTTGTGTTTAGGTTTAGGGTTAGTGTTAGGTTTAGAGTTAGGCTTAGGGTTATGGTTTAAGTTAGTTTTTGGGTTAGGGTTAGGGTAGTGTTATAGGCATTGTTGGACAGAAACCGAGAAGGATTGGGTCTCACTGGACAGAAACACAGATGGAATGGTCTTACTCAGCACAAAGCCAGAAGAAACTGGAGATGCTGAGCTGAACTCGTGAAGGAAGGAGGCTTGAAGTGCTGAACGCCAGAAGGAATGTGGATTGCTAGGCCCAAAGGCAACCCTAACCCTATCCCTGAATTTAACCCTAACAATTACCCTAACCCTAGCCATAATACTAATACAAAACCTAATTCCAAACCCTAACCCTAAACGTAAATCATTAACACCCCCCAACCCCTTTTTTTTGGGGGGGAGGGAGGGGACTGTGGGCCTGCTGTTTGCCTGTCATGGACACAGACAGATACAGAGATAACTTGGTGACAGCAATAGAAGCTTCTAATATAGGCCTTTACTGAAATTGTAACTTTCTTATGAAACTGCTGCTGAAAGAAAGATGCTGAGTAGAAGAACAGAGAAGAGGCTAGGACACAGACCAGGATCAGAAATTAATACAGAGGGCTTGACCAATATGAACCAAGTTCAAGCACAAACATTGAGAGCCTTTGCAAAAAAATATGCAAGGGAAAAATTGCTAAATAAATATAAATACAGAATTAAATTTATGCTTGCTAACACAGCATAAGAGGGATCATAAATCAGGAATCAAAGAGGGATATCATCTCCCTGTCCCTGCTGGCCACCCCTCTTCTGATGGAGCCCAGGATCCATTGGCCTTCTGAGCTGCAAGACCAATGGATCTTATAAAAACCGATCGGTGGCCTCTAAAAATGGCTTGGGTTTTACAGAGACTGGAGCCACCCCCGCTGAGAAGTTCCCCTATAACCTTCCCACCTATATTCTCTAACATTCTGTTGTCATACAAGAGATGGCAGCGGAGGGGCAGCCTGAGAAAATGGCATTGTCGGACATGGAAGAGCATTTAGGCAAATGTGTGTTGCTGAACTCATGAGTGCAGAACAAAGGCGCCTACTGATGTTGATTGATGCTTGCTGAACATTGCTGGAGGCCAGGCAATGCTTGTGAGCGCAGTGAGGTGGTGGGTGGTACATTTCAGCAGTGGCAACAGCAACAGTGCATCACCATGGCTGGTGCGCATACTATGAGCGTAGCATGCAGACTGTTGATCATAGTTGCTGAAAATGCACAGGTAACAGTGGAGACCATTGAAAAACAGTGTTTTGTAGCTGACAACTTGCTGTATCACCTAGCGTTATTGTGCTCTTTAAACCTGTTGTTTCCCAGGAAATAAAGGAGAGGCGTTACTTTCGGAGCAGGGAGGTGCAAAGCCTCAAGCATCACATGGAAAGACATAAAGGTGCTGTGATTCTGTGAATCGAGTCATTTATTGTAGTGAGAGGTAATGAGCAGCAAGCAACAAAAAGTCACGGGAACAGCTGAACGCTTGATTGGGATACTGCTGGAGCCACAGGCCAGGCAGCACTCAGGTGGGACCAGGAGGGTGGACGTGTCGCCCAGTGCCTTCAGCAGCACCAACACGCCGGGTTCCAGCGGGGCTGCGTCCGGCACCGGGCCCCTCACCCTGCGCTGGCTGCAAGAGCCTCCGCCCTGCAGCCTGGGTGCCCTCAGCCCCGGTGAGGTGTGATGGCATCACAGAAGGTGGCACGGAACGGCCACTGTGACCTGCGGGGTGCAGAACAGAGCCAAGGCTGCGGGGCTCAGGCCGAGCTCAGTGCGACTTGGTGAGGTGAGCAGGGAGGAAGGGGCTGCCTGAGGCTGCCCAGGGAGGAGGGTTCCCCAGCACTCGGGGCCTGAGCTGAGAACTCAGCCTCGTCCCGCTTCTCCCCTAGGTTGTCACGCGGAGGAGAAAGCCTGGTGTTGCTGGGACAGACACTCTGCTGTGTGAGTGCTCGCCGTTTGTGCACACGATGTCCGAGGGGACTCAGGATGCCACCGGCTCGAGTGAGCCAGGTGAGAGCAAAGGATCCCTGCACGCACCCCTCCACGGCCACCAGCCCTGCCCCTCAGCTGGCACGCTGGCACACAGCAGCCCCTGGAATAGCCCTGGGGAAGCCTGGCCCTGCAAGCTGCTCACTGCTGTTTCTCTCTCCTCTCCAGCATGCGTGCTCTGTGGCCGAGTGGATAACCAGAAATCCATCTTCGGCAGGAGATACGAGATGTATGGGATGTGTTTCCATGCATTTTGTGTGGTGAGTTCCCTCGTGCCTCCTGACACCTTCCTCCAACCAGTGCTTCCCTTCTTTCTGCATTAATAACATCATGCTCTTTCCTCCTCTACAGGGATTTGCCAACGGTCTTTGTCAACATGGAATAGACAATCAAAATAAAGGTCTGTTCTACGTTGAAGACCTCATTCGCACCATGAGGCAGGCAGAGCAGACGGTGAGCACCGCACCGGAACAGGGAGCTTGGTGCCAGCGGAGGCATGGCGAGCTTAGCCTGGTCCAAAGAAAGCAATCCCAGCCCTTCCAGCCAGCCCCAAGTGAAATCCCTGCTCTTGCAGACCAGCCCTGTTCAGCAGGCAGCTCTGCAGAGTGCCAGCCAGCCCTGCCCCCATCCCGTGCCCTGCACAGAGGTGCGGGGCCCGCTGCGTAGGCCCTGAGCCTGCAGCTGATGGCAAATGCTCTGCTCTTTACAGCTCTGCTTCGTCTGTGGCCAGCGCGGGGCCACCATCACCTGCGCGGAGACGGGCTGCGACCGCAGCTTCCATTTCCCCTGCGCCAACCAGGGTCAATGCGTCACCCAGCACTTTGACCGACACTGGTAAGGGCTGCCAGGCATCGCCTGCGGGCCTCCAACCCCTGCTTCAGCACCAGCCAAAGAAGCGAGGAGCGCGCCGTGACGCCTCCCAGCGGCCTGGCAGAGCCAGAGCCAAGGCCTGGGGCTCCTTCCTGTTCCTCTGCCCTGCTGGCAGCACTTCTCACCTTGCCCGTCCCTCCCATCTTCCTCCAGGTCCTTCTGCTGGGAGCACCTCCCACAGCAGCCAGTGGAGACGGCGCCAACGCAGGACACGACCTGCATCATCTGCATGGAGCCCGTGGGGGTCTGCAGGTCGTACAGCACCATGGTGTGCCCTGCCTGCCAACACGCCTGGTTCCACCGCGCCTGCATCCAGGTAGGAGCTCTCCCCTCGCCCAGCAGGCAGGCAGGCGCTCAGCAGCACCAGGCCTGGCTCACGCTCACACTGCTTGTGTTTCTGCTGCAGGGAATGGCCAAGAGCGCTGGGCTTCGCTGCTTCCAGTGCCCTCTCTGCCGAGACAGAGAGGTCTTCATTCAGGAAATGATCAACCTGGGCATCCACATCCCAGCCAGGTGGGTGGCCTTCAGCCAGCTCTCGAGACAGGAGGGCACAAGAGCTGTGCCTGCCCAAGGACTGCCCCAGCAGGCCTGGCCCTTTGCTGCGGGGGTGCCTTTGCTCAGTCTTAGTCTACAGGCACTGGGAGCTCATCACATTCCCTCCTTTCTCTGGCAGAAAACCAAAGTGGGAGAACAACCGTGCCTACGCATCCCTGGGAGTTAGGCACCGGCGCTGCGATGCCAGCGACTGCCGTTACCCAGGCGGCAGGGAACAAGAAGAGGGAGAGGGGTGAGTTCCCTCAGCAGCCCTCTGGGGCTCTGCGTGGGATCGCAGCCTCACCACGGCCTGGGAGAGCACACACTGGGCACCAGAGCTGTGCCGGGCGCTCCCTGGCTCAGCTCACTTTGTCCTCACGGCCACAACCCATTTGTTTCCCCAGGCCCTGGCAGCTGCTCCTCTGCAGCTCCTGCGCTGCACAAGGCACCCATCGACTCTGCTCCAACCTGAGTGACAGCACAACCAGATGGGAGTGCAACGCCTGTGCTGGAGAGGGCATCGGTAAGAGGCAAACGGCCGCGTGCTGCTGGGCTGGGGCCAGGCGAGGCCTTGCTCAAGTCCCTTTGGCCCAGGAGGGATGAGAGCCCGTCCCACCCCGGGGCTGGACATCTGTCCCGCTCACCTTCCTGCCTCCCCTTACAGCCTCCAGCACCAATGCGGACAGCGCTGGCCCCAACACCACCAGCCAGCAGGGACTGGGGCCATCCCAAGGCCCTACAGGGCAGGAGAGCAGCAGCTCCGACACCACCAACCAGGCACCATCGGGACCAGATCACAGCTCCCAGGTGCCTGAGCTGCTCTCCGGGCAGACACGGCGGGCCAGGACTCGCAGCCGCTCGCCTCTGGAACATCGGGCTGCACAGAACAACAGCCAGCCCCAAAGGCGCCGCAGGAGCCGGTCCAGGCGGCGACGGCCAGCCTGGGGCCGAAGCCGCTCCCGGGTTCCACGTCGGGCCCAGAACATCAACCGCCGGCCCCACTGATGTCATAGGAGCGGCCGTGTGCCAGCTCCAATTGCTGTATAAAGTCATCAAAGTCCATCAATAAAAGTGACAGTTCCATCATACCACTGTCGGTTTGGTTCTTCTCCGCCTTTCCCGAGGTGGGCAGCTTTAGGGGCTGCAGCCACAGGGATCCCTTCCCCGCAGCACCCAACCCACTCCTTCCTCCCCATGGCCGGGTTCAGGCTGAGCTGGGCTCTGGCCCTGACTCCAGTGCGGTGCAACGTTTCAATGCACAATGTGGCGGAGGCCAGGCTGGCAGCTGCAGCCCATTCTGGGGGTGTTTCTTTCATCATGGTGGGGATGCCGCTGTGTTTGGGACACGCGGGCAGCCCCACGGCTGCTGCCGGCTGTGGGGTGGGCCAGGACCCGGGCTTTCCTCCTGCATTTGGGCAGCGCCTCAAGTCTGCTGCCACTGCAGTCCTAGAGCTGGGGTAGACATCAGAGCTGCTCTCAGTTGAATACAGGCTGTTTGGCATTCTGGATTCCAGTCCAAAATTTCTCCTTCTCCTTTCACAGCTTCCTATTGCACGATCCTCCATCAGTCCACAGTTTGGTATCCATAATCTACAGCATCCTGCCGTCCCTAAGGAAGCTTGCATTTCCCATTTATTTGGATTTTGGCTCCGGTATTTGACGTACGGCCTCCTTGCTCTCATCCCTAGGCTTTGGTGTCCCCAACGGATGGTAAAACCAACATAAATCACAGACTGACAAGCTATTGGTGCTTTCCTCGTGGATCCTCTGCATCCTGCGGAGCTCGGACAATTCCGGAGACTTGTTGCCACTTGTGCTATTTCCTCCTTGCCTCAGCACCTAGAAGGAGTTCACCTGCACACTGGCGCAGTGTAGCTTCCAGCCGTTTGTGCCCTCGTCCCTCCAGTTCCTTAGCAAGCTGATTCCCAAGCATGATGGGGCGGGCTATTTGTAAAGCCCTCAGGGAGCACAGTCCAACACCACTGTGTTTTCCTTCCAGTTTGGGGGTTTTCGCACTCCAACACAAAGGAGGGCATGTGGGTTTTCCATAAGGGGATGTGCTTCCATCACAATTGGACTTACAGCCTTCGATCCTGAACCAGCTGACGTTCTGTGCAGTGAGGCTTTGTGGCTGGCAGAAGTGCGGTACTGCACCGTGAGCAGCATTCAGTGATGGTCCGTGAGTCACAGCACTACCAACCAGAGGCTGAGTTCCTCTCCTACCTTCCATTTTTAGGAGGTACTGGCTTTGTCTTGCGGGCTTAACTCCTGGCTTTAGGGGTATTCAGACTGTCTCTGGTGCTTTGGATCATCCTGGAATTTTAGTAGCCCACCCCGGTGGATTTACAGCAGACAGCACTTCATGGGGGTCTACGATTTTATTTTATTGGCAGTTATTTGCGCATTCAATGTGTTCGGTAAGTCCCTCCCAACTCAAGGTATTGGACACTGAAGGACATACGAGAAATCCTGGGTAAACACCTGGCTTCCAATCCTCTTCTCAACTGCCTTTGTCCAACCAGAAAGTAAGGCTGCACGGCTTTGGCCGTTCAGAAGCCTGCGTTTAGCCAGAGTATCAAAACGCACTTAATTGCCATAGCAGACGTTCGCCCTGCACCCCGTGGCCTGGTTTCAGCCCAGGTAGGGCTAACGTTGCACCATCGTTGGCTTGTTGGTGAGCAATGAGTGCGCACCCGCGGCCGGGCCGGGCCGCTGTGTGGGAAGAGCTGCCACCACGATGGCGTGGGGAAGGGGAGCCCATGCGCCGTGAGTTGGGCACGGACAAAAGAAACCGGACCCAGGCCAAAAAGCAGCAGCACAAGCCGCACCCCTTCTCCCACAGCGTTGACATCTGCAGCAGCCGCCGGGGCTGCTCCAGCCAGCCAGGCCTGGGACGCTGCATGGGGATATGGGCGCCACGGCGCGTGGGCCTGGGGGGCCGCTGGGCTGCCTCCAAGCGGAACCACTGCGGGGGGCGATGCCTGGTGCCGACGGGCAAAGCGGGCTGGAGGAGGGGAACGAGGCCAAGGAAGTAGGAATCCGCGTCTGCTCCTGGCGGCCTGTGAAATACAAGACCTGCTCTGAGAGCCTTCCCTGTCGACTGGCTCTAAAATTGGCTTGGCTTTTATTGAGACTGGAGCCCTTTCTGCTCAGACGTTCCCCCGAAGGAGCTGTTGTTCTCTCGATCTCCTCGCCAAGGAGGGCGACTTTGCCCACCGTCTGCCTCAGGGCTTGTGGGACAAACAAAGACATTATGAACAGCAGGCCTTGCAGACGAGTAAACAAGCTGGGCCGCTACTTGCGCCAGGCGTAAACACACACGAGGCGCCTGGCTCCTGCACGTTACCGAGGGGCTGTGACGGGGCTATGAAAGCTTGTAAGCACCTACAGTAAAGGTCTTCGTTCTGCACCAGCAACAGAGTCCGCGTCTCGCTTGCCACAAGGACCCCTGCCCTTCCGGCAGCGGATTGCTGCAGTTTTCAACTGGATGCACGCATGGGTGAACATCCAGTTATTCACGGTGTCCGTGCTGCTTTTCTGGTCGTCAGCTTGTAACAATGTCAAAAGACCCATGCGTTTCAATAGTTGCCACAGTATCTAAAATAGATACGTACTTCTGCGCCCAGCGGTACAAAGGCTGCTCCAGAGGTATCTCCTCCTGTACGGTGATACTGGCCCATGGCATCAGGGGGGGATGTCGGTGGGATGGCAGCAGGGCTTGCACCTTTCTGCCAGCAGGGAGCACAGCGAGGCACTGGGCTGTGCGGTTCAGCAGTGCTGACAGCCACAGTGCGTTACTCCCGCTGGTGCAGGCCTGTACGACTGTGGCATGCAGACTGTCCACCACTGCTGATGAAAATGCGCAGCTAATGGTTGCAACTACGCTGAGAAATAGCCCTTGGAAGTGCAGAATTTGCTCTATTAAACAGTGTTATTATGCTGTGTCTGGAGTAGTTTCAAAGGAAATAGGGCAGGCATTATTTTTGGAGTGACCTACCTAAATTTCTAGTCATTCGATACCCACGTGCTAATGACAAGGACTTGCTACCACCAAGTACTAGTGGTGAGTAAAAGATGTGAGTGGTGCTCCAGAGGGCTCCAGACTGAGGCCAGTGGGGAAGAAGCGCTGATCTGCTTGGGAGCCCTGCACGGGGATCGGGATGGCTGGCTGGATGGGCAGAGCCTCAGCAACTGGATAGGGCCAAGAAGACCAAGTGCTGGCTGCTGCTCTTTGCTCACAACAACCCCAGGCAACACTACAGTGCTGCAGCACCGTGCCCAGGTGCCCAAGAAGGCCGAGGGCATCCTGGCTTGCAGCGGAAACGGTGCAGCCAGCAGGAGCAGGGAGGCGATCGTGGCCCCGTACCCTGCGCTGGGGAGGCCACACCTCAAGCGCTGTATTCTGTTCTGGGCCCCTCACTGCAAGAAAGACATGGAGGCCCTGCAGTGTGTCCGTGGAAGGGCAACGGGGCAGGAAAGGGTCTGGAACAAAAGTCCCATGAGGAGGGGCAGAATGAACTGGGGTTGTGCAGGCTGCAGGAGGCTCGGGGGAGGCCTCACCACGCCGTATAACTCTGCGAAAGGAGGCTGTAGCAACGAGGGGGTCTGCCTCTTCTCCCAGGTAGCAGCATTGGGACGAGGGGGAACGGCCTCCAGTTGCACCAGGGGATCCCCGTTGGATCCGAGGAAGAACGTCTTTCCTGAAAGAGCGGTCGGGCACTGGCACAGCTGCATGGGGAGCTGGGGGAGTCAGCGCCCATGGAGGCGTCCCAGCACCGTGGGGATGTGGCACTGAGGGATGTGGGCAGGTGGGGGTGGACGGTGGGACCTAGGGATCTTTGGTCTTTGCCAAGCACAGGGACGCTGTGATTCTGTGAATCGAGTCATTTATTGTAGTGAGAGGTAATGAGCAGCAAGCAACCAAAAAGTAAAGCCTTGAGAACACCATAGAAAAAGCTGAATACTTGATTGGGATACTGCTGGAGCCACAGGCCAGGCAGCACTCAGGTGGGACCAGGAGGGTGGACGTGTCGCCCAGAGCCTTCAGCAGCATCAACACGCCGGGTTCCAGCGGGGCTGCGTCCGGCACCGGGCCCCTCACCCTGCGCTGGCTGCAAGAGCCTCCGCCCTGCTGCCTGGGTGCCCTCAGCCCCGGTGAGGTGTGATGGCATCACAGAGAGTGGCACAGAACGGCCACTGTGACCTGCGGGGTGCAGAACAGAGCCAAGGCTGCGGGGCTCAGGCCGAGCTCAGTGCGACCTGGTGAGGTGAGCAGGGAGGAAGGGGCTGCCTGAGGCTGCCCAGGGAGGAGGGTTCCCCAGCACTCGGGGCCTGAGCTGAGAACTCAGCCTCGTCCCGCTTCTCCCCTAGGTTGTCACGCGGAGGAGAAAGCCTGGTGTTGCTGGGACAGACACTCTGCTGTGTGAGTGCTCGCCGTTTGTGCACACGATGTCCGAGGGGACTCAGGATGCCACCGGCTCGAGTGAGCCAGGTGAGAGCAAAGGATCCCTGCACGCACCCCTCCACGGCCACCAGCCCTGCCCCTCAGCTGGCACGCTGGCACACAGCAGCCCCTGGGGCCAGCCCCACACAAGCTGCTCACTGCTGTTTCTCTCTCCTCTCCAGCATGCGTGCTCTGTGGCCGAGTGGATAACCAGAAATCCATCTTCGGCAGGAGATACGAGATGTATGGGATGTGTTTCCATGCATTTTGTGTGGTGAGTTCCCTCGTGCCTCCTGACACCTTCCTCCAACCAGTGCTTCCCTTCTTTCTGCATTAATAACATCATGCTCTTTCCTCCTCTACAGGGATTTGCCAACGGTCTTTGTCAACATGGAATAGACAATCAAAATAAAGGTCTGTTCTACGTTGAAGACCTCATACGCACCATGAGGCAGGCAGAGCAGACGGTGAGCACCGCACCGGAACAGGGAGCTTGGTGCCAGCGGAGGCATGGCGAGCTTAGCCTGGTCCAAAGAAAGCAATCCCAGCCCTTCCAGCCAGCCCCAAGAGAAATCCCTGCTCTTGCAGACCAGCCCTGTTCAGCAGGCAGCTCTGCAGAGTGCCAGCCAGCCCTGCCCCCATCCCGTGCCCTGCACAGAGGTGCGGGGCCCGCTGCGTAGGCCCTGAGCCTGCAGCTGATGGGAAATGCTCTGCTCTTTACAGCTCTGCTTCGTCTGTGGCCAGCGCGGGGCCACCATCACCTGCGCGGAGACGGGCTGCGACCGCAGCTTCCATTTCCCCTGCGCCAACCAGGGTCAATGCGTCACCCAGCACTTTGACCGACACTGGTAAGGGCTGCCAGGCATCGCCTGCGGGCCTCCAACCCCTGCTTCAGCACCAGCCAAAGAAGTGAGGAGCGCGCCGTGACGCCTCCCAGCGGCCTGGCAGAGCCAGAGCCAAGGCCTGGGGCTCCTTCCTGTTCCCCTGCCCTCCTGGCAGCACTTCTCACCTTGCCCGTCCCTCCCATCTTCCTCCAGGTCCTTCTGCTGGGAGCACCTCCCACAGCAGCCAGTGGAGACGGCGCCAACGCAGGACACGACCTGCATCATCTGCATGGAGCCCGTGGGGGTCTGCAGGTCGTACAGCACCATGGTGTGCCCTGCCTGCCAACACGCCTGGTTCCACCGCGCCTGCATCCAGGTAGGAGCTCTCCCCTCGCCCAGCAGGCAGGCAGGCGCTCAGCAGCACCAGGCCTGGCTCACGCTCACACTGCTTGTGTTTCTGCTGCAGGGAATGGCCAAGAGCGCTGGGCTTCGCTGCTTCCAGTGCCCTCTCTGCCGAGACAGAGAGGTCTTCATTCAGGAAATGATCAACCTGGGCATCCACATCCCAGCCAGGTGGGTGGCCTTCAGCCAGCTCTCGAGACAGGAGGGCACAAGAGCTGTGCCTGCCCAAGGACTGCCCCAGCAGGCCTGGCCCTTTGCTGCGGGGGTGCCTTTGCTCAGTCTTAGTCTACAGGCACTGGGAGCTCATCACATTCCCTCCTTTCTCTGGCAGAAAACCAAAGTGGGAGAACAACCGTGCCTACGCATCCCTGGGAGTTAGGCACCGGCGCTGCGATGCCAGCGACTGCCGTTACCCAGGCGGCAGGGAACGAGAAGAGGGAGACGGGTGAGTTCCCTCAGCAGCCCTCTGGGGCTCTGCGTGGGATCGCAGCCTCACCACGGCCTGGGAGAGCACACACTGGGCACCAGAGCTGTGCTGGGCGCTCCCTGGCTCAGCTCACTTTGTCCTCACGGCCACAACCCGCTGTTTTCCACAGGCCCTGGCAGCTGCTCCTCTGCAGCTCCTGCGCTGCACAGGGCACCCATCGACTCTGCTCCAACCTGAGTCACAGCACAACGAGCTGGGAGTGCAACGCCTGTGCTGGAGAGGGCATCGGTAAGAGGCAAACGGCCGCGTGCTGCTGGGCTGGGGCCAGGCGAGGCCTTGCTCAAGTCCCTTTGGCCCAGGAGGGATGAGAGCCTGTCCCACCCCGGGGCTGGACATCTGTCCCGCTCACCTTCCTGCCTCCCCTTACAGCCTCCAGCACCAATGCGGACAGCGCTGGCCCCAACACCACCAGCCAGCAGGGACTGGGGCCATCCCAAGGCCCTACAGGGCAGGAGAGCAGCAGCTCCGACACCACCAACCAGGCACCATCGGGACCAGATCACAGCTCCCAGGTGCCTGAGCTGCTCTCCGGGCAGACACAGCGGGCCAGGACTCGCAGCCGCTCGCCTCTGGAACATCGGGCTGCACAGACCAACAGCCAGCCCCAAAGACGCCGCAGGAGCCGGTCCAGGCGGCGACGGCCAGCCTGGGGCCGAAGCCGCTCCCGGGTTCCACGTCGGGCCCAGAACATCAACCGCCGGCCCCACTGATGCCATAGGAGCGGCCGTGTGCCAGCTCCAACTGCTGTACAAAGTCATCAAAGTCCATCAATAAAAGTGACAGTTCCATCATACCACTGTTGGTTTCATTATTCTCTGCCTTTCCCAAGGTGGGCGGCTGTAGGGACTGCAGAATCAGAATCAGAATTTCACAGAATTCACAGAATCAGAATTGGAATCAGAATCAGAATCACAAGGTTGGAAATGACCTGCAAGATCATCCAGTCCAACCACCCTCCCATTCCTATCAGTACCACAAGCACTAAACCATCTCTCGTAGCTCCTCATCCAGGCGCCTCTTGAACACTACCAGGGACGGTGACTCCACCACCTCCTTGGGCAGCCATTGCAGTGCCTGACCACCCTTTGAGAGAAAAAGTTTCTTCTAATATCCAACCTAAACCTCCTCTGGTATAACTTCTGTCCGTTTCCTCGGGTCCTACTATTTGCCTGGGAGAAGAGGCCAGACCCTTTTGCACCACAACCTCCCTTCAGGAAGTTGTACAGTGCAGTGAGGTCTCCCCTGAGCCTCCTCTTCTCCCGACTGAACAATCCCAGCTCCCTTAGCCGCTCCTCATAAGGTTTGTGCTCCAGACCCCTCACCAGTTTCACTGCCCTTCTCTGGACACGTTCCAGGGCCTCAATGTCTTTCTTGTAGTGAGGGGCCCAAAACTGAACACAATACTCGAGGTGCGGCCTCACCAGTGCTGAGTAGAGGGGGATGATCACCTCTCTGCTCCTGTTGGACACATCATTTCTAATGCAGGCCAGGATGCCGTTGGCCCTCTTGGCCACCTGGGCACACTGTTGGCTCACGTTCAGCCGAGCATCAACCAACACCCCCAGGTCCCTTTCCTCTTCACAGTCATCCAACCACTCATCCCCAAGCCTGTAACGCTGCATGGGGTTGTTGTGGCCAAAGTGCAGAACCTGACACTTGGCCTTGTTAAACCGCATCCCATTAACCATGGGCATCTCTTCTCCCCAGCACCCAACCCACTCCTTCCTCCCCCCAGCCCGGTTCAGGCTGAGCTGGGTTCTGGCCCTGACTCCAGCAGGCGCAATGTTTCCAGCGCACAACGTGGCGGAGGCCAGGCTGGCAGCTGCAGCCCATTTTGGGGGTGTTTCTGTCATCATGGGGACGTCGCCCAGCACAGGGGCTGCCCCCGGCAGGGCGACCTCAGCTGGGGGGGGGCGGAGAGGCCGCATCCGCGTCCTTCCGGGCTGGGGCTGGCAGCTCAGTGGGAGGCTGCCCACTGCCTTGGGGACATCGCCGTGTTTGGCATGCACGGGCAGAGTTGGGACCCGGGCTTTCTTCGTGCTTCCAGGCGGTGCCGCGGGTCTGAGGGCTGCCGCTGCTCTGGGGATGCCACCGGGCTGGCGGTGCTGGCATTGTCTCCTCGCCCTTGTCGCAATGGCAGAGTGGAGTGCAGCTGCCTGACAATGCTGCGTTGGCTGGCCCTCCTGCCCATCCTGTGCCAGCCCGATTTAAAACCTGCCCTCCCTCGTGCCGTTTGTTCTGCGCTTCCTCTAAAAAGGGTTCCTCTTGTGGCTGCCCAGAGTGGGGAGTCCAGTGCCTGGCCTCAGTCAGAGAGCACGTTTGCTGGGGCTGCATGGCTGGCTTTGTTTTTAGGCACCGAATCACCGATCCGAGCGGTGAAGAGGCTGATGTGTGTGCTGCTCTGCCCTCTCTCTGACCTGCTGGCAGCACCGTGGATATGCGTTGTGGCACGGCAGCAGTGCTGTACCCTCCTACTTGTTTAGGGCATCCAGAAGCTCAGGTCCCTGGCTGGTCACTCCGCATGGCACTTGCCAAGGTCCTAACTTGTCTCAGACCAACTTGCTACACACTCTGCATAAGATGCGTCACAGAATCTCAGCATGGTTTGACTGAGAGGGACCTTACAGCCCCCAGCCCCACCCCTGCCATGGTCTGGCTGCCCCCCAGCTTGGGCTGCCCAGGGCCCCTCCATGGCCTGGGGCACCTCCAGGGATGGCACCCACAGCTCTGGACAGCACTGCCAGTGCTTCACTGCCCACTGAGCAGTCAGCGTAAGAAGTCATTCTCCCTCCTACATGAAAGCTCCCCTCAAGTACTGGAAGGTCACAGTGAGGTCTCCCTGGAGCCTTCTCTTCTCCGTGCTGATCACCCCCATCTCCCTCAGCCTGTCTCCATAGGAGAGGTGCTCCAGCCCGCTGAGCATCTTCGTGGCCTCTTCTGGCCCCGCTCTAACAGCCCCACAGCCCTTCTTTACTGTGGCCTCCAGGCCTGGACGCAGTGCTCCAGGTGGGGCCTCATGAGCACAAAGCAGAGGTGGAACAATCCCCTCCCTGCCTGCTGCCCCCCTCTGTAGATGCAGCCCAGGATGCTGTTGGCCTTCCAGGCTGTGAGCGCACGCTGCTGGCTCATACAGAACTTTTTGTCCATCAGGACCCTCCAGGTCCTTCTCTTAGGGCTGCTCTGAAAGAGCTGTTCTCCCAGTCTGTACACAAATCTGGTATTGCCCCAAGCCAAGTACAGCACCTTGCCCTTAGACTTACTGAACTTTGTTGAGTTCACATGGGCCCACTTCTCAAGTTCGTCCAGGTCCCTCTGGATGGTATCCTTTCCTTCCATTTTATCAGCTGCACCACCCAAGTTGGTGTAATCCACAGACATGCTAATCCCACTGTGTGTGTCATTGGCAATGATGTTGAAGAGCACTGGTCTTAAGATGGTCCCCCTGAGGGACACCACTCGCCACTGGCTCCCACCTGGACATAATGCTGCCCACCAGCTACTTCCTTACCCACCAAATAGTGCTCCCTTCAAATCCATATCGTGGGAAAGACTGGGGAAATCCTGGGAAAATTTTGGGCAGTTGGACAAGTGGATCTGAGAGCAGGATTGGCAGCAGTCACCAGCTTTGGGCTCTTGTGTGGTGGCATTAGTGGTGGCACTTGGCCTTCTTTGGCTTAACCCAGTTGTTTACTCCAGGTGCATGAACCCACAAGAACGGGGGAAGTCCTCAGGTGGCAGCATCCTCCCCAGAAGTTCTGCTCTAGCTGTCTGTCTTACCTCCGCTCTGGAGCTGGTGCCTGTGAAGAATGACCTCACGGGGTGCTGGGACAGCTCTGTCAAGGAAGAACTACCGGCTGAGCACTGGGCCAGACAAGTCCAAGGTTGCAGGTATGGGCTGAGCATGTATGAGCAGGACTGCTGTGGATCGGGGTGAGCGGCCCCGGCCTCACCTGAGATCACCTGCGTTCCAGTTGCACTTATCTTACTGACAAGAGGCATAGCTGGGCTGAAACTGAGTAAATCTCTGAGCTGAGGTGAGGTTTTGAGAGGGCCTTTCCTGCCCTATGAAGGACTCCACCAGCAGCTCAGGTCACAGTGCCCTTTCTTCAGCGATGAGAGGCTGGAGGGCATGGTGTTGCTTGTCTTTGTCCCATCTGACTTGGGGCAGATGGCTTCTCAGGTTCTGAGATCAGACTTTTCCTTGGAAACGTTGGTACCTGGTAAGCAGTCCATTTTCTCCTGGACTGACCAGTCCATCAGAATCGTGCGTTAAGATCACAGATGTGGGATTTGAGGGCTCTGTGGCACCCAGAGCTTTGTGACACAAGGGATAGCTTTGCACAGTGAAAGCTGATGTGAGGTGTGTAGGATTAGAGAGCTGTGAGTTTAGTCTAGATGATCTGTGTCTGCAAGCCTTCCTGTCTCTGCATCTTTAGTGCAGTTAACCTAAAATGTTCCAGGACATCAGGAATTGTAACACCAGTATTATTTGTGCTTGTTTATGGGGGTTTGGTTTTGCTTTTAAATTGGATCCCCACTTTCAAATTTGAAGTTACTTTATCTGGCAGCAGTAAGCAGGGCTCCTGAAGATGTCGTCTCCCCCTGGGGAACCACTGGTAGCCAGAACCACTGGTTGCAGAAATGCACTCGTTCCACATTGCTGGGCTCTAGGGCTGTTAGTGAAGAGAGCGAGAAGGTGAATAACTTCTGTGAGCCATTGGGCCAGCATAACACTTCCCCACCCTTGCAGCTCCACTCAGAGCCTGCTAAGACTTGGGGGTACTGC
This sequence comes from Tetrao urogallus, assembly GCF_951394365.1. Lineage (NCBI taxonomy): Eukaryota > Metazoa > Chordata > Aves > Galliformes > Phasianidae > Tetrao > Tetrao urogallus. The sequence continues at coordinate 2,107,528 of NC_136823.1, read as the reverse complement.
TTGACCTTTTATCTCTTAGGTGAGATCATTTCCTCCAGGACTCCTCAGCTTTTGGAGTACATTCCATTTAACAACATACTACAAAGGCAGTGAAAGGGACCTGCCATGACAAACAAACCGAGAGCTTTTAGTCTCACATGCCCATTTCCACACGTCCACCAATGATACACCAGTGCCGTGGGGTTAAGAGACAGCATGCTGAAAATGGAAGTACATCCAGCTCCCCGTGTCAACCCTGTGCTTATGCTTCCTTTGCTTTCCTGGAATGGAGCCTCGCACTTCCCAGAAATGCTAATGCCAGCACAGTTCCATTGCATTTAGTGCAGGGACAGCTGCTGGGGGAAAGTCCACCTCACATGTGTTGCAGTATGTTGAAAAGCTTTCCTGCCAGGCTTGGCAGGAATGGTGCAGAAATGCAGCTCGTTCTGTTCAGAGCTCCCGCATCTCCTCCAACCGCTGTGGGCAGGAACAGCACAACCAGGGAACCCAGGAGGCCCGTGGCCGATGGATGCAGTGCTTCTCCTCTTGCAGCCACTCCATCTACAGCTGCAGCACCATTGCCTCATGCCTGAAGCGCTCCTGCATCAGTGCCCCATGCTCCCGCAGGACATGGAGCGGTGCTGGTAACGCCTCACAGCGCTGTGCTGCAGCCGCCGTGTCCCAGTAGCCCTGCACAGCACCTCCACGGTACAGCCGCAGAGCGTCAGTGCAGCCACACAGCAGCATGGCACAGCAACACCGTAACACCTTTTTACAACCACTTCTCACCTGCAGTCCCACACAGCATCCCCATGGTGCGCTCAGAATGTCTTCATACTGATGCGAATTGCAGTGATATAACTAGCTTGGTAATGCTCATTGATGAACAGCTGTGTAGTTTGTTCAGAAAACAGGAAGAACCTGTGCCCTTGTACCAAGGAGCTAACAATGAAATACTGAACTGCTTATGCCAGGCAGGTAAGGAAGTTCTGCTTGAGTCAGCTTATTTTGTAAAAGCAAATATTGCGCAGTCAAGGCAAGGAGATAACTGAATGTGTGTGAAGATCGGGTTCAACCAGCAACCACAGTGAGAGAGAGTACTGACTTCATCCACCACAAAAGACCCCCTCCTCCATGCGCCAGCAGAAGGCGTCTGCCTGTTGCCAGAAGCCTGGCTGTAGCTCATCCTCCTGCAGTTCCTCCCATACTGCCAGCACCACGTCGGCTGCCAGCTGCTCCAGCACTGAGCTGCCTGGGGGAAGCTACCATGTGCTTTCCATGGGGAAACTACAGTGTGCTGGAACCATCACACAGCCACACAACGTGTCACAGCACAATGAGCATGGATAAAAGAATTACAAGACAGACCAACCACCAAGGTGAACTCCTCCAAAGAGGTGATTGCTCCTGTTGCTGCAGGACACAGCAAAAACATTAAGGATACTGATCGTGAGTCAAGGAAGAAGAATGATAGAGTTAACAAACAGGGGGCCCGGTCCCCAGCCAGGAGGGGGAAGGGGCAATAGAATATATTGGACTGAGTGGATTTGATAGCGTGACACATCAGAACAGAAATATGAGGTGCCGGTGGACACTGGTGCGCAGTGCACTCTAATGCCCTCGAGTCACGAAGGGACAGAACCAATTCATATTTCATCCCCAGGATGACAGAAAAACACCCCCAGAATGGGCTGCAGCTGCCAGCCTGGCCTCCGCCACGGTGTGTGTTGGAAACGTTGGGCCTGCTGGAGTCGGGGCCAGAACCCAGCTCAGCCTGAATCGGGCTGGGGGGAGGAAGGAATGGGTTGGGCACTGGGGGGAAGGGATCCCCGTGTTGCAGCCCCTACACCTGCCCACCCGGGAAAGGCGGAGAAGAACCAAACTGACAGTGGCATGATGGAACTGTCAGTTTTACTGATGGACTATGATGACTTTGTACAGTAAGTGGAGCTGGCACACGGCTGCTCCTATGACATCAGTGGGGCCGGCGGTTGATGTTCCGGGCCTGACGTGGAACCCGGGAGCGGCTTCGGCCCCCGGGTTGGCCCTCGCCGCCTGGACCGGCTCCTGCGGCGTCTTTGGGGCTGGCTGTTGTTCTGTGCAGCCCGATGTTCCAGAGGCGAGCGGCTGCGAGTCCTGGCCCGCCGTGTCTGCCCAGAGAGCAGCTCAGGCACCTGGGAGCTGTGATCTGGTCCCGATGGTGCCTGGTTGGTGGTGTCGGAGCTGCTGCTCTCCTGTCCTGTAGGGCCTTGGGATGGCCCCAGTCCCTGCTGGCTGATGGTGCTATGGCTGCCAAGATCCTAGTTGGTGCTGGGTCCTGCAAGGAGAAGCAAAGAGGTGAGGGGGTGAAACTCCAGCCCCAGGGTGGGCCAAAGGGAGTTGAGCAAGGCCTCGCCTGGCCCCAGCCCAGCAGCACGCAGCCGTTTGCCTCTTACCAATGCCCTCTCCAGCACAGGCGTTGCACTCCCAGCTCGTTGTGCTGTGACTCAGGTTGGAGCAGAGTCGATGGGTGCCTTGTGCAGCGCAGGAGCTGCAGAGGAGCAGCTGCCAGGGCCTGTGGAAAACAGCGGGTTGTGGCCGTGAGGACAAAGTGAGCTGAGCCAGGGAGCGCCCGGCACAGCTCTGGTGCCCAGTGTGTGCTCTCCCAGGCTGTGGTGAGGCCGCGATCCCATGTAGAGCTAACTCACCCCACTTCCTCTGCCTGCTCCCTGCCACCTGGGTAACGGCAGTCGCTGGCATCACAGCGCCCATGCCTTCCTCCCAACGATGCATAGGCATTGTTTTCCTCCCACATTGGAGTTCTGTTACATAAGAAAGAGAATGTGGTTAAAACTCAGTGTCACCAGAATAAGACTGAACCAGACCATACCAGTTCTTCCAGCCCAACCCCATTTCCACCCTGTTCATGAAGCAGCAAAGGGCCAGGCCTGCCGTAACGTCTCAAGAGCTGGCTGAAAGACACCAACCTGTCTGGAATTCGGATCCCCACGTTGAACAAATCTCCTAAGAATGTGTCTCTGTCTCGGCAGAGAGGGCACTGGAAGCAGCGAAGCCCAGCACGCAGAGCCATTCCCTGCAGCAGAAACACAAGCAGTGTGAGCGTGAGCCAGGCCTGGTGCTGCTGAGTGCCTGCCTGACTGCTGGGCAAGGGGAGAGCTCCTACCTGGATGCAGGCGCGGTGGAACCAGGCGTGTTGGCAGGCAGGGCACACCATGGTGCTGTAGGACATGCTGTGCCCAACGGGCTCCATGCAGATGATGCAGGTCGTGTCCTGCACAGGTGCTGTCTCCACTGCCTGATGTGGGCAGTGCTCCCAGCAGAAGGACCTGGAGGAAGATGGGAGGGACGGGCAAGGTGAGAAGTGCTGCCAGGAGGGCATAGGAACGGGAAGGAGCCCCAGGCCTTGGCTCTGGCTCTGCCAGGCCGCTGGGAGGCGTCATGGCGCACTCCTCGCTTCTTTGGCTGGTGCTGAAGCAGGGGTTGGAGGCTCGCAGGCGATGCCTGGCAGCCCTTACCTGTACTCTCCAAAGTACTGGGTGACGCATTGACCCTCGGAGGCACAGGGAAGGTGGAAGCTGCGGACACATCCCAGATCTGAGCAGATGATGGTGGCCCCGCGCTGGCCACAGACGAAGCAGAGCTGTAAAGAGCAGAGCATTTCCCATCAGCTGCAGGCTCAGGGCCTACGCAGCGGGCCCCGCACCTCTGTGCAGGGCTGGCTGGCACTCTGCAGAGCTGCCTGCTGAACAGGGCTGGTCTGCAAGAGCAGGGATTTCTCTTGGGGCTGGCTGGAAGGGCTGGGATTGCTTTCTTTGGACCAGGCTAAGCTCGCCATGCCTCCGCTGGCACCAAGCTCCCTGTTCCGGTGTGGTGCTCACCGTCTGCTCTGCCTGCCTCATGGTGCGAATGAGGTCTTGACTACAGAAGTGTGCATTTCCATCTCTTCCTCGCTGTAAAAGGCCAGAGGAAAATGTCTGCAGAAGAGCAAAGTGTGTGATCTTGTTAGGACAAAAAGGCATAAGCCATTGCTTGCAGGAAGGAAGCTGGCACTGTGAGGTCACTCACCACACAGAAAGTATGGAAATAGATCCCCTTCATCACATATTTGTTCCCAGTGATGCCAAGCTCAACATTCATTCGGCCACAGAACATGCATGCTGGAGAGGAGAGAGAAACAGCAGTGAGCAGCTTGCAGGGCCAGGTGTCCCCAGGGCTGTCCCAGGGGCTGCTGTGTGCCAGTGTGCCAGCTGAGGGCTGGTGGCCGTGGAGGGGTGCGTGCAGGGATCCTTTGCTCTCACCTGGCTCACTCGAGCCGGTGGCATCCTGAGTCCCCTCGGACATCGTGTGCACAAACGGCGAGCACTCGCAGAGTGTCTGTCCCAGCAAAACCAGGCTTTCTCCTCCGCGTGACAACCTAGGGGAGAAGCGGGATGAGGCTGAGTTCTCAGCTCAGGCCCCGAGCGCTGGGGAACCCTCCTCCCTGGGCAGCCTCAGGCAGCCCCTTCCTCCCTGCTCACCTCACCAAGTCGCACTGAGCTCGGCCTGAGCCCCGCAGCCTTGGCTCTGTTCTGCACCCCGCAGGTCACAGTGGCCGTTCTGTGCCACCCTCTGTGATGCCATCACACCTCACCGGGGCTGAGGGCACCCAGGCAGCAGGGCGGAGGCTCTTGCAGCCAGCGCAGGGTGAGGGGCCCAGTGCCGGACGCAGCCCCGCTGGAACCCGGCGTGTTGGTGCTGCTGAAGGCACTGGGCGACACGTCCACCCTCCTGGCCCCACCTGAGTGCTGCCTGGCCTGTGGCTCCAGCAGTATCCCAATCAAGCGTTCAGCTGTTCCCGTGACTTTTTGTTGCTTGCTGCTCATTACCTCTCACTACAATGAATGACTCGACTCACAGAATCACAGCGTCTCGGTGGTGGGCAAAGACCTCTAAGATCCCCAGGTCCCCCACCTGCCCACGTCCCTTAATGCCACATCCCCACGGTGCTGGGACGCCTCCATGGGCGCTGACTCCCCCAGCTCCCCATGCAGCTGTGCCAGTGCCCGACCGCTCTTTCAGCAAAGACGTTCTTCCTAGGATCCAATCGGGATCCCCTGGTGCAACTGGAGGCCGTTCCCCCTCGTCCCAACGCTGCTACCTGGGAGAAGAGGCAGACCCCCTCGTTGCTACAGCCTCCTTTCGCAGAGTTATACGGCGTGGTGAGGCCTCCCCCGAGCCTCCTGCAGCCTGCACAACCCCAGTTCATTCTGCCCCTCCTCATGGGACTTTTGTTCCAGACCCTTTCCTGCCCCGTTGCCCTTCCACGGACACACTGCAGGGCCTCCATGTCTTTCTTGCAGTGAGGGGCCCAGAACAGAATACAGCGCTTGAGGTGTGGCCTCCCCAGCGCAGGGTACGGGGCCACGATCGCCTCCCTGCTCCTGCTGGCTGCACCGTTTCCGCTGCAAGCCAGGATGCCCTCGGCCTTCTTGGGCACCTGGGCACGGTGCTGCAGCACTGTAGTGTTGCCTGGGGTTGTTGTGAGCAAAGAGCAGCAGCCAGCACTTGGTCTTCTTGGCCCTATCCAGTTGCTGAGGCTCTGCCCATCCAGCCAGCCATCCCGATCCCCGTGCAGGGCTCCCAAGCAGATCAGCGCTTCTTCCCCACTGGCCTCAGTCTGGAGCCCTCTGGAGCACCACTCACATCTTTTACTCACCACTAGTACTTGGTGGTAGCAAGTCCTTGTCATTAGCACGTGGGTATCGAATGACTAGAAATTTAGGTAGGTCACTCCAAAAATAATGCCTGCCCTATTTCCTTTGAAACTACTCCAGACACAGCATAATAACACTGTTTAATAGAGCAAATTCTGCACTTCCAAGGGCTATTTCTCAGCGTAGTTGCAACCATTAGCTGCGCATTTTCATCAGCAGTGGTGGACAGTCTGCATGCCACAGTCGTACAGGCCTGCACCAGCGGGAGTAACGCACTGTGGCTGTCAGCACTGCTGAACCGCACAGCCCAGTGCCTCGCTGTGCTCCCTGCTGGCAGAAAGGTGCAAGCCCTGCTGCCATCCCACCGACATCCCCCCCTGATGCCATGGGCCAGTATCACCGTACAGGAGGAGATACCTCTGGAGCAGCCTTTGTACCGCTGGGCGCAGAAGTACGTATCTATTTTAGATACTGTGGCAACTATTGAAACGCATGGGTCTTTTGACATTGTTACAAGCTGACGACCAGAAAAGCAGCACGGACACCGTGAATAACTGGATGTTCACCCATGCGTGCATCCAGTTGAAAACTGCAGCAATCCGCTGCCGGAAGGGCAGGGGTCCTTGTGGCAAGCGAGACGCGGACTCTGTTGCTGGTGCAGAACGAAGACCTTTACTGTAGGTGCTTACAAGCTTTCATAGCCCCGTCACAGCCCCTCGGTAACGTGCAGGAGCCAGGCGCCTCGTGTGTGTTTACGCCTGGCGCAAGTAGCGGCCCAGCTTGTTTACTCGTCTGCAAGGCCTGCTGTTCATAATGTCTTTGTTTGTCCCACAAGCCCTGAGGCAGACGGTGGGCAAAGTCGCCCTCCTTGGCGAGGAGATCGAGAGAACAACAGCTCCTTCGGGGGAACGTCTGAGCAGAAAGGGCTCCAGTCTCAATAAAAGCCAAGCCAATTTTAGAGCCAGTCGACAGGGAAGGCTCTCAGAGCAGGTCTTGTATTTCACAGGCCGCCAGGAGCAGACGCGGATTCCTACTTCCTTGGCCTCGTTCCCCTCCTCCAGCCCGCTTTGCCCGTCGGCACCAGGCATCGCCCCCCGCAGTGGTTCCGCTTGGAGGCAGCCCAGCGGCCCCCCAGGCCCACGCGCCGTGGCGCCCATATCCCCATGCAGCGTCCCAGGCCTGGCTGGCTGGAGCAGCCCCGGCGGCTGCTGCAGATGTCAACGCTGTGGGAGAAGGGGTGCGGCTTGTGCTGCTGCTTTTTGGCCTGGGTCCGGTTTCTTTTGTCCGTGCCCAACTCACGGCGCATGGGCTCCCCTTCCCCACGCCATCGTGGTGGCAGCTCTTCCCACACAGCGGCCCGGCCCGGCCGCGGGTGCGCACTCATTGCTCACCAACAAGCCAACGATGGTGCAACGTTAGCCCTACCTGGGCTGAAACCGGGCCACGGGGTGCAGGGCGAACATCTGCTATGGCAATTAAGTGCGTTTTGATACTCTGGCTAAACGCAGGCTTCTGAACGGCCAAAGCCGTGCAGCCTTACTTTCTGGTTGGACAAAGGCAGTTGAGAAGAGGATTGGAAGCCAGGTGTTTACCCAGGATTTCTCGTATGTCCTTCAGTGTCCAATACCTTGAGTTGGGAGGGACTTACCGAACACATTGAATGCGCAAATAACTGCCAATAAAATAAAATCGTAGACCCCCATGAAGTGCTGTCTGCTGTAAATCCACCGGGGTGGGCTACTAAAATTCCAGGATGATCCAAAGCACCAGAGACAGTCTGAATACCCCTAAAGCCAGGAGTTAAGCCCGCAAGACAAAGCCAGTACCTCCTAAAAATGGAAGGTAGGAGAGGAACTCAGCCTCTGGTTGGTAGTGCTGTGACTCACGGACCATCACTGAATGCTGCTCACGGTGCAGTACCGCACTTCTGCCAGCCACAAAGCCTCACTGCACAGAACGTCAGCTGGTTCAGGATCGAAGGCTGTAAGTCCAATTGTGATGGAAGCACATCCCCTTATGGAAAACCCACATGCCCTCCTTTGTGTTGGAGTGCGAAAACCCCCAAACTGGAAGGAAAACACAGTGGTGTTGGACTGTGCTCCCTGAGGGCTTTACAAATAGCCCGCCCCATCATGCTTGGGAATCAGCTTGCTAAGGAACTGGAGGGACGAGGGCACAAACGGCTGGAAGCTACACTGCGCCAGTGTGCAGGTGAACTCCTTCTAGGTGCTGAGGCAAGGAGGAAATAGCACAAGAGGCAACAAGTCTCCGGAATTGTCCGAGCTCCGCAGGATGCAGAGGATCCACGAGGAAAGCACCAATAGCTTGTCAGTCTGTGATTTATGTTGGTTTTACCATCCGTTGGGGACACCAAAGCCTAGGGATGAGAGCAAGGAGGCCGTACGTCAAATACCGGAGCCAAAATCCAAATAAATGGGAAATGCAAGCTTCCTTAGGGACGGCAGGATGCTGTAGATTATGGATACCAAACTGTGGACTGATGGAGGATCGTGCAATAGGAAGCTGTGAAAGGAGAAGGAGAAATTTTGGACTGGAATCCAGAATGCCAAACAGCCTGTATTCAACTGAGAGCAGCTCTGATGTCTACCCCAGCTCTAGGACTGCAGTGGCAGCAGACTTGAGGCACTGCCCAAATGCAGGAGGAAAGCCCGGGTCCTGGCCCACCCCACAGCCGGCAGCAGCCGTGGGGCTGCCCGCGTGTCCCAAACACAGCGGCATCCCCACCATGATGAAAGAAACACCCCCAGAATGGGCTGCAGCTGCCAGCCTGGCCTCCGCCACATTGTGCATTGAAACGTTGCACCGCACTGGAGTCAGGGCCAGAGCCCAGCTCAGCCTGAACCCGGCCATGGGGAGGAAGGAGTGGGTTGGGTGCTGAGGAGAAGAGATGCCCGTGGTTGCAGCCCCTACAGCTGCCCACCTCGGGAAAGGCAGAGAAGAACCAAACCGACAGTGGTATGATGGAACTGTCACTTTTATTGATGGACTTTGATGACTTTATACAGCAATTGGAGCTGGCACACGGACGCTCCTGTGGCATCAGTGGGGCCGGCGGTTGATGTTCTGAGCCCGACGTGGAACCCGGGAGCGGCTTCGGCCCCAGGCTGGCCGTCGCCGCCTGGACCGGCTCCTGCGGCGCCTTTGGGGCTGGCTGTTGTTCTGTGCAGCCCGATGTTCCAGAGGCGAGCGGCTGCGAGTCCTGGCCCGCCGTGTCTGCCCGGAGAGCAGCTCAGGCACCTGGGAGCTGTGATCTGGTCCCGATGGTGCCTGGTTGGTGGTGTCGGAGCTGCTGCTCTCCTGTCCTGTAGGGCCTTGGGATGGCCCCAGTCCCTGCTGGCTGGTGGTGTTGGGGTCAGCGCTGTCCGCATTGATGCTGGAGGCTGTAAGGGGAGGCAGGAAGGTGAGCGGGACAGATGTCCAGCCCCGGGGTGGGACGGGCTCTCATCCCTCCAGGGCCAAAGGGACTTGAGCAAGGCCTCGCCTGGCCCCAGCCCAGCAGCACGCGGCCGTTTGCCTCTTACCGATGCCCTCTCCAGCACAGGCGTTGCACTCCCAGCTCGTTGTGCTGTGACTCAGGTTGGAGCAGAGTCGATGGGTGCCTTGTGCAGCGCAGGAGCTGCAGAGGAGCAGCTGCCAGGGCCTGTGGAAAACAGCGGGTTGTGGCCGTGAGGACAAAGTGAGCTGAGCCAGGGAGCGCCCGGCACAGCTCTGGTGCCCAGTGTGTGCTCTCCCAGGCCGTGGTGAGGCTGCGATCCCACGCAGAGCCCCAGAGGGCTGCTGAGGGAACTCACCCCTCTCCCTCTTCTTGTTCCCTGCCGCCTGGGTAACGGCAGTCGCTGGCATCGCAGCGCCGGTGCCTAACTCCCAGGGATGCGTAGGCACGGTTGTTCTCCCACTTTGGTTTTCTGCCAGAGAAAGGAGGGAATGTGATGAGCTCCCAGTGCCTGTAGACTAAGACTGAGCAAAGGCACCCCCGCAGCAAAGGGCCAGGCCTGCTGGGGCAGTCCTTGGGCAGGCGCAGCTCTTGTGCCCTCCTGTCTCGAGAGCTGGCTGAAGGCCACCCACCTGGCTGGGATGTGGATGCCCAGGTTGATCATTTCCTGAATGAAGACCTCTCTGTCTCGGCAGAGAGGGCACTGGAAGCAGCGAAGCCCAGCGCTCTTGGCCATTCCCTGCAGCAGAAACACAAGCAGTGTGAGCGTGAGCCAGGCCTGGTGCTGCTGAGCGCCTGCCTGCCTGCTGGGCGAGGGGAGAGCTCCTACCTGGATGCAGGCGCGGTGGAACCAGGCGTGTTGGCAGGCAGGGCACACCATGGTGCTGTACGACCTGCAGACCCCCACGGGCTCCATGCAGATGATGCAGGTCGTGTCCTGCGTTGGCGCCGTCTCCACTGGCTGCTGTGGGAGGTGCTCCCAGCAGAAGGACCTGGAGGAAGATGGGAGGGACGGGCAAGGTGAGAAGTGCTGCGAGGAGGGCAGAGGAACAGGAAGGAGCTCCAGGCCTTGGCTCTGGCTCTGCCAGGCCGCTGGGAGGCGTCACGGCGCGCTCCTCGCTTCTTTGGCTGGTGCTGAAGCAGGGGTTGGAGGCCCGCAGGCGATGCCTGGCAGCCCTTACCAGTGTCGGTCAAAGTGCTGGGTGACGCATTGACCCTGGTTGGCGCAGGGGAAATGGAAGCTGCGGTCGCAGCCCGTCTCCGCGCAGGTGATGGTGGCCCCGCGCTGGCCACAGACGAAGCAGAGCTGTAAAGAGCAGAGCATGTCCCATCAGCTGCAGGCTCAGGGCCTACGCAGCGGGCCCCGCACCTCTGTGCAGGGCACGGGATGGGGGCAGGGCTGGCTGGCACTCTGCAGAGCTGCCTGCTGAACAGGGCTGGTCTGCAAGAGCAGGGATTTCTCTTGGGGCTGGCTGGAAGGGCTGGGATTGCTTTCTTTGGACCAGGCTAAGCTCGCCATGCCTCCACTGGCACCAAGCTCCCTGTTCCGGTGCGGTGCTCACCGTCTGCTCTGCCTGCCTCATGGTGCGAATGAGGTCTTCAACGTAGAACAGACCTTTATTTTGATTGTCTATTCCATGTTGACAAAGACCGTTGGCAAATCCCTGTAGAGGAGGAAAGAGCATGATGTTATTAATGCAGAAAGAAGGGAAGCACTGGTTGGAGGAAGGTGTCAGGAGGCACGAGGGAACTCACCACACAAAATGCATGGAAACACATCCCATACATCTCGTATCTCCTGCCGAAGATGGATTTCTGGTTATCCACTCGGCCACAGAGCACGCATGCTGGAGAGGAGAGAGAAACAGCAGTGAGCAGCTTGTGTGGGGCTGGCCCCAGGGGCTGCTGTGTGCCAGCGTGCCAGCTGAGGGGCAGGGCTGGTGGCCGTGGAGGGGTGCGTGCAGGGATCCTTTGCTCTCACCTGGCTCACTCGAGCCGGTGGCATCCTGAGTCCCCTCGGACATCGTGTGCACAAACGGCGAGCACTCACACAGCAGAGTGTCTGTCCCAGCAACACCAGGCTTTCTCCTCCGCGTGACAACCTAGGGGAGAAGCGGGACGAGGCTGAGTTCTCAGCTCAGGCCCCGAGTGCTGGGGAACCCTCCTCCCTGGGCAGCCTCAGGCAGCCCCTTCCTCCCTGCTCACCTCACCAAGTCGCACTGAGCTCGGCCTGAGCCCCGCAGCCTTGGCTCTGTTCTGCACCCCGCAGGTCACAGTGGCCGTTCCGTGCCACCTTCTGTGATGCCATCACACCTCACCGGGGCTGAGGCACCCAGGCAGCAGGGCGGAGGCTCTTGCAGCCAGCGCAGGGTGAGGGGCCCGGTGCCGGACGCAGCCCCGCTGGAACCCGGCGTGTTGGTGCTGCTGAAGGCACTGGGCGACACGTCCACCCTCCTGGTCCCACCTGAGTGCTGCCTGGCCTGTGGCTCCAGCAGTATCCCAATCAAGCGTTCAGCTGTTCCCGTGACTTTTTGTTGCTTGCTGCTCTTTACCTCTCACTACAATAAATGACTCGACTCACAGAATCACAGCATCTCGGTGGTGGGCAAAGACCTCTAAGATCCCCAGGTCCCACCGTCCACCCCCCACCTGCCCACGTCCCTCAGTGCCACATCCCCACGGTGCTGGGACGCCTCCATGGGCGCTGACTCCCCCAGCTCCCCATGCAGCTGTGCCAGTGCCCGACCGCTCTTTCAGCAAAGACGTTCTTCCTAGGATCCAATCGGGATCCCCTGGTGCAACTGGAGGCTGTTCCCCCTCGTCCCAACGCTGCTACCTGGGAGAAGAGGCAGACCCCCTCGTTGCTACAGCCTCCTTTCGCAGAGTTATACGGCGTGGTGAGGCCTCCCCTGAGCCTCCTGCAGCCTGCACAACCCCAGTTCATTCTGCCCCTCCTCATGGGACTTTTGTTCCAGACCCTTCGTGCCTTATTTCCCTGACACACTGCAGGTTCTCCAAAACTGCTGCCCTGGGCTTCAGGAGGGCAGGCTTTGAATTACTCAGGATGCTGGTAGGGAGGGTCCCTTGGGATTCAGCCCAGACGAGCTAGCGGGTCCAGGAAGGCTGGTCACTTTTCAAGAAGGAAGTTTTATGCAGCATCTGATGCACGGACTCAGATGTGAATGATCCAAAGTGTTTATTACAAGTTCTCACATCACTTGCATACCTTCACAAGTTTTCTTTTTCTTGCTTTCCATCCTGCCCTACAACTTTCCCATCCACCCCTCCACATTGACAGAGCATTCTACAAAACACTCTTCAACCGTTCGTGCAGGCACTTATCCAATCAGAGCCGTGAGCCGTTCTTTCTTCTTCTAGAGGTGTCCTTGGTTCTCATGCTGTTTATCTTGCTCCACAGCTGCTGCTCTGAACAGGTTTTCCTGTATTCCCAGTCTCAGAGGCCTAGGAGCAGGCTGTTCCCCTGTGGTTTAAAATGAGCCGGCAGAGAAGAGCAGGGAACTTTTGCTGAGGCTCCGGGAGAGAAGATGATTTTGCTTCCTGTAGAAGAAGGGACAGGCGACTCAGGGGGAGCACACAGAAGTGGTCAGGATCATGCAGGGAGAAACTTAGAAAGACGAAAGCCCAACATGAACTCAAGGTGGCCACTGTAGGAAAAGAGAACAAAAAAACCTCTATTGTTAACAAATATGTTAACAATAAGAGGAGGGCTAAGGAGGATTTCATCCTTTACTGGATGGGGTGGGGAACATGACTAGTGTGGATAAGGAAAAGGTTGAGGTTCTCAGTGTCTTCTTTTCACCTATCTTTAGAAGTCAGACCAATTATCCTCAGGTACTCCACCCCCTGACTTGGAGGTCTGGGATGGAAGCAGAATAAGGCCTGTGTGGGTTCATGAAAGGCAGGTCCTGCTCAATCAACCTGATCTCTTTCTATGATCAGGTGATCTGCCTGGTAGATGAGGCAAAGGCTGTTGACGTAGTCTAACTTCAGCAAAGCCTTTGGCACTGTCTCCTGCTGATTCTTCTGGAGAAACTGGCATCCCGTGGCTGGGATGGGTAAAGCAGTGGCTGAAGGGCTGGGTGCAGAGCGGCGGTGAATGGAGTTATATGCGGCTGGCGACCTGTCAGGAGTTGTGTTCCTGTGAGAGTTAGATTGTGTTTTTGCCACTGTCATGGCTGTATGATCTTTGTTATCAGTATTCCACACCGTAACAGCACATGAAGCACCAGGAGCTAGAGTCAGAGCTCCAGTACCACGGGCTGCTGCATTGCCAGTGCCTGGTTCTCACAAGAGAAGAACTGCGTACCCTAGAGGGCCTTGTGTTTCCGTTTTCCATTCAGCGGGAAAGATAAAACTGCTTGCAAGTCACAAGACTGCTCTTTTTCTGCAGCTCGTCTCAGCAGTGCGTGCTCCCCAGCTGTCTTGCCTTCAGCTTTAGAGTAAGGCCTGTGGTTTTGGACGCTCTCATTTTATTTGATTCATTAGCCTCAACTCCAACTGTATGTATTGTATTGTGTTATCTTGCATTCCAACATCATAGTTAGTAAATCAATGTTCTCCCTCAGCTCGTTGCCACTGTTTTGCTTTTAGGCCCATCTCCCTACCCTTCTCCCTTTATCCCCTTCCCCCTTGCCCTGGGTGTGGGTCTGTGGGTCCCCTGCCCCATCAGTCAAGGAACCGGTCCGAATGGGCCTGTAAACCTTTGACACAGCCCCCCACGCTCTTTTTTTTTTTCGGGCTGTGGGCCTGCTGTTCCCCTGCCACGGACACAGACAGATCTAGAGATAACTGTGACAGCAGTAGAAACTTCTAATACCAGGGCATAGGCCTTTACTGAACTTGTAACCTTCTTACAAAGCAGCTGCTGCAAGAAGGATGCTGAGCAGCAGAACAGAGCAGAGGCTAGGGCATGGACCGGGGTAAGAAATCAACACAGAGGGCTTGAGCAACACCAACTATGTTCAAACACAGTGTGAGCTTTTGCAAAGGAATATGCGAGGGAAAAACTGCTGAATAAATGTAAATACAGAATTAAATTTATGCTTGCTAGCGCAGCATAATAGGGGTCATAAATCAGGAATTGGGGCTCAGTAACTTTAGGTATTTTGTTACAGGTTTATTCTTAAACATGTCCTTTCTAAGTAGTAAGGGAAGGAAAAATACAGAGCAGGGTAAGAAAGGCTTGGCATAGGATGAAACAGGCATAACAGCTTCAAGAAATACTGCCCTCCTGTATGCATGGAGATGTACAAAATGATCCTGAAAACGTGAGGTTGGTGGTACCTCTCATATGGGAAGACGAGTTATTAACTGTTGCATGGATTGAACGCCTGGAGTACTTGGCCAGTAGGAAACAGTAAAAACCTGTGATGGGAGAAAGAGGTATAATACAGTGTCCATATATATATGTATATATATAATGAGAAGTGTTCAACTGACCGTGCTCCCAATGTCTCCCTGCCCTAAGGGATTGCCCACCCACTGTTGCAGTAATGAGTAAAAACTTTGCTGCTTCACTGAGATCATTTCCTGATCTGAAATCATTGGAGTTGAGCGCCTCCCACATTCCCCAGGGGTCGGGATTGGGGCCCATCGTGTTTAATATCTGTATGGATGTGCAGCTGAGGTCATGCCCAGGCTTCCGTATCCCCGGGAATGGTACAGCCAACATAAATCACAGACTGACAAGCTACTGGTGCTTTCTTCTTTGTTATTCCACATCCCACAGGCAGCACAGGACTTCACCAGACCGGGAGCATCAGGGTCCTCGGGGGATTCCACAGCAGCCGATGGAAGCCAGCCCAGGCAGCCAGGGTGGGCCCGGACTCGAAGCCCCCCCTCAACATCCCTCGCTGCAGTGCCTGTCGTTGCCTTTGTTCGCTCTACACCCCTTGCCTAGTTCATAATTAAGCAAACGCCGTTCTGAAACAACTCCAAAGAAGGATGTTCCACATCAATGGAAACGATTTTGCAGGAGCACTACACTAAGGTGGAAACTTCGGTTCAAGGCTACTTTTGGTGTGGGTCTCGTAATGTAGAAGGAGTAGATGGGGCTGTGAGCTGTGACACAGAAACGTGGGACAAAGCGGGAGCGAGGCTGTCGGGTGCAGCTACGCGCTCTGACCCTGTGGCTAAAGACCTTTTGGGGCCCCGGAGATCCATTTGCCCTTTAGACACCAGACTGGTGAGCCCGAGGAAGGAACCAGGCTTGCAACCCCCCGATCCACAGGATGTTTGACATACGATCTGCAATAAATATGATATATATGATAAGTAATTTCAGTGATTTAAAGTAAATAAATAAATACATACACTTCCCTCTGAAAGCAAGCAAGCAAGCAAGAAAGCAAGAAAGAAAGGGAGAAAGGGAGAAAGAGGGGAGGAAAGAAAGAGAAGGAAAGAGAGAGAGAAGGAAGGGAAGGGAAGGGAAGGGAAGGGAAGGGAAGGGAAGGGAAGGGAAGGGAAGGGAAGGGAAGGGAAGGGAAGGGAAGGGAAGGGAAGGGAAGGGAAGGGAAGGGAAGGGAAGGGAAGGGAAGGGAAGGGAAGGGAAGGGAAGGGAAGGGAAGGGAAGGGAAGGGAAGGGAAGGGAAGGGAAGGGAAGGGAAGGGAAGGGAAGGGAAGGGAAGGGAAGGGAAGGGAAGGGAAGGGAAGGGAAGGGAAGGGAAGGGAAGGGGGTGAGCGGAAGAAGGGGGGGGGGGGCGGAGCAGGGGAGGGGTGGAGGAAGGGAGGGAGGAAGGGAGGAAGGATTGAAGGAAGGAAGGGAGGATGGGAGGAAGGCAGGAAGGAAGGCAAGAAGGCAGGAAGGAAGGCAGGAAGGCAGGAAGGAAGGCAGGAAGGAAGGAAGGAAGGCAGGAAGGCAGGAAGGTAGGAAGGCAGGAAGGCAGGAAGGCAGGAAGACAGGAAAGAAGGAAGGCAGGAAGGTAGGAAGGCAGGAAGGCAGGAAGGCAGGAAGGCAGGAAGACAGGCAGGAAGGAAGGAAGGAAGGAAGGAAGGAAGGAAGGAAGGAAGGAAGGAAGGAAGGAAGGAAGGAAGGAAGGAAGGAAGGAAGGAAGGAAGGAAGGAAGGAAGGAAGGAAGGAAGGAAGGAGGAGGTTATGCTTGTGTTTTCACAGGTGCTGGACTGTGATGGATTCCATCCAGTCATAAAGGCCTACTTAGCAGTACCATCAGCACCTACTGCTGCCTCTTCAGATCCATACCAAGCTTCTGGGTGTTCTCCTAACCAAAGCCTATGGAGGGAACTGGACTGTGGATACTGCAGCCAATCTCTCAGCATCAAGCAGTGCAACAACTACCTCAGAAAATTTCTGATTTGTAGGGCAAAAGCTACGTGTCAAAATCTCGTGGGTTTGGTTTGGTTTGATTTGTGGTATTAATGTGTCTGTCACTTGTTGCATGTTTGTTGGTAGATATTCTTTCTATTAATAAGGGGATCGACCAAGTGCTTGTTGCTCAAACTAATAAAGAAGGGGAATTTGTAGGACAAACAAAGGCATTATGTACAAAAGACCTTGCAAATGAATAAACAAGCTGGGCAGCTGCTTGTGCCACAGGTAAACGCGCACGAGGCGCGCGGCTGGTGCAGATGAGCAAGGGGTTGTGACGGGGTGTGAAGGGTTGTAAGCACCTACAATAAAGGTCTTCGTTCTGCACCAGCAACGGAATCTGTGTCTCACTTGTCACAAGGAACGCCCTTCCCCTCCCCTCCCCTCCCTGTTGACCACTGCTGATGAAAATGCGCAGCTAATGGTTGCAACTACGCTGAGAAAAAGCATTTGGAAGTGCAGAATTTGCTCTATTAAACAGTAGTCGTATCAGAGTTTGTAGTACTCGTATCTGCAGTAGTTTCAAAGGAAATAGGGCAGGCATTATTTTTGGAGTGACCTACCTAAATTTCTAGTCATTCGATACCCACGTGCTAATGACAAGGACTTGCTACCACCGAGTACTAGTGGTGAGTAAAAGATGTGAGTGGTGCTCCAGAGGGCTCCAGACTGAGGCCAGTGGGGAAGAAGCGCTGATCTGCTTGGGAGCCCTGCACGGGGATCGGGATGGCTGGCTGGATGGGCAGAGCCTCAGCAACTGGATAGGGCCAAGAAGACCAAGTGCTGGCTGCTGCTCTTTGCTCACAACAACCCCAGGCAACACTACAGTGCTGCAGCACCGTGCCCAGGTGCCCAAGAAGGCCGAGGGCATCCTGGCTTGCAGCGGAAACGGTGCAGCCAGCAGGAGCAGGGAGGCGATCGTGGCCCCGTACCCTGCGCTGGGGAGGCCACACCTCAAGCGCTGTATTCTGTTCTGGGCCCCTCACTGCAAGAAAGACATGGAGGCCCTGCAGTGTGTCCGTGGAAGGGCAACGGGGCAGGAAAGGGTCTGGAACAAAAGTCCCATGAGGAGGGGCAGAATGAACTGGGGTTGTGCAGGCTGCAGGAGGCTCAGGGGAGGCCTCACCACGCCGTGTAACTCTGCGAAAGGAGGCTGTAGCAAGGAGGGGGTCTGCCTCTTCTCCCAGGTAGCAGCGTTGGGACAAGGGGGAACGGCCTCCAGTTGCACCAGGGGATCCCCATTGGATCTGAGGAAGAACGTCTTTCCTGAAAGAGCGGTCGGGCACTGGCACAGCTGCATGGGGAGCTGGGGGAGTCAGCGCCCATGGAGGCGTCCCAGCACCGTGGGGATGTGGCACTGAGGGATGTGGGCAGGTGGGGGGTGGACGGTGGGACCTGGGGATCTTAGAGGTCTTTGCCAACCACCGAGACGCTGTGATTCTGTGAATCGAGTCATTTATTGTAGTGAGAGGTAATCAGCAGCAAGCAACCAAAAAGTAAAGCCTTGAGAACACCATAGAAAAAGCTGAACACTTGACTGGGATACTGCTGGAGCCACAGGCCTGGCAGCACTCAGGTGGGGCCAGGAGGGTGGACGTGTCGCCCAGTGCCTTCAGCAGCACCAACATGCCGGGTTCCAGCGGGGCTGCGTCCGGCACCGGGCCCCTCACCCTGCGCTGGCTGCAAGAGCCTCCGCCCTGCAGCCTGGGTGCCCTCAGCCCCGGTGAGGTGTGATGGCATCACAGAAGGTGGCACAGAACGGCCACTGTGACCTGCGGGGTGCAGAACAGAGCCAAGGCTGCGGGGCTCAGGCCGAGCTCAGTGCGACTTGGTGAGGTGAGCAGGGAGGAAGGGGCTGCCTGAGGCTGCCCAGGGAGGAGGGTTCCCCAGCGCTCGGGGCCTGAGCTGAGAACTCAGCCTCGTCCCGCTTCTCCCCTAGGTTGTCACGCGGAGGAGAAAGCCTGGTGTTGCTGGGACAGACACTCTGCTGTGTGAGTGCTCGCCGTTTGTGCACACGATGTCCGAGGGGACTCAGGATGCCACCGGCTCGAGTGAGCCAGGTGAGAGCAAAGGATCCCTGCACGCACCCCTCCACGGCCACCAGCCCTGCCCCTCAGCTGGCACGCTGGCACACAGCAGCCCATGGGGACAGCCCCACGCAAGCTGCTCACTGCTGTTTCTCTCTCCTCTCCAGCATGCGTGCTCTGTGGCCGAGTGGATAACCAGAAATCCATCTTCGGCAGGAGATACGAGATGTATGGGATGTGTTTCCATGCATTTTGTGTGGTGAGTTCCCTCGTGCCTCCTGACACCTTCCTCCAACCAGTGCTTCCCTTCTTTCTGCATTAATAACATCATGCTCTTTCCTCCTCTACAGGGATTTGCCAACGGTCTTTGTCAACATGGAATAGACAATCAAAATAAAGGTCTGTTCTACGTTGAAGACCTCATTCGCACCATGAGGCAGGCAGAGCAGACGGTGAGCACCGCACCGGAACAGGGAGCTTGGTGCCAGCGGAGGCATGGCGAGCTTAGCCTGGTCCAAAGAAAGCAATCCCAGCCCTTCCAGCCAGCCCCAAGAGAAATCCCTGCTCTTGCAGACCAGCCCTGTTCAGCAGGCAGCTCTGCAGAGTGCCAGCCAGCCCTGCCCCCATCCCGTGCCCTGCACAGAGGTGCGGGGCCCGCTGCGTAGGCCCTGAGCCTGCAGCTGATGGCAAATGCTCTGCTCTTTACAGCTCTGCTTCGTCTGTGGCCAGCGCGGGGCCACCATCACCTGCGCGGAGACGGGCTGCGACCACAGCTTCCATTTCCCCTGCGCCAACGAGGGTCAATGCGTCACCCAGCACTTTGACCGACACTGGTAAGGGCTGCCAGGCATCGCCTGCGGGCCTCCAACCCCTGCTTCAGCACCAGCCAAAGAAGCGAGGAGCGCGCCGTGACGCCTCCCAGCGGCCTGGCAGAGCCAGAGCCAAGGCCTGGGGCTCCTTCCTGTTCCCCTGCCCTCCTGGCAGCACTTCTCACCTTGCCCGTCCCTCCCATCTTCCTCCAGGTCCTTCTGCTGGGAGCACCTCCCACAGCAGCCAGTGGAGACGGCGCCAACGCAGGACACGACCTGCATCATCTGCATGGAGCCCGTGGGGGTCTGCAGGTCGTACAGCACCATGGTGTGCCCTGCCTGCCAACACGCCTGGTTCCACCGCGCCTGCATCCAGGTAGGAGCTCTCCCCTCGCCCAGCAGGCAGGCAGGCGCTCAGCAGCACCAGGCCTGGCTCACGCTCACACTGCTTGTGTTTCTGCTGCAGGGAATGGCCAAGAGCGCTGGGCTTCGCTGCTTCCAGTGCCCTCTCTGCCGAGACAGAGAGGTCTTCATTCAGGAAATGATCAACCTGGGCATCCACATCCCAGCCAGGTGGGTGGCCTTCAGCCAGCTCTCGAGACAGGAGGGCACAAGAGCTGTGCCTGCCCAAGGACTGCCCCAGCAGGCCTGGCCCTTTGCTGCGGGGGTGCCTTTGCTCAGTCTTAGTCTACAGGCACTGGGAGCTCATCACATTCCCTCCTTTCTCTGGCAGAAAACCAAAGTGGGAGAACAACCGTGCCTACGCATCCCTGGGAGTTAGGCACCGGCGCTGCGATGCCAGCGACTGCCGTTACCCAGGCGGCAGGGAACGAGAAGAGGGAGACGGGTGAGTTCCCTCAGCAGCCCTCTGGGGCTCTGCGTGGGATCGCAGCCTCACCACGGGCAGGGAGAGCACACACTGGGCACCAGAGCTGTGCCGGGCGCTCCCTGGCTCAGCTCACTTTGTCCTCACGGCCACAACCCGCTGTTTTCCACAGGCCCTGGCAGCTGCTCCTCTGCAGCTCCTGCGCTGCACAAGGCACCCATCGACTCTGCTCCAACCTGAGTCACAGCACAACGAGCTGGGAGTGCAACGCCTGTGCTGGAGAGGGCATCGGTAAGAGGCAAACGGCCGCGTGCTGCTGGGCTGGGGCCAGGCGAGGCCTTGCTCAAGTCCCTTTGGCCCAGGAGGGATGAGAGCCCGTCCCACCCCGGGGCTGGACATCTGTCCCGCTCACCTTCCTGCCTCCCCTTACAGCCTCCAGCACCAATGCGGACAGCGCTGGCCCCAACACCACCAGCCAGCAGGGACTGGGGCCATCCCAAGGCCCTACAGGGCAGGAGAGCAGCAGCTCCGACACCACCAACCAGGCACCATCGGGACCAGATCACAGCTCCCAGGTGCCTGAGCTGCTCTCCGGGCAGACACGGCGGGCCAGGACTCGCAGCCGCTCGCCTCTGGAACATCGGGCTGCACAGAACAACAGCCAGCCCCAAAGATGCCGCAGGAGCCGGTCCAGGCGGCGACGGCCAGCCTGGGGCCGAAGCCGCTCCCGGGTTCCACGTCGGGCCCAGAACATCAACCGCCGGCCCCACTGATGTCATAGGAGCGGCCGTGTGCCAGCTCCAATTGCTGTATAAAGTCATC
The DNA here is from genome assembly GCF_951394365.1 of Tetrao urogallus. Taxonomy (NCBI): domain Eukaryota; kingdom Metazoa; phylum Chordata; class Aves; order Galliformes; family Phasianidae; genus Tetrao; species Tetrao urogallus. The sequence goes on along the minus strand of NC_136823.1, from coordinate 2,086,573 downwards.
AAAGTCCATCAATAAAAGTGACAGTTCCATCATACCACTGTCGGTTTGGTTCTTCTCCGCCTTTCCCGAGGTGGGCACCTTTAGGGGCTGCAGCCACAGGGATCCCTTCCCCGCAGCACCCAACCCACTCCTTCCTCCCCATGGCCGGGTTCAGGCTGAGCTGGGCTCTGGCCCTGACTCCAGCAGGGCACAACGTTTCCAACACACACCGTGGCGGAGGCCAGGCTGGCAGCTGCAGCCCATTCTGGGGGTGTTTCTTTCATCATGGGGCCGTTGCTGCATTTGGCAGCCCCACGGCTGCTGCCGGCTGTGCGGTGGGCCAGGAGCCGGGCCTTCCTCCTGGGCTAGGTGCCACGTATCCCACAGCGCGTCCAGGAGAGCTCTGTGGCGCTCCACGTGGATTCAAGCAGCCGTAACTCAAAAAGCCTGGTCCACTCTTTTGCGGCGCGCATGCGCACCGTCCCGATGCACGCTGGGAGCTGTAGTTTCGGCGGGAAGGGCGGTGCCGCCTGTTTCGCGGTTCGCCGTGCCTCCCTGTAGCGCTCCGACGACCGCGGGTCCTCAGGCCGGAACGCTGATAGCAGATGTGGCCCCGGAGAGCCCGGCCTTTTGGGGGGCCTGAAAAGAATGCGCTTCGCCCTCCGGCTGAGCATACGGGCCGAGTGAGCAATGCTGTAGAGCATAAGCTCAGCGGTTGGGCCCTGCAGCCGAGGCCGGGGACTTCCGTGTGAGTGCGTGTGTGCTGCAGAACCATAGAATCACAGAATGGTCTGGGTTGCAAAGGAGCACAGCGCTCATCCAGTTCCAACCCCCTGCTGTGTGCAGGTCACCAACCAGCAGCCCAGGCTGCCCAGAGCCACATCCAGCCTGGCCTTGAATGCCTGCAGGGATGGGGCATCCACAGCCTCCTTGGGCAACCTGTGCCAGTGCCTCACCACCCTCTGGCTGAAAAACTTCCTCCTGATATCCAACTTAAGCCTCCCCTATCTCAGTTTAACACCATTCCCCTTGTCCTATCACTATCCACTATTGTAAACAGCTGTATCCCCTCCTGTTTATACGCTCCCTTCAAGTACTGGAAGGCCACAATGAGTTCTCCCTGCAGCCTTCTCTTCTCCAAGCCAAACAAGCCCAGTTCCCTCAACCTTTCCTCACACAGAGCTGCTCCAGCCCTCTGCTCATCTCAGTGCCTCCTCTGGACCCGCTCCCAGAGCTCCTCGTCCTTCCTGTGCTGGGCCCCAGGCCTGGACGCAGCGCTGCAGATGGGGCCTCACAAGAGCCGAGCAGAGGTGGACGATCACCTCCCTCTCCTGCTGGCCGCCCCTTTTTCATGCAGCCCAGCACACAGCTGGCCTTCCAGGCTGCAGGCGCACACTGCTGCCTCATGGCCAGCTTCTCGTCCGCCAGGACCCCCAGGTCCATCTCTGCAGGGCTGCTTCCAGATCTTCTTCCAGTTTGTATAAATACATGGTATTGTCCTGACCCAGCACCTGCACTTGGCCCTATTGGATCTCATTAGGTTTTCATGGGCCCACTTCTCCAGCCTGTCCAGGTCACTCTGGATGGCTTCCCTTCCTTCCAAAGTATTGACCACACTGCTCAGCTTGGTGTCATCTGCAAAGTTGCTGAGGGTGCACTCGATGACTGTGTCATTGATGAAGATGTTGAAGAGCACCGGTCCCAAGACCGACCCTTGAGGGACACCGCTTGTGACCAGCCTGCACCCTGACACAGAACCATTGATCACAGCCCTTTGGCTGTGTCCAGCCAGCCAATTCCTAATCCATCGAGCAGGCCACCCTTCAAATCCACACCTCTCCGATTTAGAGGGAAGGATGTGGTGAGGGACCACATCAAAGGCCTTGCAGAAGTCCAGGTAGATGACATCCACTGCCCTTCTCCCATTCACCAAAGCCATCACTCCATCATAGAATGCCACCAGATTGGTCAGGCACGATCTGCCCTTGGTGAGGCCTTGCTGGCTGTCTTGAATCACCTGTTTATCTCGTATGTGCCTTAACATAACTTCTAGGAGGATCTGTTCCATGATATTTTATTCTTCCTATGTTTCATCCTTGAAAACAGTTGTTCACGAGTGTATGCACTGCTAAAATGAGATGAGCAAGGCAGACTGTGAAACCAGGGATATCATCCTCTGGTAAGATGGGGCTTGCAAATTTGCCACTAATTTATATTATGTCTGCTTTAACACGCTTCTCTGTACACAGTGGAATAACAAAGGAGAGTTCCTGCTTGCTCTGTAGTTTGGGCAGTCAGTTTTTCCAGTGTTACCAGCAGGAACACAATTGTGACTAAGTTCACAGAGATATAAAACTTAAAATCTGTCCATTTGGACTTAATAAATGATCTGATTGTTCCCATTTGTGAAGGTTTTCCAGCTGACCGCAGTTAGCTTGCACAGAAAGTTCTGTGAAGTCAGTAGCTTTGTAAGCACTTTTGGTCATGCAAAGCTGTTCTGATTACTCCTCTGTTTCTGCAGGAGCGTGGTGAAGCCCTGCATACTGGTTTCTCTTTGGTAAGCCTTTATATTCATATATGTTGCACTTTCAAGTCCTGTTCAACATTCAGATACTGAGTTAGGAGTGGATTTAGCATGTAAAGGCACCAACTTTTCCAGAAAATTTCTCAAACCAATTGAGACTTTCCAGCTGGTGTAGCGTGTGCCAGCCCAGGAAGAGCCATACAGCTATGCTCTGTCTCATCTGCTGAGGATCTGCCCAAACGTTGTACAACTTCCCTTCTACCGCAATTGGAAAGTTGTAAATGGATCTCACAAAGAAGGAAATTGAATGAGATGCTCCTATCCTGCCTGCACCATGTTCATCGCAGGCTTTGTTCCCAGCACCACTCTGGTGGCTGTAGATGTACTGAACAGTGAATATATCAAGCTTTTTAATTTTTTTTTCTTGACAACTTTAATAAGGAACTTTAAAAAAAAACCAACCAACAACAAATAATAATACAAAATGCCACTTCTTGCATGCAGTGTCTGATGGAGATGCTTACTCCTACGGTGTTTATCTTCAGACACAGCTGGTCTCAGGAGAAGCAGCACCACAAGGAAAAGCACACAGTAGTTCAGAGCAGGTGAACTTCCAGCTTCTGTTTCCTGCTGCCTACCTGATAATGAAGGGACATTTGCTAACCCTGTGAGCTAAAAATGGATGTGGAAAAAGGGGTATGAAACTCATTGCAGTGAGAAGGTGCTGAGATTCAGACGACACCTGCTTATGTCAGAGATTTAAGCTCTGAACTCATGAGCTCTGTGCCTAGTTTACAGCTAGCAGTACAGCTTCGAGCATCTGCAGAGGGCTTTTGTTGCAGCTGGCCTCAGGCTTTTCTCAGAACCTTGTTAATACCATGAGCTTCACATTCTCCCTATCTTCACAACCCAATTTGGCTCCCTGAGATCCTGAATCATGTTATCTAACTCATATCAAATAGTTGTGGGGAAATGAGAAGCTAAATCCCAGGAGAATCCCAGAGCACTCCTTACCAGATGGAGAAGGCAAAAAAGTAAAACCAAGAGATGGAACAACACAGCAGGCTTTCACAGCAAAAGCATGCAGAAAGGAACCTGGAGTTGGTAGTGATAGGTAGGACAGGGCCAGCAGCATCTTCACAATTCCTGTTCCTTCCAACTTGCCAACAGAGAAAAAAATAAAACACCAGGACTGTGTGCAGCAGCAGTGGGGTGTTCAGTGAGTACAGCACAGCCCTGTTCTTACACAAAGCACTTGTGGCTTGGCCTGTTCAGTGCCTTGTAGGGCCCACAGCCTCCTGATGCACTTCTGATTCAGACAGGAGAGACCTTTGCTAGCTTTCCCAGAAGGCTGGAACAAGATTCCACTGAGATAACCAAAGGGCCATCTCACAGAGAAGCAGCGTGGTATGGCAGCTAGGTGGCAAACCATTTCTCTGGGTTCTCTCACTTCAGGAAAGATTGCTCAAACAGAAGATTTCAATCGCAGGAAATTGCCCAAGCTAGCCAGGGCTGCACACTGCATGGAGAGGGCTGGTGACACAGCATTTTAAATGCACGGCCCTGCAGGGCTGGAGGGGTTTGTGTGTGAATTCTTTCCTTCACACAAGCACAGGATTTTTAATTTATTTTTTCCCTCTGTGAACAGATTGAGAAGTTTTCACCAGAATGGTTGTTCAGTTCTGAATGTTAAGGTGTTCATGGAAGAAATGTCAGGTCACAGAGACGACGTGCTTTGGAACCAAACTTTTTTACATTTGCCCCATTTCACAAGTTCCTTTAATTGCTAGTCACAGAATCATAGAATCACAATGACTTGCAAGATCATCTTGTCCAACTGTCCTCCCATCACCACTGCTACCACGAGCACTAAACCAGATCTCACAGCTCCTCATCCAGGCGCCTCTTGAACGCTGCCAGGGACAGCAATTCCACCACCTCCCTGGGCAGCCATTGCAGTGCCTGACCACTCTGAGAGAAAAAGTTTCTCCTCATGTCCAACCCAAACCTCCTCTGGTACAACTTGTGGCCATTTCCTCAGGTCCTGTTTGTAAGTGATGTTCTTAATGCAGACCTGGATACTTCCCCTGAACATCCTGCATGGTTTAGAAGCATTAGCTTCTGCCAGATCTCAGGATACCTTTCACATAAATTCTTCTTAGCATCTAGTGTTTTCCTGATCTGTATTTGCCAGAAGAGAAAAGGATCAGAGTAAATGCAGCACTAATATGTATTTCTTCCTCCCAGCTGTTTCCCCTTCCTGTCACAGTGTCATCTCTGGCAGTGTTGGCAACTGGACTGCCTGTGTGAGCACATTGCATCGTTCCGCAATGAACTGAGCATTCATTCAGTCATTCTAAGATTCCGTGATTCTATGATTGGTAATGGCTTTTGGCCATCCACTCTTTTGGAGTTGGGTAGTGCTTCACCTGACACTAATTCCCAGGATCATGCAGATGCAATGTTGGCACAGCTTTTGGTGTTGCAGAACTAGCAGTTGTGATCTGAGCAGTTCATACCCAATGGCTGGAACATGCTGCCTTTGCCACTTGGTCAGAAAAGTACCTGGTGATAGCTGACCTTTGGATTTTATGCTTTATGCCCTTCTGCTGTAAAATGGCACTGCTCAAGAATTCCCAGTTGTAGGCTGTGTACTGCTGTTGTATCACACGCCTTTAACATGAATGATGATCAGGTAAGGAGACTGGGAGCCTTTTCATTACTGTGTGTCCTATCTGATTCCACCAAGCTTTCCTTTCCTTTTCTTTTTTCTGTGCACTAGGCCAGATACACAGATGACAGGCAGCAGTGGAAAGCCTTAGAAACAGTCTTTGCGTGTCTTTTTACTGCTGAAACATTTTTCTTTGGAAAACACACAATTAGAAATCAGGCTGGAGGTTCGGTAAAAAGGAAGAGTGTGCTCGTGTGCTTCAGGATAAGCTATCTTCACCATGAAAGCTTGTCTATCTGTGGGTGTCCAGTACTTCCAACGTACCCCCTGTGTGACAGACAGCTCTGCCGAGCAGCGAGTTCCCTGCAGGCTGCCTGTTTTAGCTGCATGTGCCTGACAGGTAGCACGGAGTGGAGGAGCAGTCTCATTGCTCAGTGCACATGGGCAGCCTGGTGCCGTGCTTGTAAATCCACACGGCGCTGTGCAGCCTCCATCCTAGCGCTCCCCCTCTACAAGCATATCTCAACTGACAGTGAATTGCCTGATCTTTACAGGTCTTTTCCAACCTCGGTGATTCTATGACTCTGCAATTCTGATCCCAGCAGAACTGGCATGCATTGCATTGCCTCCTGCTCATTTCACTGCTCCACAGAGTACAGGACAGTTTTGGGGCTCCTGGCCTTGCCCAGAGCTGTGGTTTGTTGGGCTGTCCTCCCACAGGACGAGTGCTGTCAGGCTGGGCCGTGGGCTGCTACATCTGCCTCATGTACTTCCTGCCAGCTCGGGTATAGAACTTGCTTGCTCCTCGTCATGTTGGCTGCTCTGTAGGATGGGGGAAGACGTAAAGCCCAATTAACAGCACTAGTAAGTACAGCAGCTCTTACATCCTTTCTGTCTTAGCATGCACGTCTGTGTGTTTGTGCAGGGGACGAGAAAATATGAACATGCTCAATCTAAACTCAAAGTTGCTTCCCATCCTGGTATCATTATGCACTTTCCTGTAGTATTCATGGCTCAAAACCAAAGGATACCTCATTGCTCAGGGGGGATTTGCTACTGGGAGAAGCAATCCTTAGGCTCCTCTGTACAGTGGGAAACAAAGGCCACATAAAATCAGTTATCAATCCGTGGTTGTTCGTAATATTCAAAAGGAGAAATTCCATTTCTGGCAGCACCTCAGGTAGTTTTGTATTTTTAATCACATTTAGGAATTTTTGTCTTCTGAGTGCTATGGGGGAGCTCCTTGAGTTCATCAGAGTGTCAGCAGAGTCTTTGGGGATTAATGTATTTTGCTACTGCTGGCATAGCATCTACAAATGGGATGTTGGTCGTGCTGAGTAACTGAAATAACTTTAAATAAATATCACACGCTGCCCAAAGTGTTTCACTGATTGGTGGCATGTGCTCGTATTACTGCTCTGAAGTGCAACTCCTGCTTGCATTGCTTTGTTCACACACACACTGGGATAGGCAATCACTGGGTGTACTTCTGTTGGAGAGGTTCTGGACTTACTAATGTCACTGGTAAAATGAAATTGCTGTAACTTCATGAATTTGGGGTATCTAAATTTTGCCGTTTGGATTTGCCTTCAGTTAAGCACACAGTTAACCTCTTTTCATTCCAATTAGTTGAAAACTAAGGATTTCCTTCCTTCTGTTTTGAACTGATATGTAAGAGGAAATCCGTCGTCGTTCCTGTTTTGAGTAGACCTTTCAGTGAGGAGTTCTGCTTGTGTATTAAAAAAACAGAATAGAAAGAAAGAAAAAGGCAGCACTGATTGAGGGGTAACAGCAGAAGGAGTCATTCCACGTACAAAGGCTTTGCAGCCAAGGAGCACCACGCGAAAATGTTCTCACTCTGTTCACTTCTAACCTGTGCTTTGTCTTGGATCTGATTCCTCATAGGAGGTCTTATCTTACCGAAACTGCAGCCTCTATCACCACCACCCCTTTGTGAAAAGGGTCCTGCCTGTAAAAGAATGAAAATGCATCCTCCTGGGTTGCTGCTTTTCTTCTTAGCAGCGTGCTTCATTCCCACAGCCGACTGTGAGACTCCGAAGGTAAGTCTGCCTGCCTTTGTTTAAATGTTCCTCAAACAGCCCTTCACATATGAACGTTTGTGTGCTGCAGAACAGTCCTCTCCAACCTCTGTTTCTCATGTGCATTTTGCTAGGTGCAGAATAGCATGCAGAATGGAACTTTCAGCCTGTAAAATACATTCCTTGCTCATGGGTGGACTTGAAGGGAACAACTGTTTACGGGGTTGGATAGTGATAGGACAAGGGGGAATGGTGTTAAACTGAGACAGGGGAGGTTTAGGTTGGATATCAGGAGGAAGTTTTTCAGCCAGAGGGTGGTGAGGCACTGGAACAGGTTGCCCAAGGAGGCTGTGGATGCCCCATCCCTGCAGGCATTCAAGGCCAGGCTGGATGTGGCTCTGGGCAGCCTGGGCTGCTGGTTGGCGACCTGCACAAAGCAGGGGGATTGAAACAAGATGATCATTGTGGTCTTTTTCAACCCAGGCCATTCTATGTATCGCCTAAAGGTCAGAGCCAACGTTAAGGTTGAAGCAAATTACTTGAATTTTTTATCAGGTTCAGTTTGTATTTATGATCAGCACTGAATGCAGTGTAGAACATCACTGGGGATCTTTGTCTTCTGCTATTTTCTGTACCTCAGGCATCACTCAGCACAGGTCCATATGTGTCCCTGGAGAGTTTTCTAAAACACTTCCAAAAATCTCATTGAACTGTTGATGTGCAGCAGAGAGAATACATTTGTTTCATGTACATTTCCTTGCAGTTCCCCAAGGAAGAAAACCACATACTTTCAGTGGGAAGATTTCCTTCAGTTTCTCTATTTCCACTCTTGTGTTTAGCACTTGTAGTGCTAGGAGTGTAGGATGCCTCTGTATGTCTAAGGTCTTCACTCTGATGTGTATTTGTGTCACCTGCTGCCCTTGTCTTTTTTCTGCTGTCGAAGGAATGGACTGGCCTACAAAGTCTGAAGCTGTGTGAGGCATTTGGAAATCCTCTTCCTTGGGCATCTGAGCTGTAGGAGGGTTACCTTGTGTTGAATGACAGATAGTTTTGAGGGGAGTGCACAGATGAGCGAACATGATTCTGAGTCTGGAAGACCTGACTTAGGAAAGGACAGAGTGCTGGAAGGATGCTTCAGTGTGAGAAATTTAGGTAGAAGCTTCTGTTTATGTATATGGCACTTTCATAGGCTAATTCAAGGGCCATACATGGCTAAAAAGCTTTTAAATAAGGTAAGAACCTTGTGAACTTTTCAGACTTCCAGGATATTTATGGTGACTTGAGCACAAGTATGGTTTGAAGAAGTGTCTCCACTGGTGCTCACTGTTGGTCTGACAGCATGATTTCCAGACAAGCAGGTTCCAGTGCAGCAGTGCATGCAGAGGCAGGGCTCCTTCAGCTGCTGCCAGCAGAAATGTTGGTCTCTTCACTTTGAAGAGATGTTGATTTCTGTAATTCCTGAGGTGTCTGGCTGGGTATGAAGCAGTTAAAATGTAGGTAATGAGTGACTGCTCAGAGAGAGGTGAAATATTTATAATCACCTCTTGAGCAGATTATTTACTCTAGGAAAAATGACCTTTCAGATCTCTTTTCCCAAAAGCTTCCTTCTCCTGGAGGGAGAGAAGAAACTCTTGAAAAGCTAAAATGGGAAGCAAGGAAAAACAAGAGTCTGATGAAGTCTTCTCAGATCACTCAGGACAGCCACAGAATGTGACTGTTAGAGAAGTGCTGAGGTGCCACCAGAAGCCTTCCGTTGCCTTGCAGGAGCTTCGCAGGGGTCACTGAGAGAGAAAAGAGAGGCTTTGTGGCAGCTGGTTTCCAGTGATGTTATCTCAGAGCTCTGATTTGATAACTCAGGTCTGTCAGCTTGATTTGGGCTTTAGTATAAGTTGCAGAAGATACAGCACATGTGAGAACCAGGAGAGTTTCACTGTTGGGAGATCAGTCCCAGGTGATACTGGAGGAAGAATAGAAGTAGCAGGGGAAGGAGAGGAAGGCTCTTTGTCTTAAGTGTCTCCGAGCTGTTTGTCCTCATGCTGAGAGGACAAACTCTCAGCATGAACTTTTCTTGGGCAAATGCAAAGTATTGGTATGTCCAGGAGCCGCTGGTCTGCTCAGCTAAAGTGCACCTGAGAACTTGTTATATGACTGTAGTGACTCAAGCAAATGTCTGAAGCTTTGTTTTGTAAAGGGCAAAAGCACTGGAAACTTGGTGATTCATTAGATAATGACTGTTTCCAGAACTGGCTCCCAGGATTGTTGGAGCCGAACACTGAAGTCCAAATATGTTTTTCTTTCTTCCTTGGAGTTTTGTCTTGCAGAAGGATTTGTGTTACGATTTGAGAGGAAGTGATAAGTGATAAGAAAATGAAGGGAATAAAAATAGCCCTTAAAAAAGTCCGCAGCTTATTCTCTTGAAATTGAATAAAATAAACACGAGCACCTGGAAAGTAAAAGAGAAAAGCGTAGGAAGCACTGCAGCATCCAGAAGCTCAGAAGTGTCTCAGTGAAGCCCAGAGGACCACGGCTGCTCCTGCACATACGTGTGAGTGAGTGCAGTGAGAAAGAACCATCCTGCCCTGGCAGGACATTGCTCAGTGTGCGCAGGGGCTCCATGCCCATGAACCTTTTTGGCTACAGCTCTAAAAGCCTCCTTTATTTTTGGAGCTGATTGAGAACACCAGCTTTCCTGTTTGCTTGCTTTGCACCCAAAGCGTGGTGCAGTTCAGGCTCACCTCATCTGATGGGAGCAGTGCCTGTTGTCACCTCACCCCCTTCTTCCCCTGGCACAGCCACCAGGGGCTTCATGGGTCCTCAGTGCTATGGGCAGCCGTGCTGCAACACAGAGGCAGACGTTCCCTCCTGCTGCTTCATCCCCAGTGTTTTCAGCCTTAGGAGGAATGGTCACAGATAAGGCCAGAGGAGCAGCATGGCTGTTTTCCACAAGGCTGTGCCCCAGGAGTGCCCTGTGACTGCAGCTGCAGCCTGCCTCTCATCCTCTCCAAAGCCTGAGCATCCAAACCACCGCTTTTATGTCTGTCGATTCTTTCTTCTGCTTTCCAAACAAAGCAAACGGAGAAAAATGACTACTTCATCAGTTCTGTCACTCAAATAAGAAGGGACATTTTATTTTTTTTTCATTTTCCACACTGCTATTTTCTTCCTCTTTCCTCCTGCTGGTTGCTGCTGACATGGGCATATTTCCTTCCAAAAAGGGGAAGGTCTTACTGGAAAGCTGCCTAAGCTTCACCAAGTGTCCTAGGAATTTAGGGTGGGGGGATTCCATGGCAACTGTCTTGCCTTAGAGGCCTTTGTTTTATTCTGAAAACGAACTGCAAATACTTACAGGTGTCACTGGGTAAGGAGGTGCTCCTCTCACAGCATCCTTCTCTGTTTAGAAATGGGGTGCCAATGCTGGACAGAAAAAAAATTGAATGTGTGGCAGAGAACAGGTTTAGTGGCCCAGGTGTGCTGGCAGCCAGCTCCTGATACCTGGAAGTAAAGATGAGAGAGAAGATTGGAGGGCTTTAATGTAATGCCTTGTGCTTTACTCTTTGTGTGGACTTTTTCATGTAGATGGGGAGGCTCAGACACCTGATAAGGGTTTGTGGGGAAGTTCTGACAGTGAAAGAGCATCTCCTGTAGTAAGGCATCCATCTGCCTTTCCTCCTTAAGCTTCTCCCTTCTCCTTTTCCTGAGGCATTGCCTGAGCGAAGGCTGAGGCTGGGATTTGAAGGGACCGGATGCACAATTCTGCTAGAACTGGGTGTCTGAGTTCATCTGGATTCTCTCAAAAGCTGAGCTTTAATCTGGAGTCCTACTTTGTGCTAAAATCCACTATTTTGAGCTGTTTCTTTCCTGCCCCATCAATGGCACCACTGATCGTTCGAGGCAGAGTACTCCAGAATTAGCTCCTCATTTACCCATCTGTAGTGACTGTCTTAGTTTTGCTCCATAAAAGATGTGAGATTTCTGGCTACACTGTGTGCCTGTAGGGTAGAAACATAAGGAATGGCAAAGCTGACCTCTATCCTGCTGGATAGAGTTAGTGAAGCTTTGGGTCACAGGGGATGGGGAGATGAATCTGGAGGATCTCAGATTGTTTTCAAGCTATTTATAATGCAGGGAAGGGAGTCCTTCCAAAGGAAGTAGTTATTAAAGTTCAGCAAGGAGTGTCCCAGATGCACAACTAGAAATGATATCCACATGAGGGACCATCACAAGAGTCGGTTGGTTTGCTGGGAGCATCTCTGCACGGATGGCTGCAGGTAACTCCAGGAAGGCAGGAAAAGGTCAGCAGCTCCAGGCAGAGGGAACATGTGTCAGTCAGGAAACTGTTGTGCAGAGATGTCCCTGCAGAGCTAGGACTCCAGGGTTATCTCTCAGGAGGTTTTCCTGACAGGGTCTGTTGGCTATCATACGGGAGGGCCTTCCTGGGCTGCTGATAAAGATGGGAATGGGAAGCTGTGGACTTCCTCCTTTGTTCTGAGGCAAACGTATGCAGTTGGGCTTACTCAGGTTCAAAGGAAGCAGAGCTGGACTGAGGTTGCTGGTGGGAACCCAAAACAGGGTGTTCTGGACAACAGGAGAGCTGCTGGGCTAACGGCGTTGTTCAGGATTGGCTTTAGAAAAATATCCCAGATGGAGATCTCCTCCCAGAATCTGATCTAATATTTTTATTTTTAGAAAATACAGTGCCTGTAGAGGTACATTTGAGGAGAGTTGTGTTTTTTTTCCAACTGATGAGCTTTTGGGACAAACAGAACTCCTGCCTCCCAGCTTTTCCCTGCCATCATCAGAGGTGAACATTTTCTCTTTTTAAAATGAGCAAAGACGTCTCTTGTGCAGTTGCTTGGCTCAAGTTGTTTAGGAATTCGAGGAGAGTCATCTGTGAGCTTCAGTGACAAGCTGGCATGCAATGATGCCTGTTCTCTGTGAGGCTGTATTTTTCTCATCTGCTCTGGCTGCATTTCTTTTGGAGGAGCAGAGCTGGTGGGTACAAGGGTATGGAAAAACCCTGCAAGGATGCCTGAGCCCCTAAGGAGAAGTTGTTCTGGTTAGGTGGAGGTACTTATGCTGAATTTATCACCAGTCATATTTATTATCCAAGTCTCCTCCCTGATCTTCTTGGTTGCAAAAAGAATGATGCAGTGCTGACAAAGATACTAATAGTTGTCAATATGAAAACCACTCAGTTTTGAACTTATTTCATTTTTGTTCTGCTTTGTTTTTTTGGTTTTTTTTCCAAGTTAAAATCCATGAAATGCAACGTCAAGATGACATTTACCTCAAGCACAGCGTGTACATCTTGTGCTGTGATGTTTAGGACATCCTGTCCCAAAGGCTGGATAAGGGCCACCGAAGGATTTGTGAGGGGATGCAGGTAAGGCACTCCCTAGGCAGTCATGGTTTTGGTTTAGCCCTGCTATGCAAGGGGTAACAGTGATGTGTGTGGTTTGTGAGCTCTAACGATCCAAGCAGTTTTGATTTCAGATACACAAAATCGATTTATGGCCCCCGTTGTTGCTTTTATTTCCTTGCAAATCCCAGGGACTTTGTCATGGTCTGAGGTTCTACATACCGAAAATAAGTTGTACAGTGATTACCTCCACCTTGCCCTGAACAACCTGAGTTTTCTGATCGTGATGTAGCAACTAAACAGAGCTCTATGTACTCTGTAGAGGTCGGTAGAAACCCATTTCAGACTGCTGTGGTTTAACCTGGCAGCAGCCCAGTACCACAAATTCCCCTCCCAATGGGATGGGGGACAGAGTTGGGAAAGAAACAAAACAGGACTCACTGACTGAGCTAAATACTCAGTACCCTTCCAGTATTTGAAGGGAGCGTATAAACAGGAGGGGCAACAGCTGTTTACAGTGGTGGATAGTGATAGGACAAGGGGGAATGGTGTTAAACTGAGACAGGAGAGGTTTAGGTTGGATATCAGGAGGAAGTTTTTCACCCAGAGGGTGGTGAGGCACTGGAACAGGTTGCCCAAGGAGGCTGTGGATGCCCCATCCCTGCAGGCATTCAAGGCCAGGCTGGATGTGGCTCTGGGCAGCCTGGGCTGCTAGTTGGTGATCTGCACACAGCAGGGTATTGAAACAAGATGATCACTGTGGTCCTTTTCAACCCAAGCCATTCCATAATTCTATGATAAAATTTCTTTACTAAGGCAGAAAGGGAGGAGAGGGAAAAAAAAGGAAAAAAAATAATCTTAATTCTTGTCTTCCTTGCTCTTATTCTGTTGAGCGTTTCTATAGCTTGACTCTAGCAGGAAAAGGGTGAAGGAAAACTGAATGTATCCATAAGTTTTTAGACAATGGAACACTATAGATTATTGTTTGCACATCTATTCAGTAGTGAATGTTATACAATATAGCCCCATTGTCTACTGTTGTCTGTATTGGCTATTTTGTAGAAACAGTTTAAAAATATCTGTAGCAGTTGTGCAGTAACTACAGACATATACGGGAGCCAGGCGGAATCCAAAGCCAATTTCCAAGTTCCTTTTGGGGAAAGATGTTGTGCCAACAATAAACTAAAGTGTGAGAATAACCCGAGTGCAGACAGCTTTTGTTAATGCTGTCAGTTTGGGTGTTGGGGGGGTGTTGGACAGACCCAAGTGCAGTTCTGCCCAGCACACACGCAGAGCAAGAGACAGTTTGCCACCAAGGGCTTACCTCTGCCTGAAGATAATGGATGAAGGGAAAAATGCTCCTTCTTAGGGATGTAGGGGGTATATCCTAGATGGCATAGAGAGCCCAGCGAAAGAACACAGCTATTAAATCCAAATTTCCAGCATACCACTGTGGAGTCATTAATGAAAGATAAAAGGCAACAAGTCTTGCAAGGAAACTTTATTCTTTCAAATTTATTTTAGCTGTAGAATCCGAAGTCACTCTGGAGAGCATTACTCTGTCTCTATGCCATCTAACCGTTCGGCATCTGCAGTTTATGTCTGGATATCGTCAGACTTCCCCAGATCCTGTCTCACATCCAGTCCCTGGCGGAATTCTTACAGCCTGTCTTTGGAGCACAAGTCAGCAGGCATCCCTAGGGAAGATGTGACCAGAGGGGAAATTCCATGTGCGTGTACTGGGGCAGGGAAGAGTTCTCTTCCGTTCAGAACTCAGAGCACAGCAGTGTGCTTGCTGAGAAACCCTGCAACAAGTGTGTGGTGTGTTTGTGTGGTAATTATGAACCTTGGATTGTTCTCTTTAAGGTACACTGTCAAGTTAGGAGAAAATACCCTGTCCCTATCAGGGTGCTATCGCACATGTAAGAAGGAAATTGAGGAGAAAAAGTGCTGCCCAGGATTTTGGGGTACAGAGTGTTATGGTAAGTTTTTCATCCATCTGTAATACTTCCAGCTGTTCAGTAAGTCAAAAAGAGTTTCAACAGGAGGCATTAAATATGCCTTGAGTTGATTAATTCTCATGATTCCAGTTCCTGCTTTCTAAGCACTCACGTGGTCTCCATTATCTGTCTAGGAGGTTTAAAAGATAATGGGGAAGCAATTTCTTTGCTTCACGTGGATTGCGTCCGCTTACATTTAGCACGTAACATAACCCCTTTTGTTGGAACTTCCTTTTGTCTCTTCTTTAAAAAGAATGCTTTGGAAAGGGATGTTTTTGTTCCTCTTTAAGAAAGTTTCCAAAGGAAGAGGAAGGTATTTCTTTCTGGTGTCCCTCTGGTCTGGAGTTCTTGTGCCATATGTGTGTTAGTCCAACCCAAGGTGCAAATAGCCCTTATAGGACTTTGCTGGTTAAGAAGCCACTGTGCTTTTGCACAGCTAGAACGCCTAGGGGAAGAAGGGGTAAAACCAGGGATGCAGTTTAGGTTTTTCAATGTAACCTCATCTGTCCTCTTACCTGCTAGAATGTCCAGGAGGCTCTGAAAATCCCTGCAGTGGTCATGGGACATGCTTGGATGGTCTGCAGCGAAATGGAACCTGCATCTGCAAGGTCAGCAAATGGGTTCTGAGGGGGTTTGTCACATTTGAGGGAGCAGAGCGCTGTCTGTGCTGCAGCCTTTGATGAAGGCCAGTCTTCTGCTTGGAGGGTCATTAGCAGAGTCTTTTATTCCAGCATCAGTGTCTGTGATTCAACTGGAGGACCACTGTGGTCTGCACCAGCACTAGGGCGCTGTTGGTGAGGTTATGGCATTAAGAAGGATCTCTAGGAAGAAATTAAGAAAGAATTGCATGAATTTACCCCTCTGATCAGTTGAAATAATCAGTGTCTGCCTGTGACTGCAAGAAACCCTGAGATCCTCTTGATGAGCCACACATTTACCAGAATTGAAAGATACAATTCCCTGATGTACTTCCTAAGGATGTACTTCACCTTGGTAGGCAGTTCCTCCCCCTCTCCAGATAAGGAAGAAAGGCTAAAAAGAAAGCTCATTTTGTTGTTTTTTTCCATTGCAGTTCTAGTCTTAATACAACAGAAGCACGAACAACTGCTGCGTGTGTGAATCATATAAAGCAGTGTTTCTAAGATTATTGGCCGAACTGTCTTGAAACTTCCCCCTTTTTACAGCATCCTTAATTAATGGCATTGTGAAGAGACTAGCTAAAACCCTGCCTCTCAAGCCCCACTTTGAGAAAAGCTGATTTTGGACTTCTATATCAATTAAAATACACAGTTAAGGTCCTCTATCCCTATAAAATCAATGCCTAATGTCCCATGAGCATCTGTGAATTCCTTTTCCAGAGAGATATCAGCAGTTGATATGTTCTTGTCTGTGATCCAGAGATTTTTCCTCAGAGGCAATCTGAGTTCTGATATTTTGCCCTCTGGGTGTGGGTTTACCCCTCTGTGTGGGCTGTGGTACACCAGCACTGCAGGGCTTTGGCTGCCAGAGGACAGCAGAAATGGGGAGATACTTTGAGCTATGGCAACGTTTGGAGGAATGCAGTGGTGTAGAAAAATAACATCTGTCACATCATGGCCCCCTTCTAGGAGCAGTACAGTGGTTTTGCCTGCCAGAACTGTCGAGACGAAAACCGTTTTGGCCCAGACTGCCAGTCAGGTAAGGAAGACTGAAACCTCCACAGAAACACCTGAGAGCAAGTAAAGCAGAGGGGAAGCTGAGTGAGGGACGGTGCTGGCTGAGAGGAGGGGATGACAGCTGGCAGTGTTTAATAGCAGATGTCCTGACATTTTGTCTTCATGCTGTCCCATTACATAAAATGATTCTCAGTGTTTCATTCAAATTAGTCCATTCTTCCTATTGTAAAGCCTCTCTCCCTCTCCCATTACCAGAACTATCTCAGTTTCCTCACGTCCCACATGCTCTGGAGCAACACAGGCTCCTTTCCCAGCTGTTCTCAAATTCCTGTCACTGCTCCAATTGTCTCTCAGCTTCCTTCATATTGCGGTCCCTACAAATTAATACAGAAAATACTGTTACTCACATACATCATTTTGAATCAGTTTACAACCAGGGCAGCCTTCCATCTCCTGTTTCCTTTGTATCCACACAGATGATATAAGTGTGATCCCAGTGCTTGCACTCACAGAATGACCCCAATGCTTGGATCTCACATACAGTAGATCTTAACACTGCTTCCTTCCACATTGGCATGGCATTACTTTTGAAACAAGTTACACTTGCTGTGGATAAGTGGTGGGTCATCGGGGTGCCAATTTCCAAGGCAGATAGGCAATGTGAGACTGGAGCCCTTCACACTGCCTTGAAGCTGAAGACCAGGTTTGCTTGGACTTTCCTTTCAGTGTGTGACTGTGTGCATGGGGAATGCAACAGCGGTGTCACTGGGAACAGAAGCTGCACTTGCTATGGAGGCTACACTGGCCCCAGATGTGACCAAGGTAAATGCACCACTAGCTGAAGAGGGGCTGTTAGAGGTAACTGTAAGATGGGCCTGGATACATGTGTCCCAAAAGGAGATGGGATTTCTCTGGAAACTTGGTAGATAACCCCTTCCTTCCAAGCCTTGTGGGACCCCACTGCCCAAGCTGCAAATCCATCGCTGCTTATAGCCCTGGTTTTTATGCTACCTTGGGCCTGTAGAAGCCACGTTCCCATGGCATTTGCATGCATCTTGTAAGGTAAGTTGTGTCTTCCAGCAGTGCCCTGCTTGCTCAAAGGGCAACTCTTTGCTGTGTGATTTCAGAGCTCCCCCTTTGCAGAGGTGTGAGGTGTGAAGCCAACAGTGAATGCGTGGTTAAAGATGGGACTGCGATGTGTAACTGCAAGCTGGGCTACAGAAAAAGCGGCAGTGCTTGCGTAGGTGAGAGACATGATAGGTCCTCTGCCTGAAAAAACACCCCTGCTCTAGCATCTGTGGGTAAACGCGATCGCCATGAATACGGGGTCACTGCAGAAGTGTAATAGCCTGGTTTTTAGGAATCCCTGCAAGAGCAATAGCTCTCTTTTCACTGGCTTTTTCCAATTCTTGCTGGCCGAACTCGGCTTGTAGATATCCTCAGATATGATGAAAATTCAGGAGTAAATCCAGGCCTCCTCTTTCTGTCACTCATATTTGTTTTACTGTATGTGGTATGAAGTATGTGTCATCCAAATTCTTCAAATTAGAAAAAAAAAATCAATCCAAACTGCTATCTGAAGCTATTTTATTTTCATGGGAAGCTGTAGAACCTTAATCACATAAATGCCTTATCATCCATTCCCACTAGCTTCTGGCATTCCGTTGTGCATCATTAGGTTCTGTAATGAAAACAGAAATGTAGATATTCTTACACCTCTCGTCTCTTCATTTTCAGCTCAGGATCCCTGCACTTCTTCTCCATGCTCCCCCTTTGCAGTATGTAAGTTTCTTGGTCCAAGAAAGTATGAGTGTACGTGCAGAGAAGGATATCAAGGAGATGGGAGGGTTTGCCAGCCCATAAACCCCTGTGTTGATAACAATGGAGGCTGCCCAGAAACCTCAACGAATTGTATTTACAATGGCCCAGGAAAGGTAAGGGCGATAATGGTGTGCCAGCAGCCTGCAAGGAGGGTGGCCGTGTGGAAGTTCTCCCAGTGATCTCACCATTGTGTGAGCTCAGATCTGCTCTCCTCCCCTTCAATGTTGTAATCAGACTGGTTGTTTTTTTTTTTTTCTCTGTAGGGTGAAATAATCTCTGTAATCAGTGCTTTGTCTTCCGTTAGGCGTCCTGTGTTTGCAAGCCTGGCATGATCGCACGGCCTCCTTCATTAGAATGTGCTTCATTTGCCAATGACTGCCAGACGTATTTTTGTGGTTTCTCTTCTAAGTGTGAAATTAATTCCCATGGAAATCCCAGGTATGCCAGTTTAAGGATTGCTTTTAAAACTTCTTCTGCAGCTATAATGGAAATCAAGTGCGGATTAGCTACATTTTGAAGAAACAGAGATTGAAATGAGAAGCAAGAAGTGGAGTTGCAGAATGACAGAGAAGGGAGGGAAGAAATGCCAGATCTCATTTTATACTCCCAAGCAAAATGTTTAGAAATTGATACCCTGTAGATGAGAAATGATGGCAGACCTAGGACCATTTTTTGGCCTACCAAAAAAGTGTGTGTGCTCCAGGGCAGAGCTGAAACCATGGCTTTCTACTCTGAAGACAGGCCAGCAAAGGGCAGAACTCCGTGTTCTGCACAGCCCCTGACTTCAGCTGGCACTCAGCCCTCAGCGGCCGGAGTGATGTCAGACCTCCCTTTGGGGTCTGGTGGCCCCAAACCAGTGAGCAGAGCTGGTGCTTGGACAAAACCCAAACAGGAAAAAACGTTGGTTATTGGCCAGCGATCTCAAGTAATCTCTGAGCAATGACCTTATGGTGTGTGGATCAGGATGGATGTTTTCACATGCAGATAAACTTTTCTGCAAAAGTCATTAGAGTGTTTAAGGCCCTCCTTAATTCTAGAGCAACCTGAAGCTAACCAGTTGCTGGGGCCGGTATTTCTCACTGACGCTCAGGGGTCACGAGAGCTGTTCACAAGATTTTCACTTAGCTTTGTGGGGTTTGTGAATTGCCACACATTTTCAGATGCTGTAGTGATTGACTCTGGCTGAATAACAGGATAGAAGGCATTGATAAATACACTGGCTATCTGTACCCTGAACACTAAAGAAGACTGTTCTGATGTTGATTGCATCTGAGAAAGCATCTTCTTTATCTTTGATTAGGGCCAAAGCTATCTGCCATCCAGAGGCCTGCATTTTATTTCCCATCCCTTAGATGAGGCAGTAATTACTAAGCTCTGAATTACACCTTAAGGTGGCAATTACTCTTTCAAATGCAGATACTACTTTTGTCCTACTCAGATTTGTCAAAAGTGGTGTGAGAACTTCTTCATAATGTTTAGTTAGCTTTCCTTCTTGTCTCTAGCTGCGTGTGTAAAGAAGGGGAGATTGGAGATGGGAGAAGCTGCTACAGAGATCTCATGAGTGAAATAAACAAGCATAATTCTCATGGAATGTTCAATGGGAAATTAAATGTTGCCAGGAAGATGTTTGGTAAGCGCCTTTTGAATTTGTTTGGGGAATTAAGCCAGGGGGAGAGAGGGGCAAAGCATGTCAGCAAGAGGCTGAAAGCCTCTCATCATAACAGGACTTTGGCAGTGCATGCTCACGGCCTGCAAAATTAAATGCACTGCATCTCTGAACTCAACTCACATTACCAGTTTTGGCTTGTGAACTGAGGAGGTACCTGCAAAGAATGGTGTGGATGTGTTAGTTATTTGACAGCCCTGGTGAAAAAAGGAGAACTTGCTCTGGGCTGTGAGTCAAACCCGTTTCCCTCAAGCCAGTAGCGCGCCTCCACCTACAGTGTCTCAGCAGTGTCTCCACCTCAGTGTCACCTGCAGGCTCAGCTTCAGCTATCATGGGATTTTCTCCCTCTCATATTCCAGAGCTGCCAATACTTGTTTTTAAGTATATTTTCCACACTGATCTGCAATATGAGCACTATGAGCTCTGGGTTCCTAACTCCAGCACAGCAGGACTTGATAACAAGCAACCTTTATTGATAGGAACTTTGTTGATGAGCCTGACAACGGAGTGAAGATGGACAACTGTGGGTTCACAGTATCCTCACAAGAAGTGTATAGTTTCCATTAATCCTGGTGGCACCCAAAAATGAGTTGTTTCAAGTGAAAAACAGAGAACATGTTGAGTAGATTAGTAAGCACACGGAAGCATAAATATTTTAAACAGTCTGCACATTTCAGCAGTGATTCGATGTGGACCAGTCACCTGTAATCTTCAGCAATCTTGTGGTCAGATGCTTAAAATGAATAGCCACCTGCTGAGCTGTGAGAAGGTAGCAGTACCAAGCTGCCTTTAGTTCCATGTAAGCAAGTACTAGTTACATGCCAGCTGCTGAAAATGTGCAGATTGAATAGTGCTGTTAACATGAAGAATAATTATGGCTGGAGTTGTGTAACTTCTGATTAACTTTGCTGCGTTGTCACTCTTTGCAGTTGCTGGTTGTTCAGTGTTGCTGACTAAATATGGGCCTTTCACTGTCTTCGTACCTTCCCTTCTTCCAATTAATAACAAAATGGAATTAAACGTAAGTTTGCTTGCTTTTAGCAAATGTTTGCTGTCTTAAGATTTCTTCCTGCCTGAGTTCTGCAGCCTATAAAAACTGATGACAAATGAGAGAGTATTAAGAGAAGCAATCCCTTGTAAGGACTGCTTTTTGTCTTGTTCAGCTGCAGTCTCACAGAGGATGTCACGTCCCTGGCATTATTTTTAAAACCCCTATCTCTGCCTTCATTATTGACAGTCCTTTGTTTTTAACATCAGGAGCTGTAACTTCAAAAAGTTTAAGTTCTTCTGGTCATGCTTGTTTAAAGCTCCAACCTTCCCTGTGTGACCATTCTCAAACATTTATGTGGCTTTTAACTGCTTTAGTGTGGGGTTTTCAGAAGGTTCAGAGATCTGCATCAAGGTGTTGGATGTGGGGCAGTTCCTTGGTATGGCCCTAGGTATGGGTACAGTGTCAGCTTCTCAGGAGGAGTTCATCTTACTAATAGGGAAAGCAAAGATGACAAGACTAGAAAAAACTCCTATGGGAGCAGAGACAAGAGTTAGAGTTCTGGGCTTCAAGTAGATCCTGTGGGTCACGTTACAATTCTATTAATTTTAATTAAATTCTGTTCATTGCAGTAGTTTTTGTGCAGTTGCTTAATACCTTGTTGAGCAGAGCTTTCTACTAGCACAAGTCCATCCTGTGCTGAGGCCATGGTGGCAATTCCTGTAATCGTAGAAAATAGATGAAGACAGACCCTTCTAGTCTACCTGCTCCTGAAGGATTAGTTCCACCTAAGTCAGTATCCACAGCTGATTGTCTTTAGAAATCACTAGCGATGGAAAACCCAGAAAACAAAGGAAGAAACCAAAGGTAAAGTCAGCAGATTAGGTCACCTGTATGGACCAACATAAACAGAGACTGTGTGTGCAGAGCTTAGGCAAGTCTTGTAATCTTGGCCATGCGGGAATAGTTTTAAAACTGTCCAGGTCCCATAGGTTTCTCTTCAGGGGATTCTTCTAAAATCACTCTCAAATGAATCAATCTCTCTGTGTTTGCCACAGTGCTTCTCCAGTGATGCAAAATGAAGAGGGAAGCTCAATATTATATGCAAAGCTTTTTTGTTATAGTAGTGTTAGGGCTCTTTAATTAAATGAAGTTTTTGAAAGGGCGTACGGTTTCCCTTCTCTGTGTGCCCTTTACTCCCCACAGGGCACTGCTGCTGCAGATCTGTGCAGGATGCACATTGTCCCTGGTCTGCATTTGATAGAAGACATGGTTAAAGCCAAGACTATGTGGACCTTGTCAGGACATCGGCTGACATTCAGTAACCAGGTAAAGGAACTCCTGAAGTCCAGGACTGCTGTTTTTGTGTCAGACTGACCAGAGTTTGGGCACATTGTTTCCTCAGTGTGCTTTCTTAATGAGAAAACTGTTTTTCTCCGATCAGCATGCCTGTGATCACAACAGTTTTTCATTTTCACTTCTTACAGAGAATAATGAAGTTTTAAGAGATGGGGATGTCACAGATTTCTTAGATTATAATGTATTTATCAGGACAAAAATCTTCTTTGGATACTTATCCTGTATCTTTATGTCTAGTTAAAAATAGTCACTTCTCTGCTCCTTGGCTCTTACCATCCACTTGAGATGTGCACACAGGCGTGGTGTGAAACTGTTTGCATTTCTTTAGCCTGGAGAAGCAAAGTCTTTTTTGAGTTTTAAGGTGGATGCACATCTGAACACATCTGCTTGGTCGGTTGTGGATCAAGCTGTCAGAGGCAGACTGTCCTGATGTGTCCTGATAGTCCTGGGGCAAAAAGAAAGTATGCAGATGGGAAGAAAAGGCTGAAAAGTTGTAATTGTTCTTGCTTAGCAAGAGACTGTATCGAAGTGATTTCCAGTTGTTCCTGTTCTAGAGGATGCTCTTTTATCAGCTTGTTGTTGTACAGGCCTAATGCTGCTGTCCCTCAGAAAGATCCTTTGTGAGATCCAAAGCAAGATGTTTTAAGGGTTGACAAGCAGATGTTTCTGCAAACAACAAGTTAGGCAGAGCCTGACTCCTAAACCTGGTGAAGATGTTTCTGCAGTCTGCATATGCATTCTGGAGAAGAAAGCTTTTCCCTGCGATGTTACCAACTGCAGTATTTTGCAGCAGTCACCCTTTGGGCTGAATGCTTCTCCTCGGAGCTCCTGTTCTCAGACACAGCTACATGCTGACTATCTCCTCTTCCAGTTACCCAGTTTGTTCCTTTTCTCCTTTTTAACTGACTCATGTTTTCCAGCATCCACTGTTCTCTCTCCATCCTGCACATTTCCGGTATGCTCGTCCACAGCTGGCCGAGGGAGAGCTGGACGTTTCCTCTCTGAGGATCCAGCCTTGGCCTCAGGGTCTGGGTTGTAATACATGCACCCTGCCTGCACCGAAAGTACAAAGCGTTATTTGGAGCTGGGGCATCTGAACAGAACTTATCAATGGTCTTCATACATTTCTTTCCTGTTTGTTTACTCAGGAGCCTTTTGATCCAGGAAGCCTTTGTTTCAGCTGGACTTCCCAGAGATGTGAACTGAAGTGAAGGTCAGGGAGGAAAAGTTCAGAAAGAGCACAGAGAAGCTGTGCATGCCTGTACCCGAGTTATGGCTGCACCAATACCTTGTACCTTGGGGTACAAGCACCAATACCTTGGGGCTCACTTTAAAGGTGCACCTCTGTTCACCCACCTTCGGTGCAGGATTGTGCACAGTATAGAAGGACCAGACGCACACCTTATAATTTAGAGAGCCTGACTGTTTGGGCTTTGTCATGGAACACCTTGTTGCTTTAGGAGCTAATAAAAGCTTCAATCAGAGCTGTAGTTTCAGGACTGCTTCCATATGCTGTGTTTGGGTGCCCAGGAGGCAGCATGCCTCTCTCTTTGTGCTTGGCAGCTCAGCGCAGCAGGTTGGTGATCGAGGCACCCTGCCATGTTCCACAGCTGGGAGAAGCATTCACGCTCACACAGACCTAAATCTAGAGATGACTGTCCCAGATTAGGTCTTCTTTCTCTGATAAGGTTTCAGAATACTCCAGGATGGACATATTACCCACACTCATGTAGGAGTGAGATGTTTGTTCTGCACTGAGGGCATCCCTTATATTTACTTTTTCCAGAGTAAACCCAATTGCGTCTTCACTTTGCTAACCCAATGATTATACAGATCTGTTGTGATCCCTTGAACATATACATGAAAATAACCTTGCAATGTTACCCAGGGACACACCAAATCATTTCGATACCAAGATGTGCCAGGGGAGCTGTACAATGTTCTGCACTCAAATCTCCCAGCAGCCAATGGTATTATACATATTGTTGACACCCTAAGGAAAAAAAGTACTGCTGACAACATTGGAAACCCACAGGTATGCACACGTTTCTACTTCTTCTGTTTTATAGTATGGTAGAATAAATGCTTTAAAAATATCAATTTCCAAGGCTGAGATCCTTTAGTCAGCGAGGTGTTTTTAAAGGAAAAAGGCTGTTCATTTTGTTTTCAACTCCAGATAAACATACCTTTAAAAGTAGCTAACAGCACAGCACAAGCCAGATACGGCCTTTGCAGTGATGCAGTGCTTGGATAAGTAGAGCTCTTATTTCATGAGTAAGGTCACTCCCTTCATAGCAAATAGGCTCTTTTGCTGTTGTACCTTACAGGAGAGTAATGGCATAAATACTGAAAAACTATTTTTCGTATGAAGTTGAAATTAAGATTTACTTTCTAAGGGCTGTACTGCATTTTGAAATTATATTCAGAAATGTTAACTTTGCATTAGAAGTATGTAAAATGAGGACAAATCATCATTACAGACCATTGCAATTTGAAGTAGTGTCTTGTGTTTTGACACTGGGCAGGGATTTAGGAGTTGTAGGTTCAGTCTCTGCTTCTGCTGAGCACATTTTCCTGTAACTGGGAAAACTTTTTGCTGTAGCTCCTTCACTGTTATGTCTGAGCACTTTCATATTGTTTCTATAAGCAGAAAGAAGGCCCTAGTACCTACTGGCTTGTTGCAAAAAAAAAAAAAAATTCACATAGAATGACATAAGTTCTTTGATTTGGTTGTTTGCACCACTGTCATTAATCTGTAAAAATAGTTGAATTCTGTGATATCTTGTGTTTAAAAAGTAGATAGAATACTGTGTTAAGCATTAGTAGTTCCTGAGCTGAAGTGCCCTGAGGATGGTTGTCAGTGGCATAAGTTTTGGGTGTATATGTGGACTTAAAAGTGCCCATTGCTGATGAAATAAAGGTGCTCACAGTCTTACCACCTGCATGAGGATGTCTTCCAAAAAGGACTGTCTAAAATCCAGAGGGGTCGTGGGGCTGAGCTCTGTGTCTGCGTGCCTCAGCGTCTGCAGAGGAGGGTTTGCATCTACTGTGCCTGTGGGCTGAGCAGGCTTTATGAATTTCTCTAAGTTTTGGGTACTCAGCACAATGGTGACTGTCACAACACTGCTGATGTACATGCTCACATTGTGATGGCTGAAAAAAACCCCACCACCAACCTTTAAGAAGAGGCACATCAATTCATCAGAGGCACAATTTTTTTTTGTCCTACAAATGGTGATCCTCATTTGCAGTCCAAGAGGAGCGTGAGGGGAGGTGCGTGGCACCAGGGTATGCCAGAAGCTGCTTTGGGTCAGGGTGTGAGCAGGGGGCTGGTGGAAACCAGCAGCATCCAAGTACATGCAGCGTTATGGCACTGAGACAGAGGCAGCTTGCTCAGGGAAGGCAAGACAGCAAGAATGCTCCCTGAAGGCTTCTACTTCCAATGTGATGTCAGGTGTATGCATATGGATTGTATTTTCTCAGTACTGGGGCTTGTTTGCAGGTGGCAAAATGAACTCTTGCCCTCAAATCAGAAGAGGTTTGGGATGATAGAGCAGATCCTCAGTTTACCAGCCCGGTTCTGCACAACTACAGGTTTCATCTGCAGTTGGGAGTCAGAAAACAAAAGAGTGCTGAAGTGCATGAGAAACCTAGAAACTCTGGTTTGCTGCACATGAGAACAAGTCTGTGTCTAAGCTGCTGTAGACTCGGTCCTTGCTTGGCTCACTGGCCAAAAAAAAAATGTCTGAATCCACTGAGGCTTTCTGTAGACTTGAAGCATGCCAATCCTTAAGTAGCAGCTGGCATTCCAGTTTGTGCTCAGACTTTGCTGCAACGCTGGTCACTTTTCTCTCTCTTTGTATCTTCTCACAGAAAACCATTGGGGAGATCCTTGCTTCCACAGAGATCTTCAGTCGATTTGAAACTATACTGGAGGTAAGCATGTTTCTGTCTGCCCCAGGAAGATGTGGCATTGCTGCTGTGCACTGCCTGCTAGTGCTTTCGTGGGAATTTGGGGTAACATTTAAATGCATCTCAGTTACTTGTCTTTCTGGATGCTTTTGTCTGACTCACTTCTTATTTTGATTATTTTATATGCATACGTAATGGAAACATTAGCACAAGCAGCAAGCATACAAGTGTCTTGACCACTTTCTTCCCCACCTTCCCATCTTCAAATCATGATTAGTTCTTGACCATCATGCCTGTAAAAGAGCAAATGTTACATGCCTGCCCATGTCGAGATGGGCTGAAGCTGCCTTTTGGATGTCTATGTAAATACAGTCCTCAGGTTATAAACGTTTGAAGCTGCTGCCCAGTCTTCATTTAGCTAATATTTTTACAATATTAACACAAAATTCACTAAGTTCAACTGTGATTATAAGCTTTCTCTCTTTTTCTTCTTCCACAGCAAAAAGGTACCAGTTTAGTATCTGTACTTAAAGCACAGGGAGTGTTAGTTCAGTGCTCTTTTTCACACAGCTGCACTCACACCAGTGACTGCACTGCTCAGCCTGTTTTAATAGCATTTACATCTGCTTAACACAAGCCTTGTTTCTTGTCCACACCAGCTTTTCAATCTCTACACCTGGTGGGTTGCTTACAGTTTCCCCTCCCTTTCAGATGGATCTCCCTTGCTAACTCATGTTGTGTCCATTGATGAAGTCTTTTATTATTTTTGCAGAACTGTGGCCTGCCAGCAATACTGGACGGGCCAGGCCCCTTTACTGTCTTTGTACCCAGCAATGATGGCGTGGATAAATTAAGAGATGGAAGGCTCATTTATCTTTTCACAGAGGTGAGGGCTCGTAATCCTCTAACACATGTTGAACGAGGTGTGTTGCAGGGGGCTGTGCTGGCATAGCTTGTGCAAGGTGTCTGGTCACTGCTGCGAGTTGTTTTTCCTGCAGCTGGCTAATCCATGTCTCTCCTTCTGCGAGGCTTTGGGAGACAACTGAATGCTGGTGGAACCCGTGATATTTAGCCAGATTAAGTCTGGTTTTGGGTTTTCTTCCCCTCTTTGTGTAGGGGAATATGAAGGTATTTATTTTCCGAGTGAAGTTGCTGCTGTAGTACATTGGCATTTTCAGTCATTTGTTAAAAGAAAATGTAATTGCCTCTTCTCACTCCTGAGCATTGAAGGGCTGTCCAACTGTTATGCTCTCTTCTTTCCTTAGGGCATAAATAAGCTCCAGGAACTTGTGAAACACCATATCTACCCTTCAGCAGCGGTAAGGCAGGCAGCACTAATCCTAGATAATTGGAGCCCTTTGGGCCAGCATGTAATCACCTATGTTGTTTGGCATGAAGGTTGCAGTATTGCAATGGAGGCAAGATATTTAGCATGAAAGTAGTTGCCCAAAGACTGGTGCACTTCCATCATGACACTGCTCCCTTTCCCTTCTGCTTGGGCCCCATTGGTGGTTAGTGATGGAAAACTGTTGTGAGTGAGCCTATGCTGTGTGCTGGCACCACGTTGCTGTGTGGCAGGGTAAAAAAAATTAATGCATGCATTAACAAGACTTCTTCACTTATGCAGTGAGCAAGATAAATGTTTAAAATTATTAACTTACACTGAAGGTTTTGTGTACACTCCAGCATCATAGTGCAGTATTCTAATTGCATATCAATATTATGCCAGTCTTTTGCTGAGGAGGAATGTCAGTCCTTAGAATTTTCCTAATTCCTACACAGAAAACAAGCATCACTTTGGCAAAACAGCAAAGCACAGTTTTCCTTGCAGCTGATGAACGACAACATCAGCAACAAGCTGAACTACTTATCTTAATAAATTGTTGGGCACAAAAGTAGTGATTATCATAGTTTTTAGAATTTCTGTCAAACCCTTATGTTCAAGT
Organism: Tetrao urogallus; assembly: GCF_951394365.1. NCBI lineage: Eukaryota > Metazoa > Chordata > Aves > Galliformes > Phasianidae > Tetrao > Tetrao urogallus. Next base: position 2,058,654 of record NC_136823.1, on the reverse strand, counting down.
TTCTGTGCAGTAACTGCAGTTTACATTTCCTCTGCCTTTAGAAATAAGCTTTTTTATTAGATCAGAACAAATTACCTACTGTGCTTCTGCTTTACTTGTTCATTCAATATGCCCTGTATACCTGTATCAACGGGAGACACGATTAATAGAAACTTGATTTCAGATATGCTGGACACAAAGAATGAAAACCACTGCTGTGGATTTTGTATTGCAAATGATTCACACCAAGTCCTCGATTTCCCTTTGGGCAATTGTGTGTGTTTGAGATATTTCATTAAATGTAAATGGTAAAGTCTAAATCTTCAGAAGTATTTTTAGGTGGAGGAAATTCTGAAAGAACTCCATAAGCTGTATTAAAATGGCTCTGCTTATTCATGATGCTGTCCCTCCATGGCATCGGTGTTTTTTTTTTCAGATAACTGTGGAGAAACTGATAATGATGCCGCACATCGTTACAATGGCTAACCAGATACTGTCTGTCAACATCAGTGCAGATGTAAGTGTGGGTCAAAACCCACTCAGGCAAACCTCCTGTTCTAAGAAAAAGTCTTAAGGTTCTAAATAGTGAGTTTTCAGCCTATCTCCACTTCCTCCTATGCCTTAAAAATAGACTTAAATGGGGTCACTGAATTATTTTTCCTTCTTATCCAACTAGTGACTTCACTGGATGGCTTGACTGTGTGTGGTTGCACTTGATGCCATCTCTTTCCTGCTTTGGTGTTATGTAGTTAATACACTCTAATGGGATAACATTCTGATAAATTATTTGTGTTTCCGCATCAGGGAAGAATTGTGATGGATAACTCAGAGATCCCCTTAAACATGAGAAACATTGTGGCATCAAATGGTATTATTCATACCGTGGACGGCATCTTCATCCCTCCTTCAATAATTCCCATTTTGCCTCACAGATGCAACGAAGAACAACACAAAATTGTGACCGTAAGTCAACTTGGCCCATCCTCATCTTAGCCATTGCTGTAGACCCCACGCTCACCTGGAGGAACAGAAGCAGAATGTGTAAATCACACCTGGGCAGTGTCACTTCGCCCTGCTTTGTTGGCAATCGGCTGTTTTCTTTTAGTCTTTTTTTCCTTTCATCCTACCTTTAAGGCCTTGCGCTCTCCATACCAGAGTTACTAATCCAGCTGGGAATGCTTTGTTCCCATTACCATTGGCATTGGCCTCCTGTCATTGTGTATGGGGAACAGCCATTTGGTAGTGGAAGCGCAAAAAATGTAGGGTATTCTCACATAAAGAGTTTTGTGTGCATTACTTTAGGTGCACGTTCCCCAAATTGATGATTGCTATGTTACTACAGAAAGAATACAGCTCTAACTAGGGAAAAAGTGTCTGATTTGGAGCAATATGAATTATCTGAACTGACCAGAGGATCGATATCACTTTGAGGTTACCACATGGATGCCCAAAGTGTTTTACTGCACAGCTGTGTGTCTCATGGCTCACAGGGTAGAGGCAGAGGCTATCCTGAAGTCAGATGCAAACTCGTAACTATAGAGCCATTTGATTTGAGCAATAAACTTACCCTGTTTCAGAGTGTGGAAATTCTCTCCTAAGAATGCTTCTGACACGTGATGTTTTGGATATACAGTGGGAATAGTAGCTCTGTGTCATTCTTGGAACGGGGAAGGGGTTCATTGGGAAGATGAAGTTTTCCACTCTTGTTTTCTTAACAGGGCTCTTGTGTGGACTGTGAGGCTCTCAACAGCAGTGTTTGCCCACCTGGCAGCAGAGAAATGGTGATTATTTCTGGGTATTTCTTTGCATGGTGACATACAAGCACACTGTGACAGATAATTGCAAACTCAAAGCATTTTCAAACAAACGCAGTGCAGGAAAGTCAGCTGGTAGAGGAGAACAGCACAACTTGTTAGAGGATCCGTGTCCACCACAGCCATGGCGAGGGAATCACAGCAAGCTTTATTCACTGCAGAGAGTGAGAAACAATTTATCCTTGGCCTGTGCTCACTATTGATTCAGAATGAGCAGAATTAGCTGAAGGTGGAGTAAGGAGGAGCAGGCAGGGTGCTGGCGTTAAGGCTCATCCCACGCTGGGTTCTGCAGAACAGCAGCTTCCAGGAAATTCCTTTCTGAAGGCCAGGCCTGAGTCATTGCTGTGAAAGTCAGACAGGTGTGCACCACTGTTAATTGTCACGTGTCTTCTGTTGGCTCTGCATGTTGGGATTGCTTGCTTGTGCTGTGTCAGCATGAATCATAGAATGGCTTGGGCTGGAAGGGACCCCAAAGATCCCCGAGTTCCAACCCCCTGCCACAGGCAGGGCCACCACCCTCCAGATCTGATACTAGGCCAGGTTGCCCAGTGTCCTGTGAATATAGGAAGTGGAGCTCTGCAAAATCTACGTCCATTTTTTCCTCAGGTTGAGGCAGGTGTGGCAGAATCATGCTGGGCCCAATGCCTGTGTGTAACTCCTGGGGAATTTAAGCAGACGTTATTTGCAGTCCTTTCCATTCCCCATCCCTCTGTCTCACCTCGACTCCTATGGTCATCTCCCTCCCCTCCCTTTCTTTCCCATTCTCACCCTCTGTCATTCCCTCTCCCCTCTTCCCCACTCTTTTCCCGTGCCTTTCACCTCCTCTTCCCTCATTTCCCCAACCTCTTTCTTACCCTCTTATTTCTCCCCCACTTCGTTCCCTCTCTTTCTCCCCCACCCGTCTCCTTTCTCCCCATCCTTTCCCCCTGCTTGTGCTCCCTTCTTTATCACACATACAATTGTTAGAACAAAAGGGCAGTGAAAGGAAGCCTCCTTTCGTGCTGGGCTCATGTTCTGCGATCTTTTGTACTGGGATCGTGTTCACCTTGGCTCCTTTGTGAACTTCCTTAGCTCGGGGTCAGACACAGTTGCTATCTGCAGCAAGAAGAGCAGAGGGGAAGGTTACCACGCAGATATAACCAGGCAGCACTGACTTGACTTGTTTCTACAGGAACTAACACCATTCCCAAAAGAATGTGTCTACGTCCATGATCCACAAGGACTGAATGTCCTGAAGAGGGGATGTGCCCGGTACTGCAATCAGACCATTGTGGTGAGTGTGATGGAAGGCTGTACCCCTTTGAAAGGAGCTTAACTTTGCTTTGCCTGATCCATGGAGAAGATGTCCAGCTCCTTGAGTTGAACGAGGATGGGGTGGGAGCCAAGGGAGGGCCGTCCCATGCAAAGGTCTGTCCCTAGGCCCAGCAGGTGGGTTGGCTGCCCACCCTTCTTCGGTAGGCAGGGAGAAGAACACAGCACTAGCCTGCTATGAACATCAGAAAGCAGCTCAGTTCAGCTCCAGTACATTAAATAAATGTACTGTGCATCAGTTTCAACCAGCCAAGACAGAGGGAGCCATGGACAAATGATGCTGTGTTCTGAGTTTTAACCACGTCTCCCAGAGGAAGCAGAGCCCAGTGAAAGTGCCATAGGCTGTGAAGTGATTGCATCCTGTTTATGAAGCACTGTCAGATGGGTCAAAAAAGTGGCTCTTGTAGAGTTTACAGACCTCACATTTGACTGCAGATCTTGAGCTGTCCCAGTGCCAACTATACAGAAAGATTTGCGGGTTTCTCATTAAACAACGGGCGGATGTTTGTCTTGTGATTCCTCTTTTGTTGGTCATTGCAACAAGGTTTGCAATCCAGGACTGCTACCTCTCTCCCAAAGAAGTACCGAGCGATGATTAATGAGGAGCAAGTGGGACGGTATTATTAGTGAAATAAAGAGAAACCTGGGCGTAAAAAAGCCATAAAAAATGAAACAAAAAACAATTAGAAAGTAGTGGTTTATATCGAAAAGAACTGGCTGCAATCAGAAAGAGAGGAATCTGTGGAAAACATTTTCAGAATTAGAGCTAAATTTTATGTTTGGACTTGATCTTAAAGGTCTTTTTCAATCTAAATGGTTGTAAGTATGGTAACAGTTCTAAGTAGGGTTGTTTTTAGAAGCGCAGATAACAAACGAGGTGGTCTATTTCAGCATAGCCTGTGATCACAGGAAGGATTTCGGAACTGTGAGAGCAGGACAACTCCAGGCAATATATTCTATGTCACTCGGTGCTTTAAGGATTTTGCTTTTGTCTCAGAAACCTGGGTGCTGTGAAGGATTCTTTGGTCCAGACTGCACGCCGTGCCCAGGGGGATACACTAACCCATGCTATGGCCGGGGAAACGTAAGTATGAAAGATCCTGCTGTGCTGCAGTGAGAAGTTGAGTCAGGGTGGTTAGAAAGAGCAGTTTGCTTATTTCTTTTGGAATGGCAATGTAGGGTATTTTTTCTTTATGGTAACGGTTGTTCTAGGTAAGTGTAATTCTGGGTTTGTGCTCCAGGCTTGAGCCCAAAACATTGGCCACAGAACATCCAAGGAAGATGGCACGTACTCATCAGTGGGCTTTAGCTTTTCAGCTCTAATGTGAATCCTGTTGTGGCTTTTGAAGGCAGCCCTGACTAAGTGGGATCTTGTATTACTACCATTACTCTCCAAAGTCCTGTTTTTTACTGCAACTGTCAAAAGTGCTTTTGATAAATATCAATACCTTGGCTTTCCCTTCGTTTGCTGAGTTTCTGTGTCTTTCGCATTTTGTTTCTTTCCAGTGCAGCGATGGCATAGATGGGAATGGCAACTGCCAGTGCTTTGAAGGTTTCAAAGGAATAGCCTGCCACATCTGTTCAAACCCGAACAAACATGGCGAGAACTGCGATGAAGGTTGGTGGTTCTGAGAGAGAGACTACAGCAAAATGTAGGGCAAAGGTACAGAGCAGGTTTGTGTATCCAGGGTTCCCCTCGTGCAAGACCAGTGCTGTGAAATAAGGGATGGAAATATCATTGCAAGTGTCTCATCAAACAGCAGTAGAGAAAACATGGCTAATATGACAGTGGTAATACAGGTCTTGGAAACTGGACAAATGTAGGTGTGCAACTTTGGTGCATATCTCTCCTGTTAAAAAGAAAAGGTATTTTCATTTCCCACTTAACAAGGACCTTGTGTTTGATGATCCAAGTTTGAGCCTGTCTTTAGAAACCTCTTGGACCCAGGCAGTCCCAGTGTCTGTTCCCTAGCCATGTTTTGGTGAATGTCTCTCAGCTGGCACCCCTCTGTTAAGAACTGGGATGATCATGTGATGTCACAGGGGACTGTGAAGGAAAGATGAGAATCTACAAAACACCATTGGTGTGGTGGCTTCAGGTCTGATCTTTCTTGACAGATTGTGGCTGTGTCCATGGGGTGTGTGACAACAGGCCTGGCAGTGGGGGTGTGTGTCAGTCCTGGTCCTGTAAGGAAGGCTATACTGGAAAATTCTGTGACAAGACCTCCAAGAACTGTGGCCCAAGTGGGCTGTCCCAGTACTGCCATCAGAATGCTGTCTGCAGCCTCAATGACACAGCAAGGTCAGTCCTTCTGGCACACACATTCAGGTGGGCATGTTGTCATTGTATGTACTGTGGCTGTGAGTCTGCCAACCCTGCAATTGTGTGTATCTTTGTGTACCTGTTGCACAGAATTGCTCAAGTGATGCAGACAACCTGCGACATTAGAGATCAGGTTCTTGCTTTTTTGCAAGGCTCGAATTGTCATTTTGCTCTCTGCTGCCTTAAGAAGGGGTTGTACTATCTTTTGTCCTTGTATTTTAAGGTGTATCTGCAGGGATGGATATGAAGGTGATGGGTTTTCCTGCCAGCCCATTGATCTGTGCAGCCAGCCAGAACGAGGAGGCTGTTCTTTGAATGTAAGTGGGGTTGGACTACCAAAGTGTGCAGAAAGAGCACTGAACAGTCAGAGCAGAGATCCAGGACTCTCAGATTTGTTGGGCACTGGTCTTGTGCCTATCTTTCCTTATCTGTAAGGTGGGGCATAATAACAGCTACCTCAAGACAATCATTGTAAGGAGATCAGTCATTTGGTTGGTAGCCAAATGCAACACCCCAGGGATGAGTTGGCTGGTTGTCCAAATGTGTTGGCAGCCACAGAGATAAGCTGCACAGGTTTTTGTTTTGCATTCCTTTTCCCCTCATGCTCTCTTAATGCGCTGTAGCTTGTAGCTCAGGCTGCAGCTTGGCTGTGAGTTCCAACTCGTATTTCTAGTAACCTCCAAAACTCCATTGTCATCCTTAGTAAAGAGCTGTGGTTCTGCACAGTGGAAGCAACCACCAAATGCTCAGATCTCTCTGTGATTTTGATCCCTCAGTGAGAGGAAAGCATAGAAGGAAATAGGATGGCACTGGGTATATGGTAAATCTTTGCAGATAGAGAGCTGCAATCATTGCTGCCTCCATGTCTGGGCAGAAAATTGCACTCCTCCTCTTCAGGGAATATTTTTTCTGTAATGGAGAGCTTTTGGGGGTGACAGGGAATGCCCCAGGAGTTCTGAGCCACCTTAAACACAAGTGTCCACCTTTCTGAAAACACGGAATGTTTCCAGGATCATTATGATGGTATCCTCTAGGCCATTTCTGAACAAGATGCTTCCAGCCCCTGTCCCCGATGCTGCAATCAGAGCTGATCATTCAGAAACTCTCCTCGGTCTGATGAAGGAGATTCGTCTCTGCATCTGCACAGCATTCCTTCCTCTCCTCTGCTGAGTGTAATGCTTTTCTCTCCCTTCTCCTGCAGGCCCTGTGCACCAGTACTGGCCCAGGCAATGCCACCTGCCAGTGCAACGTGGGCTGGACTGGAGACGGGAAGGCCTGTGTGGCCATAGACAACTGCATGCAGGAGAGCAGAGGGAACTGTCACATCAATGCTGACTGCATTTATATAGGCCCTGGTCAGGTATGGGCTATGCTAAGCAGACTGATGGTGGACCTGCATGATTCCTAAGCTGTGGGATTGCTGAAGATAGAAACTGGGCTGGCCATCAGCAAAGCCTGATTGTTTGCTGCCAGAAACACAGCTCCTGCTAGGCCCTCACAGGGTACTTGGTGGGGGGGGGGCACTGGTATGTTTGAGGCTGCTATACTACTCTGACGCTTCTGTGCAGCTAAGGGAAGGGACTACAACTTCATAACAAGGCATTGGTTGCTGTGCCTGACTTGTTCCCAGATCTCAGCATTGTCTCGAGGCAGTGCTGAGACGTACAGAAAATCCCACGTGGCTGTTTGGAAAGTCAGATAGGGCGTCTTTGAGGTTGGAGAAGGTTGTGTGGGAAGGAAGCCTGTTTCTCAAGCTGGTTGTTGCTTTTCCCCACTGAGCAAAGGGAGCATTGGACCACAGGCTCAGAAATGGTGCCAGATCTTCAGCAGAACATAGCTTTTCCACCTGCCTCATACGCAGGAAGCTTTGAAATGAACTCTCTTCTCATTCTGTTCGCAAAGTCTGTGTTGTTCTCTGAAAAGCTGGAAACAGATGGAAACTGTAATTCCCAAGTGTCCCTCTCACTGCCAAGCAGTGCAACAGATCAGTGCACTTGAGTAATCATGCAGCATGCGTGCTGTAGTAGAGTATGATGCCTTGCTAAGGAACTATCTCTGCATTTTCAGCTCTTGAGGAAGAACACTAGGTAAAATCAATTAAGAATAGATTTTGCTGCCTAATAGCTGTTTTGGGTTGCAAATGAAGATGCTCTGATAGATCTGAAATGTCTCTTTCCTGCAGAGTAAGTGTGTCTGCAAGAGAGGTTATGCTGGTGATGGCCACAACTGCGATGCAATCAACCCATGTCTCCTGGACAACGGCGGCTGCCATGACCTGGTGAGTAGCTGAAGAGGCTGGCATGGCAATGAAGGTTCCTCTGGTTCCCTGTCACAGCTGTTCCCAGCCATAGCATCCAGAGCATTGCAGGAGTTGATGTTGCATCATCCTACTGGCATGCCTCTGAGGTTATAAAGATTTTTTGATCTCTGATCTACCTAGGGAGATCCTCTGATTTCTGTGAGTACACAACACAAAGCAATCAACTAGGCCTTGCTGTGTAAGGTATAAACTCAGTGGCATGTGAAGGCAAGAGGAGGAATATGTTTGTGTGTGCTACTTTAGCCCAGGTGTGGGAGGCCAGTGTTTGATTCCTAGGTCAGTGTAACACTTCATAACCTGTGTTTGCTCTCCAGTTTCTCCTTCTGTTGTGTTTGCAGGCCATGTGTGTACCCCTTGGAGGAGGGGAGAGGTCTTGTGCTTGCCCTGAAGGCTATGTTGGAGATGGCATGACATGCTATGGGGATGTTCTGAAAGTGAGTAAAGAATAAGTATCAGAGGTCTTCTTGAGGTCAGCGAGAAATGGCTCTCTCCACTCTCCCTTTTCTGTTGACTGAAGCTGACTTCTCCCAGTGCCAAACAACGCAGTTTATTTTTGCCTAAGACCACAGAAGCACTAGTGATCCCAAGGCCGATGTGTTCAATAAATCATTGGCAGTACTTTCCAGGCTGTTTCACCCCTGTCTGTCCTATGCAATACTCTCCATTGCTTGGAAAATTTTTCAGTTCAGAGTTAGCTAGGCCTATTTTCTGCCACTAGAAATATCAAAGTCCATTGTGGATTCAATCCCTGTCCCTGGTAAACGGCAGCAATTGCAGACAACGTGAAAATAACTTATTTAGGTATATATATTTTTCAATGGGTAAAATACACATATTTTTAATGGCTGGAGTTTGGCCTCAAGAGCACCCATCCCTCCTTATGATACAAGGTGCAGTTAAGGTTGTGAGGTGGAAAAGGAATGCCAAAGTCACTACTGATGGATGGGCTCCTGTCCCCTGCTGTGGGACTCCCAGTCCGGCAGCCCTGGTGCTCAGTTGAGGTAACCCTTCTTTTGTTTCTCTTTGGAAGGAGCTGGCCAGGAGTTCCCACTTTGCAGGCTTCTATGACTGGGTTAAGGTAAGAACTTTGGATTTTATGATGGAGTAAGGCTGTGAAAAGACAGTGATGTATGGCATCTCACTGAGCCTTTGTTCAGCCGTACGCACAGCTTTAGGGAGGGATAATTTCAGTCCCTCCTATAAAAGTGATGCTCAGTGTTCAGAAAGAATTTATGGATTTGATTGAAGGGATTTGAAAAGTAATTGAAATGTGAAAGTAGAGCTTAAAGTTGCAGACTTCTCCTCGGCAAACAGGTGTCAGGTGTTTCAGCTAAACTCGCATTTGATTGCCAACAGCTCTCGTACCACATGGCAGGAGAGCCTGCTCTGCAAACACTGTCTTTCTGCATGCCCATCCCACAGGACTGCAGAAGCAGGGTGGCTGTGGGTTATATTTTATGGAACAGATGTGGCACTGGCACGTCTTATTTGTTCATCTTTGTGCTTTCGACAACAGAAATCTCTCTTCAGCATCCCAGCAGGAACCAATGTCACTGTCCTGGTGCCATCAGAGGAAGCTATCAAAAGTTTGAACAAGAGTGAGAAAGATTTCTGGCTGACCCCCTACATGCTGCCATTTTTAGTCAGGTACGAGCAGAGTCCTGCCTTTGCTTTCCTATGCCTGACAATGGTAACAAAATTGTACATGCTCAATAAAGAGTTACGGAGAGCTAAACACAGAAACACAGTTAAATGTATAGTGGGCAAATAATAGAGTATGTATTTGGAATGTAACAGAGCTCAGGCAATTGGAAGTGGATTTATTTTTGGGTATGTGCAGGAGGAGATTTTCCCTGTCATAAGGATGTGTAAGGCCAAGTAATTCCTTGTCATTCTAACCATGTGCTTACCTGCTTCGTATGAGAGGTGTGTGAATGGTGGGTGAGATGACCTGATCTCACGTTGTTATGAACAGCATCCTCACCGTTTCTTTATCTGCCTGCATTCCCTTCAGGGCCCACTTTCTTGAAGGTGTCTTCACTGAGGAAAAGCTCAGAAAGTACGACAGGCCAGAATTACCCACCCTCAACCCGCGGACCAAATGGCAGATAAACACTGAGAGTGGTGTAAGAGTTTCTTCTATAATGAGCATGTGCAGCATCAAATTAAACCTCCCAAGAACTGCTGTAACCACTGGAGAACATGGCTGGGTCACTGGTGGATTCCAACATAGGAATCTTCTAAAAACTGCACCCAGATTCATTGTGTGCAGCCTTGAACAATGTATCAGGTTTGCATGTGCCTGGTGATTTCTGATGCTTCTGCTCCTCTCTCTGATAATTTTGCAGGTATTCACCATTCAGAATGCAAGTCTAGTTGTCAGTGACATCCCTGCCAGCAATGGCATCATTCACATACTCAGCAAGGTACGTTGGTGTATGTCACACTAGGAAGTACACTTGCAGCAAGTTCGTGTTGGCAACATTTGAGATGGAAGCAAGGAATAATATATATGTGGACAGTTAGAACAATAATGACAAAAATACACTTGATTGTCACAAGGTCCTGACAGATGTTTCCTGTATACTGGTGTTTAAGTATATATCTCTGGGACAAGTGGGAAAGGAGTTCCTCTTCTCTCGGCTTATAGAAGAAGAAGAGTTAAGACTTGCAGAATTGTGCCAAATGAGGCACAATGTCTACTTGCTTTTCTTGCAAGCGGGGCAGAAATTATTTCCCTCAGACTCTCTTGCACGAACTTGCTGATGAGCTTGTTTTTTTTCTGCAGGTTTTGTTGCCACGTTTAGCAGACATCCCACCCAGTCCTCCAGGGCTGCAGGAACAGCTCGATGCAGTTGCCTCATTCAGCACATTCAAGAAGCTGCTAGAGGTAAGCAGCTCTGTTGTGGTTGTCAGAACAGATGTCAGCAAGTTCCCAACTCACCCTTTGCAGGTGGGCCTAAACTTTGACCAACTGGTGAGTAAAGGAAGACCATCTGTTTCCTATCATCCCAAAGTGATCTTCTAGAGAAGATCTTTTCAGCAGTCAAAGGACTTATACTTACAGTTAGGTCCCTATATCATCTTATTAGAATGGAAGATGACCAATCTACTGCAGACACTCATATGCTTGTAGGAGGTAAAGAAACCTTGAGGAAAAGGTAGACTTGTTAATAATCAAGGAACTGTGCTCTGGTTAGCCTGGGGAGGGAGCAAGCAGTTAGACACACATGACTGCACAGAAGTTGTATCCCCATTTTTCAAGCATTTCCTCCAGTGCTTTTGCCTTCGTAATTGATTTCACGTGCAGTCTGGCTTCAGTAAGTACAGGTGTAGTTGCTAATATCAATGTGTGGCCTTTTTTAGCAATACCAGCTCATTGGAAAAATTGAGTCCTCTGAAAAATACACAATCTTTGTTCCTGGAAACCATTCCATCGAGGAGTACTGCCACGCTGCCAATGTCACACAGTTGGTAAGCTCACTGCTTGCTTGTAGCCCAACATGTACTGTGGTTTTTGCAGGGGCATCTGTACTATCAGATCATAAACTTCAGCTCAGAAAGATTTGAGTATGGATAGGAGGATCTGATGCTATAAGCCAGGAGAAATGTGGCAGAGAAAAATGAGAGGGAGGGTTTCCTGTGATGTTACAACGGGATGTGAAAAGCCTGCTGGGACTCCACATGCAAACTTATGACTAAATTTGCATAGGATGGATGGCAGAAGATATTCTGCATGCTGGCTGGCCATGGCACGTATCTGCCAATTTAATACCTTTTGAAAGGCTCCAAAGAACTTTTGTGGCTTCATCCAGTGAAAGAGCCATCACGGTGTGATCAGTAATTACTATGCCCTGTGGACTTAATTCACTCTAGAGAATGCTTATTAACTCTTCCAGACCTTTGACTGAACTGTAGTCTAGGAAGTCAAGAGTCCTATCATTTGTTTTTTTATTTCATTTTCTTTTGTTTTGTGGATTTAGGACAATGAGACAGTGCAGTTCCACACTGTACTGGGAGAGAAACTCTTGCCGACAGATTTGAGAAGTGGAGTCCATAAGAACAGCATGTTAGGGCTCTCCTACTGGTTAATGTTTTATCAAAACAGCACCCAGGTAAGGAGGGAAGGCTCTTCTGCTTCTGATGCCCCCATATCTGTTTTGGATACTCTTACATTTCCAGACTGTGGCTGTCTGTCAGTCATCAAGCAATCCATGCAAAAGAGTTGAAGGCTATCATCTCAGTTCTTTCCTTCTTCTTTGCAGAAGTTTGTCAATAATATTCCTTTGGATGGAAAAGTCTTTGAGACGAGGAATGGCATTTTAATCGGGGTTTCACAGGTCCTCCAGATACAGAAGAATCGTTGCACTGCCAATACCACCACTATACAAAGGGTAATGATGATTTCCAGTTCGCTGGCTGCAAGTTCCCCTACAAAATGCATGGGAGTCACGGCCAAAGTCCAACCTCCGTCTATCTTGTGGCTTTTGGCCATCTGAAGATTGTAGGGTCAGATGAGGCAGAACTGCATGCGGGAACCTCAGGTTGCAGACAGTCCTACCTCAGCTGAGAGGGTCGGGAGGGGGATGATGTATTATCTTTTCAGCTTTGTTTAGTGGTACAGTCTCACTGCCAGAGTGCAGAAATAAGACCTTGTGTGGAGCCTTTGACAGCAGCCAGGAGCAGGGGGACCGGCACTGTGATTTTTCTTCTTTCAGTGTTTTGAGTCATGGAGATGAAAGCATCTTTGTCCCGGCCAGCAGCCTGTACAGCACCATTTGTAGTCCAGGTGTCTTGGTGCTACACGGGCAGAGGGCACACATGTGACTTGTCCTGTTCTCTGTGCCCTAGTCAAGGTGCGGCAAATGTGAGAAGGGGATCAAGTGTCCTCCAGGATCAGTTCTCGTGGTGAGTTCATGTGGCATCTCACAGCCTGTTTGCTGATAGTGCTTTGATGTCCTTTTATAACTCCACGGATGTCATCTTATTACCTGAAAAGTTCTGTCCTTGAGTCCTCTGTGGCTTGTTAATTAGCAAAGTTTGAAAGAGAAAGCAGAAACCAAGGGAGTTTTATGCAGGAAAAAACACAAATGTGAACTGTGAGACTCCTTACAGGGGTGGCACTGGGCCTTTGCCTGAATTTCAGGACTATTTCAAAGCAGCAGTGGAGAGTTTCCCCTGGTAGGGACGACAGTCAGATTTCTTGTTTGATCTCTTCCTCTTTGAATGTTATCTCCAAGGACAGGTGTGCCTATAGCAGTTTCCTAGGCTGTGGATGTGTTCATGGAGATTGGCTGGTTGAACCTGCAGCTTGTTTGTGAGTGAGTGACAAACACTCAGAGAGGAACACAATCACCGTTTCATCTTTCTGCTGGCTGTGAAATGCCACATCTGATTATTTTTAGGCTTCATTACTCTATGCCAAAAATTTGCCAACCACTTTTTCTCAGTTATTCGTGTTGACATGCATACCACAGATCTGTCAGGTAACGAGGCAGGCCGTGTGGGCAACCTCACACCAGGCCCAGAGATGGCTCACTGCTGTCAGCCCACAGTATCCAGATTTTAGGGCTGTTCTTGGAGGGTAAAAAGCTTCATTCCTCTGTTAAGCAGGAGCGCTGCTGTATGCACCGGAATGGATACAGTCTGTCTATTGCAATGTTTGCTATATGTATCTATGTTAATTATATTGGCAGGAGTTTCCAGGAAGCAAGAATCTCCCTCGCTGTAATCTGCGCTCTGGGGACATTGGTTGCCATTTCATCTGTGCAAAAGTTTCTCTGGTAAGAAAAAATGTTTGGTTTTCAAATAAAAGCAAGTAGGGCATTAGAAACACAGCTGTGGAAACAGCCTGTGCTGGACTGACATCCTGGCTGAACGTGTGCACTGCACAGCTGAGACAGGTTTGTCTGGGCATTGCTCTCCATCCTGGAGATAGAGGGCACCAGAGGAAAAAACTAACGGAAATGTCTGTGCAGTGAGGGACTGTGGTCTGCTGCTCTTTCATTGTTACCTTGGGTTTTGCTGTAGAGGAAGAGAAGGAGTTGAATGTTTATAGTCAGATTTCCTAAGGAAATGAGGCATGACTGGTGGTATTTGACTTGTGCATGTGCCCTTCTGAACAACCGATGAGTAATTGGAGCCAAAGTGAGGAACAGGTTTCCCCGTTACTGTGCCCTCACCAGTTCTGTGAAAACATAGATGGGGAGAAAATTCCTGAAGAGGAAATGGTAAAAAGAAAGGCCTGTGTGAATTTGACCCCTCTCTTGGTTGCTGAAACAACTCCCTGGGAAGTTTGGTGGGAGTGGAAAATTGGGAAGGGACAGAGGCAGTTGGTAATACCGTGCCCACAGCCAGAGCTTCAGTCATCCCAGCCCCCTCTGGGCACTTCTGCCTCTCCCCTGGATTATGTTTCTCTTCACTTCTATTTCCCAACTAGGTCCCATCGTGGTTGCCTCCCTCTGTGGGTGAATGCAGAGAGAAAGCAGTGAAATGAGGCTTCGGAACCGAAGCACTCTCTGTCAGAACCTCTTTCTGCTCAACACAGTCTCACACTGATGGGACGCAGGGAATGCAGGCAGGAGATGAGCTGGATGGGCATGGGGCTGAATGTTTGTGTCACCAAATGACCAGCATTGCTCAAGCAGCCATATACATCCTTCACATGAGGTCTGGGCAGCTGAGAGCCCCATTCTGGGGGGGTCATTCCACCCTACCTGCATACAGCTGCTGTTCTCATGTGTTGGCACAAGTGACGTCTGTTGCATTGAGGAGCAGAGTGTCTTCCTCAATAAAGCCACGAGCCTGGGGGACATGCTACATCTGTGCTGCATCAGACAGCTCACCCCAACCTGCTTTTGTTGGTTCCCAGAAGTCTGTCTGCTGCCCCGGCTACTACGGACACATGTGTGAGATGTGCCCAGGAAAGCCAGGCCGGTGGTGCTCCGGGAACGGGGAATGCCTGGACGGCATCGAGGGCAGCGGAGAGTGCCAATGCCTGGAAGGTTTCCACGGCACTGCTTGTGAAATGTGTGAAGTGGGCCGCTATGGAGCTGACTGCAAATCAGGTGACAGCAATAGTTATTTTGCAACTCATGTTCTGCTCGCAAGGGGAGAAAAGCGGGCCCACAACCCGCACAACAGGCCCACAGCTGGTGGCCCGACAAGGAAGGGTTGTGGGAATGAGTGCTCGTGATCAGCCACTTGTGGCCCCATTTTCATCCTTGAAGGAGTAACCACTGCTCTGCTGCTCATCCTGCTGCTTCCCAAACTGCAGGGAGTAGAGCTGGTCTGCTCCTGGTCACTGGGATCTGACAGTGAAGGAACGAAAGCCAATGCTCCTGTAGCATTTTCTATATGGCAGCTAGAGGCATTGGATTAGGAATAGAGCAGACACTGAAATGGCAGTGAGATTCTGCTTTTGAGACCTGGTTGGTTTGGTAATGATGATCATCTATTCTTACCCCACAGAATGTGCTTGTGACAATGGCATATGCAACGACGGACTGCAAGGAGACGGGAGCTGTGATTGCTTACCTGGGTGGAAGGGCCCAAGCTGCCAAGAAAGTACGTGAATGTGGTGGGTCTGGTGGTGTAACATCACTGTTTTGACAGAGAAATCAGAGTAATTCTCTTTAGCTGCTAGAGCAATTCTGTGTTGGCTGAACAAGGTGACCACAGTTGTGTGTGCTTGCATCCCCCAGAAGATTTGTTAGGCTGTGCTAATTCATGCTTGCACATCTGTGGTGTGACTTCCCCAGCAGCACATAAGCCTTAATGTTATTTGTTCTGGGTTGGCCATTCCAACCTGTTGTTGGAATGACTCCTGTTACTTGCCTAAGAAAGTGGCAGTGCTTGATTTGAAACTTCCAAAGTGCCCCAGTGTGTCTGCTGGATTGCTCACGGGCTCATTGGTTTAGGTGAGCTCAGCCTATGGTCTACAGCTCTCAGCAAATCTGTCACTGTGTGGTAGTGGTATGACAAAGATGGTTGTTCTGGGATTTGGGATCATGATTATCACAGGGATAGGGGGATTTTAAAGGATTTCACCCAAAGCTCGAGTGTGTAGTGACATCAAATGTTTAGGGAACATTTAGAAATGGAAACTGAGTGGAGCTGTCCTATTAATCCAAATGTAAAACACAAAAGAAAACCATGTTTTACTTTGAATGGAGCAAATCCAAAGGAATAACAAGATTTCAGTCCTTGCTTCATTCCTAGCAGTTTTGAGGCCCCATCACCGATCAGGGCGTGAGCATGGCAGGGAGAATGTTTGGAAGGAGCTTTGCTGTAGATGGCAAAAACATCCTCAGCGAGTGCTGTACTGGAAATGCCACGTCATGTTTGTGTTTTCTCTTGCAGGAATTGAGGTGGATTTATGCAATAGCACTTGCCATCAGATGGCTAAGTAAGTACAGCCACAGGACTGGGTCATTTTGTGCTTGGATATGCTTTACAGAAGACTGATTCTGTGTGTCAGGCATCTCAGAGGGTTTGGAGACAGTTTCTGCTCTTTTGTGGTGCATAAATGGCTGTTTCATTCTTCAGTCTTTTTGGTGCTAAGCCCCATCCACTTTCCCTTAAGGTTTTATTTGAATATAAAATCTTTCCAAACAGATTCCATGCGTGCGGATGAGAGAAAGCAGAGACTCTGAGCAGCTCTAAGCCTGTCCTTAGTCGTGCAGCAAAGCAAGCTGCTGACAAGCCCCCTCTGTCTCTCTGGTCCCCACAAAAAAATCCTGTGGGCTGATGGGTTTCAAAGGAGCTCTTGCTGCCTTCTCCATCCATTACCTGCTCTCTGATTTTGTGGCACTGGGACACAGCCACCTGCATGGCACCAAGCATGTGTCTGGGCAGGGGCTGAAGCCTGTGCCCGGGTGCCGGCTCCTTGTCCTGCTTCTGCAGTGGTCCCAGGTGGTTATGAGAGCCTCTGTCAGACCTGCCCCAGAATTTAGACATTAGGTCTGAGTGACAACAGATGTCATTCAGGCCCCAGTGAGCAGAGGGTTCTCTTTGGGCATGTACCAGCTTATAGTCCTCCCTGCAGTCTGATAGATGAGCAAAGCACCCTGTGGAGATCTGCTGACTTGTTTGGCTCCTTGCTGACATGTATGAGACCCAGCAGTGCTGCCCAGGAGCTTTGTTCCAGATCTTTGTGTGACTGTCCAAGGCCACACGCTCATTTCTGGATGCAGCCAGATGGTTACAGGGTCCCAAAGTGGCTATCGCCAGCCAGCTATCACCCCCCACCTGCTGGAGCACTCCAGTGACTCTCCATAAGCATAATGAGCACTGGGTAGCTGGGGCAGAGAGGAAGGGGCCAAGCTACAGACAGGAGGCTCTGTGTTCTATGAGCAGTGCAGCTGTTAGGCAGCCTTTGTTTTGTGCAAACCTCTGCCATGCTGCCACGACGATGGGTCTCTTCTTCAAATGCTCTTCTTAGGTCTTGGGGTCTGCAAGACCTTTTGAGAGGAGGCTCGGGGAGACCTTACTGCTCTCTATAACTACCTGAAGGGAGGCTGTAGTGAACTCGGGGTTGGCCTCTTCTCTTCCACTGACCAAGCAAATCAGAAGATGTACTCAGTGATTATTTTTCTCCATCTTGTTTCAGCTGCCTGAATGCCTCCGCAGATTCCCCACCTATGTGCTTCTGCTCTGCTGGATACACAGGGAATGGGACGCATTGCACAGGTATGTCAAACATGGCCAAGATTTAAGGTTTGCAAACATCTGTAGAGTCTACGCACATACAAAGGTTTTGCAAGAGAGAGACAAAAAGGCTGGTGTAGCAGGGCAGTTCTTACTTCTTATGGACAGAAATGTATGTGAATGGATTGTACTCGTTCAGGTATAACAGCAACAGTGACAAAGCTATAGTGGTTTCGGCCAACAATCCCTGTAATATGAATGCTTTGATTCCTTAAAATGTCACACTCCTCATATTTGTTGGCCATGCTGAAATCAGGTAGAAGCAGTACAGCATCTGTGCCAAAATGAAGTAGGATTTCAGGGAACTGCTCTGGAGCTGCATGTATCTGACTGTGTCAAATGAGAGACAAGAGCAGTAATGTTGTAGCTCAGAGTAATATTGTAGCAGAGAAATCAAAACATTGGTAGATGTCCTAGTTGATTTTCAGCGTTGTCCTTTTTTGAAAATGGCTGAAAGGAAAAAGTGAAAATGCATGTGCAGTGTGCAGGAAAGGATTTTTTGCTGGACTAATCATTGGTCATCTGTATGCAAACGCCATGGAAAGACTTCTTAGTCCGGTGTGGGGTTTGTTTGAGCTCAGCATGACTTCTGAACTGCCCTCTCAGACCCAGGTGAATCCCCTGCCTTTAAAGTTTCATTGAGAAAGAAAGGGATTTAAATAAGACGATCTGATTTTTGTTAAGATGAACGATCATCCTGACCCTGTTTATCTTCCCTAGATGCTCTAAGTTGGTTCTGCTTCTTTTGTTTGCAATCACAGAAATAGATCCATGCACTATTGATCACGGTGGCTGCTCCATACATGCTGTGTGTACTAAAGTGTCCCCAGGAGAGAGAACCTGTGTCTGTAAGGAGGGCTATGCTGGCGATGGGACACTCTGCAGGGGTGAGTGCTCAGTTCATGTGTTGGTGATGGTGGCAAGACATGGCTCATGCAAAAGGGAATTTCAGGCAAAAAGCATTAACGTTTCAGGTCAAAACACCAAATAACTTGGCTGTTCTTTCTGTCTGTTCATGCAGACATTATTTCAGGGTCAGTAATTAGTGGCTGACCTTGATTCAACCATTTCTGCCTTTTGCTGGGGTGCATGCACACATTTCTGTGCACTTACATACGTACCTGCAGGGATGTGCTCAGAATTTTCCCAGGTCCTGAGCAGTGATGTGGTCACTGCTGCCCTGACACAGTGCCACCCGGAGATGTGCAGAGAGCCCTGGCTGCCCTCTGCACCTGTGTCACTGGCTGGCCAACGTTCTGTGGTGCTCTGAGGTGAGGCTGGAGCTGCAGGAGAGTCCAGCCCTCTTCTATCATTCCAAGCATGCTCAGATGGACATGGCATTCTCAGGGGGCAAATTTATCACAACTTAGAGACCCATGTGTGGCAAGAGTCAAACTCGCACTTCTTGCCTGTTCCTTTGCTTTTGCAAGTTGCTTTGCCATGAGGGTATTTCCAAAGCTGGGAAGGTCCTCCCTCTTGCTTTACCTCTTTGGATCGCCAGTTCCCAGCTGCCTTGAGCAGCCCTCAGCAATAACATGGCCTTATTGTTTTGCTGCAGAAATTGATCTTTGTCTTGAAAGCAGCGGGGATTGCCACATCAACGCAGAGTGTGTTAAAACAGGCCCAGGGAAGGTGAGTAATAAGATGGATGTCAGGGCAGAGATACTATGGAAGTTGTCACAGATGTGTCATTCTCCAAAAGACTGTCCTTCCCATGGCAATGCTAGCGTTGTACTTACTGCCTTCCACAAAGAACAGTTGCCTGGGCAGGACATGAAGAGCCTGCTGTTTCCTCAAAAGCAGATGCTTTCTGTTGACCAGAGGTTGGAGGTAGAGTCAGGTTATGGTTGGAGGTAGTGTCAGGTTACGGTTGGGGGTAGAGTCAGGTTATGGTTGGAGGTAGTGTCAGGTTATGGTTGTTGACACAAACATGACTTTCTTCATGAAGGAATGGAGTGTGGAACAGATGTTACAGCACATGTTTTCCATCCATTCAGCCATTGTGTGTTTTCTTTGTTGGGTCCAAGTTTCAGACCAAGCATTTGTTTTCCCTCCAGGTTGCCTGTAACTGTCTTCCTGGTTACAGTGGGGATGGTGTGAGACAGTGCAACCCCATCAACTTATGTGAACAGGTTTGTCTGCATTTTCCTATTACCAGGGTAAGGGTCACAGCCTTGAAGCACTTCTTTACCCAACAATTAAAAGCAAAGATGGGGTTAACCTGTTTGTTTAGAGCCAGCTGTCTTGCCTTCTTACACACATAAGGAATCTCACAGTGTCTGTGGTTTCTATTGCTTCTCACAATGACCTGCAAGTATCTCAGCCGTGTGGCACTAGGATGGGGTGCCCCTCTTTTGGGACAAGCAGTGCAGGAAGAGTGAAAGAGTGACAGAGTGGAAGGCATGTGGGCCTGTTTCTCTGCATCCATTTTGTGTGGAATGTGCTCAAAATTTGAAGTGTAAGCCTTTCACTTTTCTTGCTAGAACAATGGAGGCTGTAGTCCCTTTGGGCTCTGCAAATACACAGGCCCTGGCACTCGAAACTGCTCCTGCTCTTGGCACAGCATTGGAGATGGCTTCACCTGCCGTGGTAAAGTCTATCAGGTGAGAAACATGCACAGCATCTTTTGTGTTCAAGCCTCCTGCCCCACAGCAAAGCTCCCTCCAAGCACAAGCTGCAGGTCTGTGTGAGTATCACTGTGTGTGCATGGTGTAGGACGGAAGGTAGATCTGGGGTTCTGACTTGGGGTTGCAATCGCAGTAAAGCAACTTTGCTCCAGAGGGAGCTGCAGTGTGGACACCTTTGCTGTTCTGTTGGCAGCTGTGGCCATGCCTCCAATTGTGTCATGTTTTCTAACTGTGACAAGCAACTCTTTCCCTGGGAAATCCACTTCTCTCAGTCTGTGGGGTCAAGGCAGTTGTCCCTGGTTGGCAATAGCAGCATGTGGGATCCAGGCTAGAGGGAGGCATGGTCAGGATTCTCTCCAGCTCTGCTGCCAACTCAGCGGCTGTGCTTGGAAGAACTGGTGACCTTTCTGGTAGAAGCAAATGAAAAGCTATCAGAGATGATCAGTTATCATGCCCACACAGAGATGGGAGAAAAGAGAGTGGCTCAGTTTTGTGCTCCTGCTCTACTGTGTAGTGTAGAGGAGGTTGCCTTTCTAAGCTTCTGTCTGCCACTCAGTACAGCATCCCAGAACTGCTGGTGGCAGCATACTGTGATTAAAAGGGGTGTTCTATGAAGGACTTGAGGTGCCCCATGAGCAACCCCTGCAGAAGCTGCCAGCTTTCCATCCTCAGCAGTCCCCGCCCTCTTCGTCTTGCAGCATCTCTGATGTGAATGGTCGGGCTGAGGTCACTGCCTGCTCTGTAACCTCCATGCCCACAGTGCTGACAGGGTGGGAAGGCAAAGCGATTCTGGTGTCAGAAGAACCGATGTCTTACCAGAGTGGAAGAGTGACTTGGAGTGGAAGGGGCAGGTCACAGTGCTGGCTGGTTGGAAGGAGCTATGCTAACACCAGCTGTTTCTCTTTGTTTAAGGAACTCGCAAGGATAGAAGATGCATCTGTGTTCTTTAAGATGATACTGGTCAGTGACAAATAGCTTTGCCTTTGTCTGTCAATTTCACTTAGTATTTTCTATAGAGAGTTTTGCTAACTGGAACTGTGTTTGCTGTCCCACAAATGCTTCCTTGCCACAGGCAGAAAAAAACAAGGAGCTCAGTGGGGCAGGGCCTTTCACTGTCTTCATCCCACGGGCAGACTTCATAGGAAACTCTACAACTGTAAGTGTCCTCCCATCCCAGACACCCTCAGGATAGGCAAGCTCCAATTATTGCAGTGCCTTGAAGCAATGGGGTTGCACTGAAGAGTATTAAATGCATCATCCAGTCTCCATCAGTGTGAGGTTTGAAAGCCTCTCTGCTCCCAGTCTGGGCAGGGCTGGGCATGGGTCCTGCTGTAAGGAAATGCTTGCTGGAGGCCTTGTCTTGTAGTCCTCAGAGATGCTGCCAAATCAGTGATGTGCGATGACTTTCATTGCCCGTGGCTATGAGGGGATGCTAATAGCAAGGCTTTAGAGTATCTGTTATGAAGACAGATTATTATTTTTTCCTTCCCCATGCCCCATACCCTGCCGTCCCACTTTCATTGGCTTCTTCCCTCCAGTCCCAAGAAGAGGAGACCTAAGGGAGGAGAGATCCTTATCCACAACCCCATGAACAGTTATTGACCAGCAGCTTTTTGGTGTTGGTGTGATGGAAGATCCTAACACCACCACCCTAAGTCCTGTTGGGCAGTTTCACACCTCGAGTCCCAGCTTTTTTCCCATGCACTACACTCTCATTAAAGGAACAAATCCCAGGAACCGTGTATCACGGGCATTAATTGCTCGTGGACAGTGTACTTGTATGTTTTCCAGTAAGGCAATCTTTGCAGTGTTGATTGAAATTTCCCCACATTCCTGAATGGATGTGTGCATTCACTGTGTTTTGGGGGAGCCAGCTTTCCTGCAAGAATGAGTCAGTAGGGCAGGCCAAGCAGAAAGGCTTGGCATAATCCAGGTCTCCCTCATTAAGTCTTTGCCTCCCTGCAGAGGCAAAGTGCCCCCAGTGTTCCTGTTTTGTCTCTGCAGTTTGAGGAGTGGAAGAGCAGAGGTCTTCTCCAGGAGCTGCTTCGCTACCACATGGTGGGATGCCAGAAATTGCTGTTGAGTGACCTGGAAGCCCAGGAGTCCCTTACATCTTTATCTGGCCACACAATAAAGATCACTGAGAAAGAGGTAGTTCACTGCCACCATTTTCCCTTCCCTGTCCCGCTTGACAGCTTGTCACTTTTGCTGTCTTTTGAAGGCCTGCTGGTTGTAACAAGTAATGCCCACGGATGGCTCAGAGGGCAGAGCCCCACGGGAGCACCTCATTGCGTCCCTTCTCTCTCAGAATAGTATCTATCTCAATGATGAAGCCAAAGTGGTCACGAGTGACATCGTCGGTGTGAATGGGGTCATCCATTTCATCAACAAGATCCTCATTCCAAGTGACCTGGTGAGCCGTAACATTTCCTCACCGATCTCACAGGTAAGTCCAAAGCCCAAACTGCTCTGCTGAAGGCAGGGCTGGGATCTTCCTCCCAGCAGCTCTGACACTGCTGCCCCAGTAAGCCCTGCTCCATGGATGCTGCTCCCTGCTGCTCCAAGCTGTGCAGGTGATGTCTGAGCACACAGGTCTGGCTTGTGAAGTGAAAGCATTTGTGGCACAGTGGTATTTGGGACAGAATACGATCAGAAAACAGTACAGAGTGTGGGAAGGAAGCTCATCTTTGGTGCAAAAACCATCACAGTCCTATTCCAGTGCAAAGACTGCATGCCAGTGTCTCTCTGGCACTGATAAAACAAGTATTAGCAGTGCACAGCCACTGGATTTTACAGTAAATAACACACTATCTGTATAGCACAGTGAAAGTCATCCCAGTTCCCACCACAGCAGTCTGACCTGCACGAATCAGAAAAGTGGTGGCTGCTGCATTCCAGCATTTGCAGGGCCAAATCCATGGCACAGCCACAAGGAATGAATGCATTGTGTTTACCTACTGTGATTGTTAACTGCCTGGGGGGACAAACTGGCACAGTAGCTCCAGTCCCAGAGGCATTTGGTGACAATTTTTCTTCTCTCTGCAGCTGAACATCACAGAAGCAGCAGAGACCTTTGGGTACACCATTTATAGCAAGTTGCTGAAGGTGAGCCATGCCTCCTGGGGAGCTGCTGTGAACACTTTGGCCTTTTTGTTCATATCTCTTCTTGTCTTGGACAGGATGCGGAGCTGCTGCCGCTGATCAGTAACCCCCTGCACAGACCTTTCACCATGCTGTGGCCTACAGATGCTGCATTTAATGCCCTCCCAGAGAAAAGGCAGCAGTGGCTGTACCACAGGGAGCACCGGGGCAAGCTGGCCTCCTACCTCAAGGCACACATGATCAGAGGCACAAAGGTAAACATAACAGCAAGTAGGCTGAATGCCTCCCAGGTCACACATCTGCCTGTAGCTGTACCAGAGCGACCTTGCCCAATATTTTGCCATGTAGAACATGCAGCATATCAGCTGCATACCAGCTGTGTTGAGAAGACCAGGCCCTGTTTGAGTGCATGTAGCACTCCCTCACAAACCTCTGGTGCAGTGTGGCTGAGCTGAACCTTTCCTGCAAAAGCTGCAAGGAGGCCACATCACTCCCAGCAGCCAGCGCATGGCTCGCACGAGCTCTTCTCTATGGGGACGACGCATCAAGCTGAGCCCTGCCAGGCCTGCTTACTGCTCAGGACAGGACTAACCATTATGCCATTGCTCCCATACTAGCAGGGTGTGCTGCCACATCCACCTCTTCAGTGTGGCTTCTGGCCCTGTCCCTCACCAGGCAGTGCTCCTTTTTTGAAATGCAAACTGTCAGTTTTGCCTGTCTTTCCTGGCATTCAAGGCCAGGCTAGATGGGGCTGTGAGCAACCTGGGCTAGAGGGAGGTGTCCCTGTCTACAGCAGGGGGCTGGAACTACATGGTCTTAAAGGTCCCTTCCAACCCAAACCATTCTATGATTCTGTGTTGATCATTTTCCTTCTTAGATTGTTGCTGGTAACATGCCCCAGGTCAATTCCATACGGACCATGCATGGCTCCACTGTCTCGTTCAGCTGCAGCAGAACCCATGTGGTATGTGAAGGTGGTGCTTGATCCCACTTTGCCATGGGCAGCAGATACTCATACACCAGCAGGAGGGTAAGATGGAGTGGGGCTGCCCACATTCTGGGATGCCCCATTGCAATGGCTGCAGCTGGGCTCAGGCTCAGAGACACCAGCCAGCAGGAGAGGGCAGAGCCACGTGGTCCCTGCAGATACACGCAGCAATGGCCCCTTTGCTGCATCAACCTGCTGCTGCCATGACCTGGACAGACCATTTCTTAATAGAGGTGGCTGTGAAAAACAGTATATGGGTGGATAAGGATATGAGCATGGAGGTTGTGAAGAGTTCTTGGGGTGATTGAGAAGTGGCAGCCAGAATGAGTGATGTCCAGGTGGTGCAGCCAGGGTGCAGAATGCACCAGGATCATGAGGTGCTTTCTTCCTTTGGCAGGGAGAGCTTCTGGTGGGAAATGGTGATGCTGTGGTCATCCAGAGGCACATGGAATTCGATGGGGGCATTGCTTACGGCATCGACAGGCTGTTAGAGCCACCAGATCTGGGATCTCGCTGCGATGAGTTCATCTCTGTGGAGCTGCAGGTGAGTAGTTGGGGTGATGCTGATGTGGATCCACGCTGTCAGAAGCAGAACCCACACTGAGTGGCTGCGGGGTTTCTTTCTCCCTCCACAGGGATCGATGGAGAGCTGCGGACCCTGTGGCTTCGAGCCGCCCTGCCCTGCTGGCTCAGTGCAACGGGTAAAGCTTTCACCTTTGGCATTGAGGCAGCCTGCCGAGGGTTGCTGACAACACCCCCACATGTTTTAGCAGCATAATGAAGGCGCGTGTGTGTGCTGGGCTCAGCCATGCCATTTGGTGGAGCAGGGTGGAACAAGCAGCATGGGCTTGGGGAGTCTGGCCAGTCCCTGTGTGGGTGGCAGCGGGTAACGAACCCAGCTCCATCCCTGGAGCAGCACAGGGAGCCTTGTGGGGGCCTCAGGGCCAAAGAGCTCTGCCTGGCTGCCGGGAAGGAGGGGGTTAACAATGTCCTGGCAGGAGCATCTCCCGCATTGCTGCTCTGTCACCCCACAGTTCCTTTGCCTCCCACCCCACACTAGGGAGCCTCCATTGCTGGTTGTGGGAGCAAACAAGGGGCATGGGAGGGTCGAGGTGAGGTGGAAGGGGCATGGTGTCCAGCGATCAATGTGGCAAACTCTGTGTTGTGCCTGTTTCCCTGCAGGGGGGAACCTGGGGCTGCCACTATTTCGAAAACCAACTGTTCAGGAACACTTTTCTGTTTCGCCATAACCACCCATTGCGGCCGTCCTGGTCTTTCTCCCCGTGGGAACCCTTCAGAAGACACTTCTCTTCCAGGGGGCCTCTGAAACGAGGCTGCAGAAGGAAGTGCGTTTCCACCCAGTGGGTCCCCCAGTGCTGCACGAACCACTACGGCCGCGACTGCCAGGGTAAGGCAGCGTGCATGGATCCCTAGTGCCTGTGTAGCAGGGCAGGCACTGCCCAGGCAGAGAGCCTCATCCACGGATGGGGAAATGTGGTGAGGTTGGAACAGGGAATTCCCTTTCCTTGGAGAAAGCCCCAGTAAGCCATGGACTGCTGAGGGCCGTGGGCAGTCACATCACTTGTCCCTCTGCACCCAGCACGTGGCCACAGCTGGCTATAGGCTCTGTGCTTCCTGCACAGCAGCTACTGGCCGTTCAGTGAGGCCAGGCAGCAGAGCCCAGCCTGGACACACAGCAACCTTCTTCAAGCCCCCAAGGACGTGGGCTGTCCCAGGCCACTAAATGTGTTATACGTGGCAGTGTGTGTCACCCCTGTGTGAGTGGTGCTGCCCCAGAGCACATCAGCCCCACATCACCACAGCCTCATGGAGGTTCTCATCTGCAGCGTGCCCAGGGGGGCTGGAGGCGCCATGTGGGAACCGTGGGACCTGCGATGACAAAATCAGTGGCTCGGGGCGATGCAACTGCAGCCAGGCCTTCATCGGGACCAGCTGTGAGCTGTGCGCACCGGGCAGATATGGGCCCCTGTGCCAAGGTATGGGGAGCTCAGGGAGGCTGCGCAGTGCCTTTGTGCAGAGGTGGCTGCAGGATGGAGGGGGATAGGTGCTGGGTGAGCCCAAGAATCAGTGCAGAACACCTGCACCATGCAGGGGATGTGCAGGGCTCGCTGCAGTCCAGATGGTGCTCTGGCTGTGGTTTCTAGAAGGCCCTGGACTCAATGGTTCCTCCTGGTTTACCAGCCTGGTAGGGCAGAGATCCTGGGGTGCATCTGACACAGGGAGGGAAAAGAGCCCTGAGTGGAGGAGCTTGTGTGTCCCCTAGAACAGGGCAGGACAGGGGGTGCTGAGCGATGAGGGGTTTGGGTGGTGGTCCCTGCTGCATGGGAATGTGTGGAGCAGACAGTTGGGTCTGGAGGCACAGGGACATGTGTTGTGTGCACTGGCACGCTGCTGTCTGTGGCCCTTCCTGCCATCACAGCAGAGCAGTGACAGTGGTGTTCCTGCCCCTCAGAGTGCAATTGCACTGAGCACGGTGTGTGCAACGGAGGGCTGCACGGAGATGGCTTTTGCTTCTGTGTCGAGGGCTGGACTGGAGAGCGCTGCGAAGTCCCCCTGGGTGAGGGCTGCCAACCCCTGAGCTTCCCTATGCGGCTCACGGCTGGGCCCAGTGGCTCATCCCCCTAACAGACCTCCAGAGGGGCTCTGGGGCTGACAGCTGTCCTGCACTGCAGCCCTGGGAGCACACCTGTGGCTCTCTAACCTGCACTCTGTTTTCAGCCATGAAGCCCACCTGCTCGCCGCCGTGTCA
Source organism: Tetrao urogallus (assembly GCF_951394365.1). Lineage (NCBI taxonomy): Eukaryota > Metazoa > Chordata > Aves > Galliformes > Phasianidae > Tetrao > Tetrao urogallus. The sequence continues at coordinate 2,031,712 of NC_136823.1, read as the reverse complement.
CCCCCAGGCCTCCTGCCGCGCTGGCAACCTCTGCGAATGTGACATGCACTATGAAGGGGATGGCAGAGCCTGCACAGGTGGGGCCTCGGGGTCGGAGCAGCTCCATGGGGGTAGGCCATGCCAGGGGTGGTGCACAGGGCAGGAGAACGGTGCTCCGGTGCTGGTAATGCTGTTTTCCGTGCAGCCATTGATATGTGCAGCCAGGACAACGGTGGCTGTGCCACGCATGCTGCCTGCTCGCAGCTTGGTGTCAACGTCTCCTGCACCTGTGCTGTGGGGTACTGGGGAGATGGCTACATCTGTGAGCCCATTGACCGCTGCGCAGACGGCAGGAATGGGGACTGCAGCGAGCACGCACACTGCATCAGCACCGGGCCGGTGAGCACAGCCCACACACAGGGGCAGCATCCGTGCTGTGCAGATCCCACACTGCTGTACTCAGGCCTGCACAGTTCACGGGGCCGAGCTCCCACTGGTGTTATGCTGTGGCCGTTTCTCCCCCACCTCTGCCCAACGGGCACAGGGTTTGCCATAGCCATGGCATTTCAAGGATGTTGGATGGTCCCTCAGGGACAGTGAAGGCCAGCAGCAGAGGAACAAAGCTGCTCACTATGGGGAAAATGGGGCCAGACTTGCACTGCAGTGCTGGAATGTGCCACATCCCTGCAGCTCAGCTGGAAGTGATCTGTGCAACACTTTAGGGGGGTTCCCGTGCAGCTGGATGCAGGCTTGGAACATGGGCTGTCAGCCCATGGAGGCCACACATTCTGCTGCGATTCTGCACAGCTGTGGCAGTGCTCAGGGTTCACAGGAGCACAGCTCAGCAGCTGCTGCTTGCACGATGGCCAACACCTTGTGTGCTGCAGAACAAGCGGCGCTGCGAGTGCAAGAGGGGCTATATTGGCGATGGGATCCAGTGCCTGGAGGAGGTGGTGCCCCCAACAGACCGGTGCCTGGACAGCAACGGGCAGTGCCACCGGGAGGCCATCTGCACCGACCTGCACTTCCACGGTGAGTGCCCACAGGGCCACAGATGGGTGCAGGCCGGTGTGGCGTGGGGTTGGTGCTGTGCTGATGCTCCGTGGCTCCATTTTGCAGATAAGACCATGGGTGTGTTCCACCTGCAATCGCCCGAAAGAAGTACGACTTCACCTACGTGCAGGCGCAGGAGGCGTGTGCTGCAGAGGGGGCGGTCCTGGCCACGTTCCAGCAGCTGGGGGCCGCGCAGCAGGTGGGGAGCAGCAGTGGCAGGGGGCCATGCTCTGTGTCCCTCAAAGGAGGCTGCCCGTGCTGCCGGCCTCTTCCTCAGCCCCCCAGCGGCCTTTGCCACCTTCCCTGTGTGAGGTCCACACCACAGTGGGGTCTGGACCAACTGGGGAGCGGCTCACAGCCACGAAATTGGGCCTCGCTTGTGCCAGTGGGATGGGGCACACCTCGGCCCTTTAGATGGGAGCAGGGCATAGCGTGGAGCCGCACAGCCATCGCAGACATCCTCACCCTGGCTCCTGCTGCTCCGCTTCCCCGCAGATGGGGTTCCACCTGTGCCTGGTGGGCTGGATGGACAACGGCACCGCGGGTTACCCTACGGCATTTCCCACCCCGAGCTGCGGCTCCAACCACGTGGGCATCGTGGACTACGGCCCTCGGAGCAACCTCAGCGAGACCTGGGATGCCTTCTGCTACCGCGAGAAGGGTGAGCGGTGCGCGCACGGGGCTGGGCCGGGGGGTGGCGATAGGGCGCCCAGGGCGGTGTGGGGGGCGGTGGGCAGCCGGGGGCGGCCCGGGGCACCGCGAGGCGCATCGCGGCGTTCCCTTGCAGACGTGACGTGCGTGTGCCCCGACGGCTTCGTGGGGGATGGCATGTGGTGCCGCGGCCGCCTGCCCGACGTGCTGGCCGAGGGAAGCGCGTTTCTCCACCTTCTACTCCGTAAGCGACGCGCCGGGAGTGGGACCACGGCGGGGCCGGCCCGGGCTGCCCGCAGTGCTGATGGGATGCTTTCCAGCTGCTGCTCGCTTTTGCCAACGGCTCGGCGGAAGGGCTGGAGTTTTTCACCTATTTGTCTGACGACGCCGCTCCCAAAACGCTTTTTGTCCCCGTGAATTCTGGCTTCGCAGAGAATGAGGTACGCGGCCGCGGGGCGAGCGCGACTCCCGGGGATCAGCGGGGCTCCGTGCGGCCCCGACTCCGTCCAGCCCGGCCCTCTCCCCGCAGACGCTGTCGGGAGAGGAGCTGCAGCTGCACGCTTCGGCTCTGCTGCTCTTCAGCTTCGACCTCACCGCGGGAACCGCCGTCCCGTCCCGGGCGGGGCGCGACCTCCTCGTGTCCCCCTTCCCGCCAGGCAACGGCACCGCGCGCTCCGTAGGTCCGACCTCGACGAGGTCACCTTCCTCCTTCCCCCCCCGCGCTGCGGGTCCGAGCCGCGGGGAGGCCGCTGCCGCTCTGTTCGCCGCCGCAGGAAACCACGTGGATCAACGACTCCGCCGTCGTGGAGTGGGACATCGCGGCCGCCAACGGCGTCATCCACGCCCTCGCCAAGCCGCTGCGGCTGCCCCCGCCCGCGGTTGCAGCTCGAGCAGGCGAGTGGGGGGGGGGCACGGAGCGCTCGGCCCCTGCTTCCCCCCGCCCGCCGTGACGCCCCGCTTCCCCGCAGGTGGGCGGAGGGACGCGCGCTGCCGGCGCTGCCGCGGGGGCTCTGGCGGCGCTGTGCGTGGCGCTGGCGGGGGCGGCCGCCGCGGGCACCGCGTACTGCGTGAAACGGCGCCGGCGGGACGGGCAGTTCGGGTACCTCCAGGTGCGGTGGCCGCGGGGAGGCGGGGGGGAGCGGAGCCCCGTGCCGGTCCCGCAGACTTGGGACGGGAGGCGGGGCGCCGCTGAGCACAGCCCCGCGCCTGCAGGCCGACCTGCGCGAGGAGGACGAGGAGGACGAGGAGCGCGAGCGAGCGAAGGCGGAGCCGCGCGCCGCCAGGCCCCGCCCCCAGCGCCCATTGGTCGCCATCCCCAACCCGCTGTACGGCGGCCACGCCCCCGACTACGAACCGCTGCACGTGAGCACCGCCCCCCCCCCCCCCCCCCCCCCCGCCGCCCCTCCGCTCCGCGCTCACGCCGCTCTCCCGGCAGGACGCGCTGCTGCTGCAGGATCCCGCGGGCACCGGCGACCAGCAGTGACGGACCCGGCTGCGGCGCGGCCCCGCGGGCGCAGACAAATAAAGAGCTCCGCCCCTCACCCTCAGTAGCGCCCGGTTCAGCGGCTCCGGTTCTCGCGGCACCTCGCGGCACGCGGCCCGGCCCCGCTCCCAGCGCCGGGTCTCGCCGCCCTCGATTCGCGCGGCAGCCTCAAAGGCTCCCAGCCGTCCTAGAGCCCGACTCCGGGAGCAGCCTCCTTGTTCCTGCTGCCCGCGGTTTGGACGGGCGTATGCTCTGCTGCGTGAAACGCTGGCTGAATGGCCGGACCCAAAGAGCTGTGGTCAGTGGAGTTAAATCCAGTTGCCTGCCTGTCACAAGCGTTGCGCCCTAGGGTACTGGGGCTGCTACTATTTAACATCTTTATTAACCATCCTGGTGAGGGATGGTTACAACCTCAGTAAGTTAGCAGAAAATAGGGAGGTGGGATGGAGTGTTGATCTGCCTGAGGGGAGAAAGGCACTGCAGAGGGACCTGGATAGACAGGATCAATGGGCCAAGGTTAACTGTGTGAGTTTCAGTAGGGTCGAGTGTCAGGTCCTGCATTTTGGTCACAACAACCCCAGGCAACCCGACAGGCTTGGGGAGGAGTGGCTGGAAGCTGCCTGATGGAAAGGGACCTTGGTGTGCTGATGGACAGTGGGCTGAATATGAGCCAGCAGTGTGCCCAGGTGGCCAAGAAGGCCAATGGCATCCTGGCTGGGATCAGGAATGGTGGCCAGGACCAGGGAAGTCATCCTGCCCTGTACTCAGCACTGGTGTGGCCTCGAGTGCTGGGTTCAGTTTTGGGTGCTGCAGTACAGAAAAGACATGGAGGTGCTACAGCAGGTCCAAAGAAGGGCAACAAGGCTGGGGAAGGGCTTGGAGAATATGGCCTGTGAGGAGAGACTGAAGGAACTGCGGCTGTTCAGTCTGGGGAAAAGGAGGCTGAGGGGAAACCTTATTGCTCTCTTCCAATATCTGAAAGATGGTTGCAGTGAGAGTGGGGTTGGTCTCTTCTCACTGGTGACAGGACAAGGGGAAATGGCCTCAAGTTGCTCTAAGGGAGGTTGTTTTATTTTGCTTATAATGATACGTTTGGGGAAACACTTATTTACAGAAAGGGTTGTTAAGCACTGGAATGGGCTCCCCAGGGAGGAGATTGAGTCACCATCCCTGGATGTGTTTAAAAACCATTTGGACATGATGCTCAGGAACATGATTTAGCAGAGGCTTGTTGGAGTTGGGGTAGTAGGGTTAGACTGAGGTTGGACTTGATTACCTTGAAGGTCTTTTCCAAACTGAGCAATTCTATGATTCTATGTTCATCACCTTTCCTCCTCTGCAGGAGGCAGCACCGTCCCTTTCTACTCCCTGCCCCCAGCAGCAAGCACCAGGCACTGCCGGTCCTTCTCCCCAAGGACAGCTTGTGCAGCCAGCACTAGTCACAGCTCACACAGGTTCTGCTCCCCGTGCCCCAGCAGCTCAGGACTCCGCTTCTGTGCCTCTCTAGGCATAAAGCAGGGAGCAGCAAACACACGATCTACACCTGAACATAAGTGTCAAACATCCTTTAGTGGTACACAGAGGTGCTGCTGGCCACACGTACAGACTCACTCAGTTGGCTGGAATAGCTGGCCCTTCACCGAATGTGCACCATCTCCTCCAGGAAGGGGGTTTTCATGCAGCCTGTGCAGAGCTGATCCATCCAGAGTGGGGCCTCATGCTGCAGAGGGGTGCGCCGTGGGTAGAAGGTGAAATTGACATCGTAGTTCAGCAGGCAACTGATGGATGCCATGTAGATATCAGAGAAGCGCACCAGCCGGCGTGAGAAGTACGTGGGGTTGTGGAAGGTGCGGAAGATGCTTCCAAACTGGGGGTTGAATAGGTTCTTTGTCAGCGACCTGAGGGGAAAAAAAAAATGGAGCTATGTAGGACAGAGGCACTTCTCAGGCTCAATCTCTGCCCAGTGAGAGCCACTGTGAGTGCCATCTGCACTCCAGGCGCTCCACAGCCTCCCAGAAGACTCTCACAGCAGCTATGCTCATCAGAATTTGGCAACTGGCAGTTTGGCAATTGCTGCAAAACAACAGAGGCCCCAGCAGGCAAAGCCCTCTTGGGCCCAATATGAATTTTGCCAACTCAGATAAGAATCCATGCCTTTCCAGCTCACAGCAGACCTCCCAGGTCCAGTGGTGTGACCCCAGGTTCCTCCCCAAAGTTTTGCAACCCCAGGCCTTCCACTCCCACAGGATATTTCGGGATCAGCCTCCCACTGAGGCCTGAGGAAGACCTTCCTTGTGCACTGAGACCACAAGGAGCATTCACCACACTGCCTTCCTTCCAGCTATTCCTGCTAGAGGTGGGGACCCACTTGCAGTGCCTGCAGTGCCAGGAGTCACAGCAGCCAGCCCACAGGCCCTTCTGGCACAGGCTGACACCACCACCACCCCTTTCCCAGCCTGCATTCATCCTGTCCAACCTCTCCTGCTGCAGGACTGCACTGCTGCAGCCCAACACAGCCATGAGGCAGCAGGGAGGGCCGTAAGCCAAGAGCTGCAGCAACACCTTCCACAAAACAGGTTACCAAATAGGCTCAGTGCAGATCTGAGAGCCCCCGAGAGCCCATAAGCAAGCATAGCAATGCACTGACCTGATCTCCTGCCGCTCCTTCATCCATTCCAGCAGTACTTGCTTTGACTCCGCATCCTGATACATCTGCAGAGACAACAGCAACTGCCAGGTCACATCAGCCCTGTAAGCCACACCTCCAGTCCCCTCCAACACCCTCAGGGTTTTCACATAACTCACAAATCTGCGAGGCCCATGCAACTTTGTTTGAGGAGAATAAGATTTTCAGAACATGGGAAAATTATGATATCCTCTGATTCCTACACCAGTCCTAAGTCTCAGACTCGGAAGAAGGCATGTTACATACCCTGCTCAGACAGGAGCTCTTTACCTGCATCCTTTCCAACAGCCCCGTCAGAGCCTGCTGCCAGGTCAGGGAGTGCATGTACTGCTCTGTGTTTATGATCCGAATCTCTGTCTCCAGTTCAGGGACTATGGCTCCAGTCCTCCAGCCGTGACGCAGCATGAGGTCCTGGAGGTCAGGGTGAAAAAACAACTGTGAGTTCAACATGAAGACTGAAAGCCAAACACAACCCCATTTTCTTGGAAAGTGGTCTGTTCCCATTGCAGATCCTCAGGGGACAGCCATCCTAACAGTCCGTTCTGGGTCACACCATAACTCCTATCTCCCAGCCACCAGGACCAGCTACAAGAAGCATCTAGAAATGTGAGCTCCACATGAACTGCTCTCAAGTTCACAGACCAGCAGTCATTCTTCACTGGCAGAAAGTACCTCAGGTGTCCTTTCTGCACTGCTTCCTTCTGCGTGACAGCAGAGTGGGATGTTATGTCCAGGAAGCATCCCAAAAGCCACAGCCTACAGAGCACCAAGCAAGTATGCTGAGACCTGAATGCTCAGAGCAGGGCCCTGCTTTACAGACCAACACAACCACAAGTCATACCAGCTTGCTGCCGCCTTGCTGCATTCCCTCCTCAGCCATTTCCTGTCCTTCAGTAGCCACAGCACCACCTCCTCCTTCAACAGGACCACAGCACTGCCTCTGATGCTCTCCGGTTACCACAGGAGGTAACCAGGTTGCTCTGCTTCACTCCTCACTTCAGCAGCACTCTAACAAGTATGTTCCAACCTTGCTATCATCTGCTTTTGGGCTTCCCCCCTCCCCAAAGCAGCTTTAGGCATTCTGGGACAATTTGGGCTTGTAGAGCAGCAGCAGGGATTCACTCTGAAATACACCGTGATGCCAGACGTGCAGAAGTCTGGCCACACACACCTCCTGGATGACTGACTGCCCAAAATGCTCAGCCTGGACACAGACAGATCCTCCTGATGTACCACAGTGCTCATCACTCACAGTCCTGCCATGGGAAACACAGAAGCAGCACGCACAGCTTTTTACTCACCGCAAGATCACTGTACAGATGGTCACCAAAGTAGAGCACCTTGGATCCACGCCAACCTGTCAGCCTCAGAAAATCAAAGAGATTACCCTGCAGGTAAAAGGAGAACGGGAAAGTGAGTACAGGCCAGACATCTTCATCCTCAGTGTGTGGAATGGGGCAGCCACCTCACCGGCACTGTCAACACAGCTGGATGTGTCACTGTACCACGGCATGCAGATGTGAGCACTGCATGGTGAGCACTGGAGATGTTAACCTCATCACTCATCCACCATCCCAATTCAAAGGCTTCCATCCTTCTCTGTCTTACCTCACTTCCACTTCCCATGTGACAACTCCCTGTACAACTCTTGGCCTTCCTCAGGCTGCAGAAAAAGTTAGAAACTCTTTATACCCCATTAAGCAAGTCAGGAAGTCCTGTGCCCTAGGGCACAGCAAGTCAAAGGGAGCACATGGACAACAAAGGAAGCTTAGAGATGGGAAAAAAAAAGATGAAAAAAGAAGAGACAAAGACAAAAAGAGAATGAGAGGACAAGAAGCTTAGAAATGAGAAAAGCTGAATAGTGGACAGAAGGCAGGCAATGGTGCCCTGGGCTCTGAAGACAAAGATTTCACCTCAGAGGACGACTAGGAGGCAAGATGAGCAAGCAAGGATGTCAGAAAGGAGCACTTGAGGCTGTTCTCAGATCACCGACTGCCATCTCAACCGAAGCACATAAACCCAGGCGTTCACAGCAATTGCTTCCCCCACCCACAAAGCCAAGCAGCTTGGGCAGCCTCACAGCTAAGTGAAAACAAACCAACCCACAAAGCACCAGCTAAAGCTGCTTTCAATGCTTTCCAAACATCCTGCCAGCACACAGAGGAGACTTTAGGGATTCCCATCTCCACACAAGTTTTCCACATGAGTCACAACGGAAACAAAACCCACTAGGAAAGCAAAAGGCCCCATCAGTGCCAGCAGACTGATGTGCCAGCACCAGCAGCCACACCAACCTGCAGGCTGCAATACCTCCAGCCCGTGCCCATCTCTGCTGCCAGGCAGCATGCCTACTGTTCACTGCTGAGTGAAGGCTGGCAGGCCTCTGCATTTCTGGGACTTCCTCTCCTCAACTCACAGACCTGGAGAAGGAGCTTGGAGGAGCCACAAGCAGAAAAGTCCATGTTTTTCAGAAAGGAGAGAGACAATAGGCAGGATTGGAGGGCCATCATTTGAACTTCCTAGTGCAGAATTACTAGTCCTTAAGATCACACAACTGCCATACAGCAGTGAACCAGGGGACAGAACAAGGCACCTCAGGAGCCTGCAGCAGTGTGCTGGCACAGCAAGATCCATGGCGAGGGACACTTGCCAGGAAGAAGCATGCTGTGAGAGAAACCATAAATGCTGGAGATGGGATGGACTACCGCCACAATACACTGTTACATCCCAAGAACCACACTTAGGCAACAATCCCCACACAGTGAGATTAATGTGATGGGGGAGAGGGACTCTCCAATGGGACAGGAGAGGACCCCCACACCCCACTTTCTTCTCTCATCTTTTCCTTTCCCCAGTGCAGCACTCATTTGGTTCAGCAATCTGTGGCCACAAGATGTAGGTGATCAAGAGCAGAATTAAACTCAGCATGCCCGAGCTGCTCTTCTTCTGAAGGAGCTGCTAACCAACTGAGAAAGCTTGCCCACAGGAAAAAGACTTTCTATGGGCTCCGCCTGCATGTTCCCAGCTCCAAGCTCCTGGCAGAGCGCAGCAGCACAATGCTTTGACAATCCCACTGTACAGGCCAGAGGCTTCTGAACAGCACTCCAGGACACAACCTACTTTTCCACTGCAGGTCAGGGCACAGCTACTTGACTGCAATCTCACTAACATATTCTTCCCGTGGGATCCAACAGCTCACAAAACCAGGAACAAACGGTCCTAATGACAGAGGCCACTTTATCTCAGGGGACAGACCAGCTGCAAGAACACCACAAGGCAGCAAGTTTACCAGGGCCCACCCTTTGGATACCCACGTCTTTCGGGAAGGGAAGAGCCAGGCTTTGGACCCTTTCTGATCACCTTTTTCCTCCTCCATGAACCACCTGAATGTGAAACCTCTCCTCACTTAGGAAGATCGTCCTTTCCAAAAAGTGCTAAGCAGTCTTTGCTGTTGCTAAAAAACCTTCAGTTTTATAGAAAAGAGACTGAGGCAACAACACAACTAAGCCAGACAGTTTCATGCCATCTTTCCCAATCTTGTGGCAAACAACTTGGAGTGAGATGTGGGATAGCTCTGCACAAACATCAGACTGCAGGCAGTTCTGGACAATCACACTCTTAGGACCCCCTGAAGGGCAAAGGTTTTCAGGACTGGGACATCAGAAAAGCTACACGTGCAGGGCAGGTTCCCCTACTTCCCACTTTTCACACAAACTGGACAGCAGTGGGGAAAATCTCAGCCTGGAAGAGCGAACTCAGCACAGATCCTCCTGAGCAGAAAGCCCTGCTCCTGCCCTGGGGACCCTCCCTCCCTGCAGTTGGGCTGGGTGAAATACATCCCTCCAGCTATGTGCCATTCTGCAGCATCACCCGCACGTGGAGCTGCATAGGAAATCGTTTCAGAGATGCAGACTGGTTTTCTCACCAGGCAGCTGTCACACCTTGTTTCAGCTCTTCCTCCTGCAACTGTAACAAGCTGCAGTTGCCAAGAACACAGCCTCTTCTACACATGGCATGGACCATCTCTCACAGCTCAGAGGCTGGTTTACCATATGCTAACAGGCACAGCGGACCTTGGCAGGGCTTTCTGATGTACAAGACCACCCTTGATCCTAACACACACATCTGAAAGACTTTACAGAAGCTTTCAAATCCTAATGAGAGCTCCACAAGGTGCCAAATGAAAGCATTTAGGGGAACAGTGTCATACTGGCCAAGTGAGAGCTCTCTGCACATGGCCAGAAGACAAGCCTGGCTGCCACCAGCCACCACAGCACACAGAGCCTAGGGCATGCCTCCTTGCAATTGCTCTCTACCTCCATTACAGATGGTCTTTTCAAGGATCCATTTTTCACTTTTCAAACACCCACAATTATCTATCAAAGCATCCACTCTGCCTGAGACAGAAGTCTTCTATCTCCAGGCTTTTCCAGTGTGCAGGTGTAATGTAAGTCCCCAGCACTTTAGTCTCCTTTCATCTCCCTTATGCACCCAGGTCACTTTACCTCTTTGTAGATCTTTCCTTTCTCCAGCTGGTTTATTTTGTCCCATTGCAGTGAGCCATTATCATCCAGTTTTCTAAAAGGTCTAGAAAAAAAAAACAAAGGGAGAAAATTCAATTTCTTTTGATTTTTAGTGACTGTTGCCCAGCAACTACAACATTCAGATCAGAAAACTCATTTCCATATGTCAGAACCCTGTTCATTTCACTGGCTCATTATGTGAAAGGCCCTCAGGCACCATGCAGTCATACGTTTTTATCTCCAAAAGACCCGGGTCATTACAGCTCCAGTCCACATCCTTATGACACTTCACCCACATCCAGTGGAGAGAAATGTTATCAAGTCAGCTCAGTATACAGATTTACTCCCAGTTATGCTGGAGTGGTCTGGGGGGTGGGGGAAGGAAGAGGAAAGAACAGTTGACTCCCTAGAGGGCTGAATATAGAATATATCCTTGATCAGTCACAAACAGAGGCAACAAAGCAGGCACAAGTTCCCCAAACCAACAAACAAAAATGCAAAGCAAGCACAGCGGTCTGCCTGTCGTCTGGTCCCTTGACATCTCCTATCTGATCACAAAACCCAGCTGCCACGTACCAAGGTTTCCAGAGCTACCAGTTACAAAACACCATCATACTCAGTAACTAAAACCACAGATACTTGCTTTCAGGAACAGGAAAAGGAATTATGTTGGCACTCTCTCAAGACCTACTGCCAAGAAACAGCCAGCTGTCATACATACCATTCCACTTCTCTTTTCTTTCTAAAGATTGAAGCACACTAATATCTCTAAAATCTAAGTTAAGCCCAGGCCATGAAATAACTCTGGAGGTTTAAGGTAGCTAATTTTAGGAACATGCTTTCTGTTGGCATTACCCATAAGATACTTATTCCCAGGTTGGTTGTTTTTTTTGTTGATCAAGACAAAAGCCTCAGAAAGTACCTGAGACAGCACTGGAAGGTTAGTGGCATAGTGGATTTAAGTTACACACAGAAAACCATAAACTGCTCTTCAGGAGGGTAGGAGAAGCTGTGCACTCCAGACAGCAGGGCATAAAACCTGGGGCCCCCCCACAACACTACAGCAGTGCACTGAGGCACCTACTTTCGCCGGTCAGTGAAGAAGTTGGGTTTGTCAGCTTGCACAATGACCATGTCGAATAAATCCCGCCAGTTCTTGCCAACCATGTGTTTCATTCCTTTGTCCCTGGGAGAACGAAACAGCAAAGTTAACAGACCGTTTTCACCCAATGCTACATCTTCCCAACAGTCTGTCCTGAAACTACCCTCATTTCAGCAACAAAGAAGAAAGCACAATATTTTCCAGAGTCTCACAAGGCTGCCTGATTGCAGGCAGGGCTGATGTAACACTTTGACCAATTCCAGGCATCCCACCCTTCTCTAGTTCAGAGATTCCTTCTCTAAGTCCAGAGAAGCAATTCAAAGTGGCAGCTCTGTAATAACATTGTGGCCAGACACAGCCTCGTAGCTTCTTGGAGAAGTGGAAGCCCATGGTGTAGAAAGAGCAGCAGGGTGCCATGTTCACAACTGGTCCCCACAGTGGCCTCTCATCACTACAGCCACAAAGCTCTCTAGCTTGGATATGTACTAATGGTACTCACACAAAGCTAAAGGGACTGTTTGTAATGAGGAAGAGTTTCTTCTTGTGGTTTACCAGTCTGTTCAGGACAGCGTAGATTTCATCACCGTGCAGAATATACTGCTCTAAATTGGAATAAAACAGACAACAATCAAGAAACGCTGACAGAAGTCATGAACACATTTCCTTAATATCAAACAGAATCAAACCTGACCCCTAAACCAACAGGGATGGCAAAAGGACCAAGTTGGATCCATCTCAGACAGGACAGGTAGTGAACCACTATGGTGATAAAATGGCCTTCCTCATCCTCATCAATCCCACCTGGAGGAATGAAAGAGCCTGAGGAACTGAAAAGGCTGGCAAGAAAGAGGGCTGATCCCAAACAGAAAGTCATAGCCACTCCATGATCATATTAAGAGCTTCTTTCCATTATGAATGGAAGGAAGCCGCCTCAGTCTTCCCAGGCAGTGCCTGTGCAATGTTCACACTATGCAGGAACTGCCAACCCTTACTTAAAGGCAGAAGGAAAACAGACACAAAAGCAATGATGTAGCTGTTTCCTCCATTAGAACAAGATCCTCCATCATACCCTAAATATCACCTGGTCCCTAATGCCATTCTAACTCTTGGCTGCCTTTAGGCATGCCACAGCCAAGACTTAGTGTAGGACCTATGCAGCAATTTTTGCAGAATGCCACATAGCACAGGACACATAAAAACAGATTTTGCAGCAGAGCTCTGCTCGACTCACCCATATCTTTTTCAATCCATTTGTACATCACTCCTTTCACGTGCACATCTCTGATAGCATCCTGAAGAAAGGGACAGGGAAAAAAAAAGTTTCAGTTTAACGAATGGCATTCCTGCTTGCCAGCCTGTTGCCACCATCGAGGAGGAAAACACTAATGACACTCCCTGCCTTCTTGCTGAATGAAGACTTACTGCTTGGTATCAGCAAAGAGGATCTTGCTGAGTAAGGCTTACTCACATGGTGAAAAGAACACAGTGAGTATAGTAAAGCTGACATAATAAAGAGAGAAACCTCAAAATCTTCCCATTTGGGAACAGATCCTGGGAACCTGGGGAGGTTTCATTCAGCTGAAAACTGGAGAATGTTGCCCAGTTTTCAGGAAGGGCAAGAAAGAAGGCCCCGATGATTACAGGTTTATCTGTGTCATCTCAGTGACCAGCAAAATTGTGGAGATTTGGTTGGGAATTACTGGAAAACACTTGAAAACAGAGTCACTGGTCACAGCCAACACAGGCTGACAAGGGAAAAGTCCTGCTTAACAAACTCAATTTCCTTTTATGATGAGGTTACCCACCTAACCGACCAAGGGAAGCCAGCTGATGAAATCTTTTTGGACTTTTGGTACTGTCTCTCACAGTACCCTTCTGGACAAGATGCTCAGCATGCAGCTAGACAAAACAATAACATGATGGGTGAATAACTGACTGGCAGATCAGGCTCAAAGGGTTACAGTAAACGGGGTTCCATCAGGCTCGTGAACAGTCACTGATGAGGTTCCACAAGGCTTCAGTTTAGGGCCCCAGGTAGGCAGTGGGCACAGAAGCATCCTATAAGAGTGATGGTGGGTTGGGTTTGCTTGTTTGCCAAAACAGAGCTGCCCAATTTTCAAGAGGAAAGCAAGCTAAAACAATGGTGTTAAGAGTATCCAAATATCCTCTATTTTCCAGGCAAGAGGCCAAGATGCAATGCATTTTTGGACACACCCAACTACGATTTCTCACAAGTCTCCATCCAATGACACATGCCAAATACACACGGCCATTTCCAAACATATTTAGCAGTGTTTGTGCATGTTTAAAGGTACTATTTTCATCCATGACAATTTGGATTGGTAAATGAAGGCTGCCTTTCTCCAGGACACTTAAATCACTGCTGCACTATGTGGAACTCCTCTGGGATTTCAGACTGCATGGCTACACTCACCACTGCCATTGCTGGGGGGACACATGCACACAACACCATACAGTCATTTCAGTCTCACTGCCATGCAGGTGAAACTTGCTAGTCAGCCTAAAATTAATTACCTTCAAACCTGGGAGAGAACCTGAGTTTACAGCTTAGGTGTAAAAGAGGGACAATGAAAGTGGAAGAGGCACCTCTTCAAAGTAAAGTTTGAGGAGTCTCCTTTCACCATCTGGATCTCAATTGCAAAAGGGCAGCAGTGGACACATCTAATTCCCCAAGAGACTGCCCTATTGAGCTATAAAGTGAGAGCACTAACAAGAAAACAACTTCATCTTGACCAGCACTGGCATTAAAAGCAAGCAATGCCTGGCATTTGTGTCAAAACCACATTTGCAGAGCAGAAAGAGATTCCAAGTCACTCTTCCCCATCCCAACAGCAATATCAAAAGGAGTAAGGGAAGAGCTGTGCATTTTCTGCAGGACTTAAAAACTCCTTCCAAGGAAAGCTTTCTCACTCTCCAAGACGAAGGAGCCAAACTGGTACGTCAGGAGCACAGACTGACACATCTGCTTCAGCCTTTACTACTGCCTTAGGGACTGCACTTCTGACTCAGTGTCTCTGGTGCTCCCTCCCAAACACACCATGCTGCAATTAGGGTCACCACCAAGAAATACAGCAGAGTATCAGGTTCAGACATGTTTTAACTCACTGCAAGCCTGAGATACAGTAGCAGATGAGGCTTGGACATCTGTCTGTGCAGGCATGGAAGGGTCTCTGTGCTCATGTCCACAAATCATTTTTTTGTGCTTGCACTGCAGGGGGATTCATTTTGTAAAAATGTTTATTGTCACTGTACAAAAAAAGAAAAAAAAGCTGCTCTGGTATGAGCACAAATCAGCTGCCATCTTTTCAGTAAAAATTTCAGGCATTGGCACAGATTTTCTGTTGCGTCTCACTTCTCTGCCTATCTCAGTCACTCCTTCAGGAACAACCACATCCTTCAGCAAAGGATGCAAATTGCCAGGATTACTACTTGGGAGTTTGAGGGCTTGAGCACACTGCCTGTATCAGTTTGTATCAGGCTGTGGCAACCACCCACCTGCTTTTCAGCTAGAAACAAATCACTTCTGACCTCAAGAGAAGGCTCAGAAGATACACTTGATAGAAGACCTCTGGAGTCAGCTGTGCTCCCTCTTTTCATTTTCCCCACTCCACAATCAAAAACTGTTCAGGTCTTGTGGGGAGCTGGCAGGCCTGCTCTTATCAAGCACCAACAGCAGGTCAGAACGCAGGCAGCAAAGCTGACGAGGTGGATCCTTATCACAGAAGCAGCAGCACAGATGCAGCATTTCCCTCACAAGAAGGCTGAACAGTGTATGTACAGGCTGCTGCCAGAGGATGAACATAACATTCCCACAAGATACAAACCCCAAACCATTTCTCCGTGGAGAAAAGCACAAAATGAGGCTTGACTACCAGGGGCTACACTTCATCTGTCAACAAATGCCACGTAGGACAGCAATTTCAAGCACTTGCACCTCATCTGCAGCATTAACCAAGAAGTCAAATGGTATCCCCCAGCAGTGGTGATAATCTTACATAGACCTTTCAAATGCTGAGAGTGAAGTTGGTGGGCACAACCAGCACCTTGGGCTAACCAGCTCTTGAAAGAAGTCCCAGGCATGCACAGAGAAACATCCCCAAGAGGATCAGCCTGCCCTGCAGATGCAAAGTGAAGGGGTGGATTTTCAGAGCGGGATTTTCAAGACAACCCCTGTCTAAAGTAAACTGTGGTCAGATCAAGCCTCTGTGAAAAATAAGATATTAACAGAAAGACAGAGCTTACCAGTTTGCAGAGCTAGAAAATGTTTACTGAGCTTTATAGCATATTTCCCAGAGAACCTTCAACCTCACTGGCCTAAACGCTTCCACTAAAGATATACATACAACAACACCCACTCTGTAGTGCAATCACTGGCCTAACATGTTCTAGAAAGCTCTATAGTGGCAGTAACAGTCATATTGGACTACTCACTGATGGCCCTTTGGTTTGGGAACTGCAAAGCTCACAGGCAAAAGAGCTTGCAGCTCTGATGTGGTATGAGCTATGGGGCTGCTGACATTTCACTTACAGATATATCCTTGTAAAGATGGACCTGGTCAAACTCAATGCCATGAGTTATGAAGTAATCGATGACTGAAGAGAGCAGCGTCATTTCAGGAAGAGAGAAGATGTCCATAAACTGTTTAAGTGAAGGACCCTAGAAAGCAAAATTAAAAAAAAAAAAAAAAAAAAATACAGAAATGTATTGAACAAAAAAATGTTTAAGAAAAAAAAAAAAAAAGAAAATGCAAATCCAAAAAAGGAAACTTATCACCCAGTACCATTTGGAAGGGACAACAAAAGCATGTAGGCGAAACAAACAATTTCATCCTGAGCCAGTAACTCACCTTGCATTAGGTAGGGCTGCAGCTCTCCCATACGTTTGTTATTCCCATAGCAAATCAACCATACACCTATCAGCAGATCAACAGCCAAGTCTGGCTCCAGAGAGATCAGCCACCCCATACAATAAAGCAGAAGACTCTAGTGAGTCTCACCAGTAAACTGAAACCAGTTTTATCATTGTCACCAAAATGCCAGATCTGCCAAGGGAACACCTATTAAGATCTTGTATGTGAAAAGCAATTTGGAAGCAGTCTTCTCAATGAACTAAGCTGCCAGAGGTGCCTGGCAACCCAGTCACGGCATGCCTGCGCATGTGAGCTTTGAGCAACCCATGGCTGATGGCTGCAGTCACAGCTCTCTGGAGTAACACCAGCCCACGTCAGAAGGCATTTTTTAGAGCTGTGTGAAAGACAGACATGAAAGCAGCCTCCAAGAGATCACAGAAGGGACTCAAAGTGGAGTTGTGAGAGGGAGCGTGCTGCCTCGTGCCAAACACATGACCCTTCTCATCAGGATGCGACACCCACAGCACCTTCCATGCAGTCCGTACCAGTCAGGGTGAGACAGCCAGCACTGGTGCTGCACGATCTGAAGGCAGTACTGAGGCAACACAAACTGGAGGCAAGGCAGAACATGCAGAAGGGCAAAGAAACAACAAAAACCATTTTGCTGGGACCAAAAGCTATGATGGCATGCTGAGGGTTACACGGTTCCCATCTATCCAGCACACGACAAGCTGGCCTACAGCAGGAGCAGCCCCCCTTTGGTCTGGGCTATGTATTGCACGGTAGTGCTACTAAACAATATTTGCTGAACCCTTTCAGCAGATTTTTGTCCATTTGGATGTGGTTTTACTAAAGGAACATTTATCCTAGCAGGAAAAACAAGATTTCCTGAAAATAGTCCCCATCTTTTTTTTCTTTTTTTTTTTTTTTCTCTCCTTCACAGAATTGTTTATGGTGGAAAGATCATAAAGTCCAATCACAGAATCATTAAGGTTGAAAAAGACCTCTAAGATCATCTAGTCCAACCAAGCCATCACCCAAGGCCACTAAACCATGCCCCAGTTACTACATCAATGCTCTCCTTAAGCACCTCCAGGGATGGTGACTCCCCCACCTCCCTGGGCAGCCCATTCCAATGCCCAACCACTCTTTCGGAGAATTTTTTCCTATTATCCAACCTGAATCTCCCCAGCACAGCCTGATGCCATTCCTTCATCAACATTTCATATCTATCACAACTTTTCCCCAAACATTCTCCATAACTGTTAAGGGATTCTGGGAGAGAAGCAGGAGAGATGCACACAGGCAGTTCCTATTCAAATCACTAAGTATAGGATTTAGCAGAACTCAGCAGAGCAATTACCTGCCCCACCTCTGAAGACCTGAAGCTTAGATGAGACATTTAAACATTCAATGTTAACTGCAAACTACCTTGTAGTTAATTGTAGTCATTACCCTGCAAGGTTCCTTTTAGCAGCCATGGCCTCATTATATCAGAAAGAAAAAACCTGACATAACTCAAGATGAAAACTGCACCACAGGTTTAGAAAGACTGTCATGTACACTTTTTCCATGCTCACAAGTTCCCTACTTTTCTTAATTGCTAACTAACACTAGTCCTGCCTGTAAAAGGCTGCACTGCCTGATCCTAGGTAAGATCTGTTCCTACCTACTGCAGCTGTTGTGATGCCAGCACCTATCCACATGCTCCTGCCAACAGAGGATCAAGAAAAGCCTTAATGGAGAATACTAACATGCTTCAGTTACATCAGTACTATTTGTCTTATGCCTGCTGTCTCTCATCTCTGACTTTGCAGCTGTTCCTTGAGCAGCGGGCCCGGGTGAACTTCATGAGGTTCAACAAGTCCAAGTGCAAGGTCTGGCACCTGGGGCGTGGGCAACCCCCCCTGCTATCAGTACGAGCTGGGAGAGATGTAAGGATGGAGCACAGCTCTGCTGAAAAGGACCTGGGGTGCTGTTGGATGGCAGCTGGACGTGAGCCAGCGCTGTGCCCTCACAGCCCAGAAAGCCAACCGTATCTTGGGCTGCATCCAAAGCAGCACAGCCAGCAGGGCAGGGAGCCGATCCTGCCCCTCTGTGCTGGGACACCTCACCTGGAGTGCTGCGTCCAGATGGGAAGACCTCAGTACAGGAGAGATGTGGGTCTGTTGGAGTACGTCCACAGGAGGACCACAAATGACCCAAGGAATGGAGCACCTCCCTACGAGGACAGGCTGAGAGCTGGGGCTGTGCAGGTGGAGAAGAGAAGGCTGTGGGGAGAGCTGAGAGCGGCCTGTCGGTACCCAAAGGGGCTGTAAGAAAGAGGGGGACAGACTCTTTAGCAGGGTCTGTTGTGACAGGACAAGGGGAAATGGTTTCAAACTAAAGAGGGGAGATTTAGATTGGGCATAAGGAAAAAAGGTGGGTTTTTTTTGGGAGGGGTTGTTTTGTTTTGGTTTGGTTTTATTTAAATAAAGGTAGTGAAGCACTGGCAGAGGTTGTCCAGAGAAGCAGTGTCTACCTTGTCCTTGGAGAAATTCAAGGTCAGGCTGGACTTGGCTCTGAGCAACCTAATCTACCCGTAGGTGTCCCTGTTCATTGCAAGGGATTTAGACCAGATGACCTGCAAGGTTCCCTTCCAACTCTAGCGACGGGAATGACCAAGCCAGCAAGCTATGACATCAATTGGGATGGCATTGTCCTGATGTGAACAATGCCTCAGAGATGCACATGACAGTCAGCTCTTGCACTCCAGGTCTCACTCTAACCTGAACCCCTTTTGGAATGACCACTTGTGGAAGCACGGTGTGACTGCCAAGCACAAACTACAGGACCAAAGACAACGCATAACTGCTGTGGTACCTGCAAAGCACAGAAAGGCACCTGGTCCTGCAAAAGCTCACAGCTTGAAGCAGACTGCACGCTTGTGGCTATTTAAAAAGAAGGGTTAAATCACCCCAGCTTGCCAGGAGTGAGGAGGGCGGTATGGCAGGAGGAGAACTGGGTGCACTTTATGCACAGATATCAAATCCTAAACAGAGAGATTATATTTCAAAACTGGAAACAACGCTGAGCTATAAACAGAGAATATACTCATCCAGAATGCAACTGCTCAGATTAATTGCTCCCAAGAGAGAGAAATCAAACAGTGGCATTGCTGGAGGCTTCAGACTGCAGACTCAGAGGGGTATTTAGCAGAGGAAGCCTGCTCTTCTTCCAGCTTCCCTGTAGGCCACTGAACTAACAAAGGTCAAGAAACAAAGCAAGCCTGGGGGGAAAGGGATGTGAATGGCCCTGCTAGCCCACAGAACCACATCAGGCATTTGTGGAAGAAAATCTCTCTCCTAACTTCCTCTAGTTCAGGCAACCAAAGGATCTCTACAGATCCTATGGGCGTTACTTCAGTCTTTTACTGCGACAGTATGATTTTCTGCCCCTGAAAGACAACAATCACAGATGCCAACCCTACAGACAAGTCACTGAAGAGGTCTGAAGGCTTGTAGCAGGGATCCCTTTCACAAAGAAAAAGGAAAACCCTATACCAAATCAGACCACACTGCAGCCACCCTGCTGCTATAGACACCACACAGCCCTTCCCCCACTGCAAACACCATCCCTGCAGCATGCCCTGGTGGCTCGGGGCAGGATTTGGCAAAAGAACAAGAAGGGAACATCTTCCTATCAGTCCCCAGAGCCATTCAGCTCCAGGCCAATAGCCCCGGTGTTCAGAAATGCTTTGCAGATGGCTTTCACATGTTAAACTGCTAAATAACCTCTGGGGCGAATTCCCACCGGAACAAAAACACACACTGCAGCTCCCTGAGTCCAAGGGAGGCTGGGGTCATTTATATGCTCACACAATGAGTTTTCCTATCCACTAACAGAGCTTACAATACCTTGCCGTAGAAGTCGCTCATCTGATACAAGGGGATGTGCTGGGTACCTCCATAGAGTTCGATTACCTCTTCATCAGGCACTGGTTTGAGCCCCCTGGACAAAAACCAGCAAACAGTGTGTCAATAATCACCAGTCTGCACAGAGCTACAAACTGCAGAGAAAGGGAAGCAGAGACAGAGAGGTTCGTTTGTAAGACTCAGACATTTTTCTTGCACAAAAGAAAGCCTGACAGGAACACGATCCTTTGGATTCGCATAAAACCTTACCCTGACATTTTTCAAATACCTTGCCTGTTCCTTTAACTTAATTGAGGGGCTTTATCCACATTCCAGCAGAGTTCAGAGGTTTTCCCTCCACATGCCATCAGTCTGCTGTGGGACTGCTCCATCCAACAGCCCCCACCACCCAACTCTCAGCAGAGGAATCTAGCTTTGGAAAGGTTGCTTCCATGACATTTATCACCACTGAATGAGAAGGTGGAGGGAAAGAGCTTTCTGAAATGGGATTTCCACCCCATTCAGTTTTCCTGAGCAAAGCCAGCCCTTTGCTAACAGAATATTCAACAGGGATCGTTCTTCTTGCCCCAAAATACTGTAACCACAGCCAGGGCTACAAGCTGTACCTTAACAGATTTTCTGGCTGCCAGAGGCTTTGCCTCTTGCACAATTTGTGATGGCTGTTTACTCACGCAGTCAGTGACTTTCTATTTCTCCTTACATATTCTATCAATGTACAACCTCTAAGAAACTAGAAGTTGCCTAAGTTTTCCTCAAAAGCAAAGGGCAGTTTAGGAAAAAGATGCAAGGGATACTTACAAGAAGAACACTATGAAATAACACTTAAATGTGGGGTTTTTTTTCCTAAAAATCTCTTTATAAAACTACAGTAAAACATGTGGCAGTACCAATCCCCTCCCCCTCAAATAAAAGCACTCAAAGAAGCCAATTCTCTCTAGTTATGAAATTCCCTTCTTAATATTCTTAAGAGTATTTTCTGTAATTGAAGCATAACAGCAAAAGGGCAGAGTTCAAATAGCAACCAGTGGTTTCCACGCTCAGTAAATTCAACACAGATTTACAGCAGCACTGCTGTAGATATCTAAGCATTGCTACTTCTGATGCACCAGTCCCACTCTGCACTGCTGCTGGGCCTTCTCTCAGTTTCCAGCCTCGTGCCTTTCTGCACACAGCACGTGGAAGCAATCCCTTTATGCCTTTCCTCTCAGTTTGGCCACTTACAGCAACGCAACACTCAGAGAACAGTGGAAGAGAAGGAAAAACAGGGCAACCTCAGCCTCCCACTAGGCCCAGATTCGGATGAATCATTACATTAGTGACACTGCTTTGAGTTTATTTGCACATCCAGACCACGCTCCTCTCAGCTCTGTGACAAGCCAAGGCATACTGCAGCTGGGATGTGCTGCTGCTTGGAGCACATAGGCACAAACGTGGACCACGTGTGCTGGAGGCCTTCCCTGAGCATGCTGTTTACTCATGTGTGAGCACAGGCACGCCGTGGCTG
Source organism: Tetrao urogallus (assembly GCF_951394365.1). Lineage (NCBI taxonomy): Eukaryota > Metazoa > Chordata > Aves > Galliformes > Phasianidae > Tetrao > Tetrao urogallus. The sequence goes on along the minus strand of NC_136823.1, from coordinate 2,009,946 downwards.
CAGCTCAGATCACACAAAGACGTGATCAGATGGATCATTAAGTATTACAAAAAGCTCCAGGTCCTCCCACACACTTGGCTTGAAATCCTTGAGAAAAAAAGCTCCCTGCAATTATATGCCTGGTAAGCACCTGAAGCAAGTGGAAACAGGATAAGCCAGACAAGACTGTGCTCTGCTCAAAGGGAAAAAAAGCCCATATACCATGCACTGTGGTTACTCAGACACAGCAACCTGCATATAAAGGCATTTAGAAAACAATGTTCAGAACTGACAGACCTATATGCTGTCCCAAGCTGGACATAATGGAAAGCATCGATCTTCATCAGAAGACTCTGTGAGAAGGGAACGAAGGACAGATATTTACCATAAGAACTCAGCAGGTATACATCGAAACCATGTTTAAGTTTCAAACTCTAAACAAATTATGTTTAGAAAATAGAATTCAATGCAAATATCCCACATCTATGTATTTAAAGCTACACCCTTCTACACACACTTAGCAACACTAAGTGTGATTTTTTTTTTTTTAATAAGCCCCTCTGGCAAAGGCCCATCTTCCTGTGAGCCAAAACACCACTGCCTGCTATGCCCTCAAGTAGGTGGACAGGGATGGAGCCGATAAAGGGAGAGGACAATGTTTCTGTAACTTAGAAAGTCTCTTATCTCTTCCAGAAGCACACACATTCCAAAGGGGCTTTGAGCGCTCTGGAGATCAATTTCTCATCTCATTTATCTGAAGCAGAACTAAGGGGGCAAGCTCTGCCTTGGAGCACAGCTGCATCCAGTCATCCCCCTTACACAGGAATGCACTCCTTCACCACTTGTCCCCCTCCCCAACACACACGTAAGCTGGGATGCTCACAAGCACACCAGGCTTGTAGCATCAGAGCTCTCTTGGAGCTTTCTATACTGCCTCATTCACGAGTCACCTCCTGCCCATCCATCGTCCTGAAAGCATAACTCAAGTTCTCAGCACACAGAAAGCGTTCCAACCCAGCACCGTTCTGCAAATAAAATCAGGACACAGCTTTGAATCCCTTGTCCTGCTCCTACAGTGCAAGGTAACCCATTCTGCAGAGCACTCACAACCTGCAGGCACACTGTTCCACCAACACAGCACACAGGAGCAGCGTGGTGCCCACAGGCAGACCTCCAACACGGTCACAGGTGAACCTGCCAGAACATTCACTCAGACAGGCACTACCCAGTTCTTCATGTGCTTTGCAAATTCTGATCCCCCCCCAAAAAGGCAGTTCTCACCCTGTACTTACTGAAAGGGCACTTTGCTTGGCCAGGCCATGTGCCTGTGTGTTTCCCCACACATCAGACACAGATTTAAACACGGAGTTTCTCACAGACTGCTCCCACCTGACTGCCTGGCTGCACGGATGACATCACTAGGCAGCAGGCTTTCATGGAATGGGTCCAAAGCACTGGAAAAGGTTTAAAGCTTGTGCTCTGCTTGCCTGCACTCCAAAGAAGCATGCATCTCAAGTAGCTTGGATCTTTTTCCAGGCAGTCCTATTATTCGGGCTGGGGGGTTGGGGAAGGCTTCCTAAAGCATTCTCCTGACAAGTCACTTCTATTATTAGGGTAAGACATAACTCCTCTGCTCCTGGAAAGTACTTGCTGGAGACATGGAATTTAAATCTCCTAAAAGATAGTAATGATCAAGCAAACAAGCTAAGTTTTTAATTAATTAGTTTGTGGAAATAACTAACTTTTTAAATTGGCAAAGCTGTTTACCAAAGACCTTTTGCTAGCCTGGCCCATTCTGCTGCAGGCTACGCAAACACAAAGGACATCTCAGCCCTGCAATTTGTAAACAAGAAGAATCTATGCAATGGAAGCCACCTGGACTGTGCATTTCACTGATAGTCTGCTGATCGATGTTACTGCAAGCATTGGCAGAAAGTATTTCCACTCAAAATACAACACAATGAAAGACAAAGCCCAGGAGGATGAACTTTGTACAGCTTTACCTTTTGTACATCATAGTGAAGTCCGCGTATGGCAAACCCTGGAATGTAGTCATACTTCCCAAGCCCTTCCGGATACTAGGAAAACAGACAGCAATATTTTAAGAGACACAGGCATTGATTATCAACAAAAGCATTTCACCTGCTGAGCTGGCTTAGGCCTACCAGTCCTCTCACCCCAGGCATAAACCAACTGAGGGACACGTGCACTTTGTTTTGCCCTTCAATAAAGAAAAGCAGATGAATGGAGCCCCCAGATTGCTGCTCTCGTTTAAGGGACACTGACAAAACCCCAACCGATCCGTTCAGGCAGCGTGCACTCCCAGTAAGCTCCATTCAGTGCACACATCTGGCAGAGCAGTGGCACTGCAGGGTCCCTCTAAAAAGGAAGACACGACTGGAAGAAAACGCACAGAGCCTACTGCAAACAGGGGGCCCATTACCAGGCATCCACCCACATTGATCTGCACTGCCACGTCCTGCACCCCTTCACTGCTGGCCCAGTGCTTATCCATGATGTGTATCACAAAGCTGGAAGTCCGCAGGCATGACTTCCACAGTCAGGAAAAAGACAGCAGTTTATTTCCAGACTGAAGTTCCCAGTCCGTATTTACAAAACCTCAGGAATGTAGAGCTTGGTAAATTGTTCAACAGGAAATTAATTCCAGATACAGACAAAATGTTCTGCAATCAAAGACTGAAATGTGAAATTTATGTTAATAATTAAAACAAAAAACAAAAAAAACAACAGTGCCACATGTGCACAGTGCTGCATTTGACAAGCACATCTGAGGCACTGCAAAGATCAGTATGATTAATTGAAGGGAAATCCTTAGTGCACCGTTACCTTGAACTGTTCTATGAGGATGTCTCTGGCAGTGTTGAAAATCATGGAGTGCAGTAAGTTAGAATACTGTGCTAACGTGTAGTCGTAGTCAAAGCCATATATCTCAACATCTCCCAGGCTGATCTCGTTGTTGGCATAGATAGCTGCTGGGTTGAGGAGATTGCAGACTCCTGGTGGAAGGAGATCTGAGAGAGAAGAGAAGGGGGCAGAGATTACAGAAACAGAGAGGACCACCACCATTTCAAGTCTTCTGCCAGCCTACACAGAGCAAAGCAGACCTGCTGGTCTGAAGCAGCAGATGTGCAGCCCAGCACAGCTCACCGACCGGCAGGGCTGCAGAGCACAGCAGGGAAGCACACAGCCCTCCCTTCCCGAGCAAGGCGAGCAGGAGAGCTCCCCTCCTCAGAGTGCCTGCATCACCCCAATGACCTGTGGGCATTTGCTCCCCACAGAGGCAGGCAGCCCCCACAGAGCAGCCTTTCAGACATCCTCAGGCATCTTTATTTCCTTTTTTAGGAGCAGAACGGAACACAGCTGTGTACGAGCACCAACATATAGACACACATTTATATAAACAACAAACAAACAAACAGCCTAAAACAAAACAAACACCAAACACCCCAAGCTCTGGGAGCGCGTAACGCTGATAGCAAGAAGTAATCTGCGCTCTGCTGATAAACAGCTGTGGGAACAGGTCAGCTGCTGCGGTTTGTCACTCCAGAACAGGGCTGCTGCTTGTGAGAGCCCAGCAGAGCCAGGAGCAGGCCGTGCCCATGCTTCCCACTCCATGAGAGCTGCTCTTTGCAAGATAAGAAAGAGCAGTAGGACTCACTCCCTACAGCAGGATCCCTCATCACATCCACACTGAGGAACGGGGAGGAAGGAGACATTTCCCCCCACACGAGGACAGGTAATGTTCTCTTGGAACGATGGCAAAAGCACCGATGTTTTCCTGATCCCACCCAGCATCAGCAGGCAGTGCTTTTTTCCCCTTCCTACCTTATCTTATGGCTTTTAGCAAGAACCCATGTTGGTTCCTTAAGACTTTCTCGCTATCTCATCTGAATCTATTATCAGAGTGCCATCAGCCATTCTCAGTTAAGACTTTGCCTGGAACAATTAGAGAATTTACAAAGGGTGTTTTCGGTGGATGCCCCCATTGGCAGGTGTTAACCTAAAGAAGCAGCACAGACCTGCTTTCCTCTCCTAAAGGGAGGCGAATTGTAACAGCCAACGCACCCCGCTGCAGCTGCCATATCCCTACAGAGACCAACACTCACCGTTCAGGATGTTTGGGACAACACGTTCTGACAGTCCGAGCAGCACGATGCTCCTTTTATAGGAGAAGTGAGGCTTGCTTAGATTTAAAAGTAAATAAATAAAGCCAGCTGCAAAAATGCAGCCAATAAAAGGCACGGGAGCTGGTGTGATTTTGTAAGGCAAGGGGATGAAGGCAGGTCAGAAGCAGAGCAGTGGCTGTGCCACGCCACGCTGAGAGCAGGGGCAGTGCTGCTTGGCTGCCCATTCCCCACGCAGCTCTCCTCCTCTCAGACATTTTGTCCCCAGCTTACACAGCGCGTTCCCTCCGGCCTCCTAAAGGCCAAAGGAAGATGTGTATGCCAGCCAAAATGCTTTCTCATCACTGCCTCACAAGTGGCACGTTCCTTACAGACGCTCCCCTCCTTGCTGTGCTTTCTGTCACCGCTGCGACCAACACAAACCCACGGCCTCCCATCCCCACTGCCACCCGCTGCCTCGAACTCATGGCAGTCTCCAAGTCCCTGAGGAGAAAGAAGAGCTGCTGCTGCTGCACGGCTGGCACAGCATCAACACCGACGTGCAGCATCCTGCAGAGACTGCATCCACAGCGCTGCTGCTGCACCGCTGCTCCTACCAGCCGAGCAGAGCCCAGCGCGGATGTCTCTTCAACAAGAACAGCAGCTTTTGCTTTTTGCTCTGCAAAGAGGGGTTGCTGGGCAGGTTGAATAAGTTACAGCAAGAAAAAAAAAAAAAATAAAAAAAAAAAAAAATAAAATAAAAAAAAAAAATAATAAAAAAAAATAAAAAAAAAAATAAAAAAATCAAAACTAGCATTAGCTGGCAAAACTGAGCTACGATCCAAACTTCTCTGTCCAAGCACTCATCAGGAAGGAGGCAGCAGTGCTAACTCAGCACTGCACCCGGGAAGTGTGAGCAAAGGGAGAACTGTGGGTGAAGGGAGAACTGTGTGACAACCCAACTCAGTGCTTCTCTCTCCGAGCCACACTCATCACACAGAGGTAAGAAGTTGGAAGTTCTTCCAAAAGTTCCCCCAAAAGTATCTATTGTAGCAACGTGCTCTAGGGAGCAAACATTGAACATTCACATTTCCTTACAGCCAAACCTTCACTTGTTTTCCAGATCCACTCTGTTTCAGGACTGTGCATTTCCTAGACAGCAGGATTCTGGAGGCTCGTTAGGAACAGTGCCTTATCAGCCTTCCTCCACACCTCAGATACACAAACACTGACAGCCTCGCTCAGCACGGCCCCTCTGACACACACCTGTGCCTGTCCTTGGGCAGAGGGGAGAAGGCAGCACATGAAGCAGAGGATGCATTCCTTATGGGTGATGCTCACGGCACAGCCACAGCCGTTTGCTTTAACACCACTCTTACAGAGAACAAAGGCCCAACTCAGTCCCGTTGTCCCACCACCAACAAAAACCAAGGTGGGCCAATTGTGCCTCCTCTCCAACCCTCACCCATCCCCATTTCGCATCCAGCTCTGGAGGTAACGCTGTGCTGGGACCAGGAGCGCACACCCTGCGGCCAACTCCTCTTCCCAGGCTCACCGAGGGCTTCACGCTTTATGCCAGAGCCGGGGGAGGCGGCAGTGACAGAAGCTGCCCATCTCAGAACCGCAAAACGGCTCTTCCAGACCCTCCGACTGCTTTTGTTTATCTAAGGGCTGGAGAAGGAAAGCGAACAGAGAGCTATTTAACGGCAAAGGGACGCTTCCTAGCTGTCCACGCTGCTTCCCTTCGGAACTCCAGGAGCCGAAAAATCTGCAGGAAAAAAGTTCCCTGCCCTTACGGCGCGCAAGTTATTGTTTCACGTTATTACGGATCTTAACGCAGCTGAGATCCACCCGCCGCAGCCCCAAAGCCCACGGTCCCGTTGTGCACACGGGCACATGGGGCAAAACGAACGGCTTTCCTCCCGGCCGGGACAGAGCGACGGACCCCGCGGCGGGAGGGGGCGGACGGAGCGCACGGCCACGTTCCCGCCGCCACGGAGCCACGCTGCGGCGGGGCAGAGCGCGGACAAAGGCTGCGAGCAGGGCCGGTCCTTACCATAGACCAGCTTCTTCATCTCGTGGTACCTGGCCCACAGGTAGCTCCGGGTGTCGGCGCCCTCGGACGGGGCTGGCTGGCCGCCCGCTGCGGGGCCGGGCTCGGCGCCGCGCCGCGCTCTGCCGCCGGGCAGCGGCTCCCGAGGCTGGCCGTGGCCGCCGTCCGCGGGGCCGGGGCCGCTCCTGGGGCGGCAGCCTTGGCACGACACGGCGACGGCGAGGAGCCGGGGAGCCGCACCGCCGCCCCTCCGCAGCGCCGCGATGCCCAGCGCCGCCATGGCCCAGACAGACGGACGGACGGAGCGGCCTCGGGGCACGGCCGGGGCCGAAGCGGCACGGATCGCGCTACGAAGCCAGCCCCGGCCGCCCGCGGCGGCGGCACCGAACGGGCGGCCAATCCCCGCCGCGCCGCGCCAGGGGGCCGGGCCTGGGCCGCCGCGCCCCGCCTCAGCCGAGAGCCCCGGGGCGGCGCCGGGAGGGGCGGGGCGGGGCGGGCGGCGGCCTCCCGGCGCCGGCCCCGCCCCCGGAGCCGCCGCGGCCAATCGGAAACGGGCGCCGGCACGCCGCTCGTCACGTGACGCCGAGCGCGTCCTTCCGGCCCGCCGTCCCGAGGAGGTGAGGGGCGCGGGGTCGCGCCGCGCTGATTGGCTGCGGCCTTCGGCGGGCCGGAGGCGGTAGAGCAGGGCGCCGTCCCGGCCGGCTTCCCGCTGACCTTCACGCATCGCCCCGCGCTCCCCTCCTCTTTGCTAGGTGACCCGGCCATGCTGATCAGCCGCCGGCTGCGGCGCCTGCTGCGGTTGGTGCCCGGCCGGGAGCGGTTCGGCGCGTACCGCCTGCTGCCCTTCTTCTTCGTCCTCGGCGGGGCCATGGAATGGTTCATGATCAACGTCCGCATCGGCAAGGAGACGTTCTGTGAGTGACCGGAGCGCGGGAGCAGCCTGGGCTGCGGGCAGCGGTGGGGCTGCGCTGTGAGGTCCCTTCAGCCCGGCCGAGCTGGGGCAGGATCGGGGTCGTGTTCCTCTTGGAAGAGCTTACGAAGCCTTTTTCTGGCGCAGATGACGTTTACCGAAGGAAGAGATCTGAAAGACAGTACAAGGCGAGGATGGAAAAGAGCGAATCTTAGCTGAAGGCTACAAGGGCCGCATCTCAGTGTCTGCACTTTGTGCGATAGAAGCACTGCTGCGATGTGCTGGGCGGGAGTGGTCTGTGCGCGAGGAGCTGCCGGCTGGCACTCGGTGGTGTTTGTTAGCAGGTTGTGCTGCACTCTTTTGTATTTAACCGAATTCATCGGGTTTCAGCCTTTGCCATCTATTGAATGTTGGTTGGTACTTCTAAATAAACTGCAATGAGTGCACAGTCTGGCTGCTGCTTCTCTTTGCTCGAGCAGACACCATTCTGAAAACACCAGGGTATGCTAAGCTGTATGCCATGGATGCATCGTGGCAGGAAGGAAGCGTTCCGTTTCCATTAGATTCCTCTGGACTGGTGGAGGCTGCTATTGTGTCCAGTTAGTGTTCTTTACAGTGTAGTGCAATTCCAACTCGGTTCCATAGGACAGGCGTACAGCTCAGTGTTTGTTCTGCCTGCACTGCTTTGGAAAATCATTTGTACCCTGCTCTGCTGTGCTGCATGCAGTGGTGGCTCTTATGAAGTGATGCACGGGCAGAGGGGAAGAAAAAGTTGATGTAAGGGAAGGAAGCCACGATGCTGCTGTGCTCCAAGGCCTTGATCAGGAGGACTGAGGCCACTGGGGCACCTCCAGGGGTGGGCACCTCACAGCCTGACTTTGTGCTGTACTTCATACTGAAGCGCTGTTGTACTTCAGTTCCATCTGCCTTTAAAGCCTTTGGGCATTTTTTGTGCTGCTGCTTTGTTTTCTCATTTTTTCTCCATTTTTTTAAGAAAGCCTTGTGCACCAGCAGCATCTCAGCACTCCACCTGCTATGGACATTCTCCCTGTGACCTCTCATAGCACTCCCATACCAGTAGTGGTGTCTCAGCAAATGAACATCCAATTTATTGCATCAGAGCTTTCTTAATCCACCGCAGTGGATTCACCAGGCACATAGCAAGTTAGCTTCAGCGTCTCCAGTTAAGGAACACAGAAAGACAGGAGTGCCAATGGCTCACAAGGAGTTCTTAGTGGGGAGTTCAGCAGTGCCAGTCTTCGTGCAGGAGAGAATCCTCTGAGCTGACTCTGTACCATTTCAGCCACGAGGCAGCACGGAATTGCAGTGACAGAAGATGAAGATGATGAATGCTGGAAGCAGAGCAGCTGAGCTCTGCTGATCCATTCCAGTGCCAAGCATGCCTGATGGGGATTTTGGATCGGTTTTACTCCACACCACTCTTTGGGTTGAAGGATTGCTGCTCATTCGCAGAATCACAGAATGTCCTGGGTTGGAAGGGACCTCAAGGATCACGAAGCTCCAACCCCCTGCTACACACAGGGCCACCAACCTCCACATTTCATACCAGATCAGGCTGCCCAGGGCCCCATCCAACCTGGCCTTGAACACCTCCAGGGATGGACAGGGCATCCACAGCCTCTCTGGGCAGCTGTTCCAGCACCTCACCACTCTCACACTGACATCCAACCTCAATCTTCCCTCCCATTTCAGCATGAGAACACAGTGTTTCTGTTAGATGCCAGGACACAGCTTTAAGTGTCAGCCTTGCCAGCTGTGGACTCAAGCACATCTGTTCAGTCTGCAGGGAGTTCACCTGGCGCCAGCACAGCATCTGCAAACAGCAACTCAGCAGTTCTTCTGGCAGCAGCCACAGCAGGAGGCTCTGAGCACAAGCAAAGCATCACTGCTGAAAGCTTCCCGGGTGGTGAGTGGGGCCCAAGCCGCGCCTGCACTCTGGTTATGGCTAGCAGCAGCTGCTCCTGAGAGGTGCAGACACCTGCAGCAGGACTGCGACTTCCTAGGAATGTCCTTAAATCCTTCTTGGGTGTTTGTGCCTGGCACAAAGCATGAGGATTATTTGCAGTCCTCCCCAAACCGTCTGATGGAAATGGGTTGCAGACTTTGGGATGGACAGAGCATCCATCACCATTTTTTGTCAAAGGCTGCAGAGCATCCTTTGTGTAAAATGAGCAGAGACAGACCAGCAACTGGTGCTGCTGTGCAACTCTGGGGATCTTCCTTTCTGATTTCATGTCTGTCTGCTGCCTGCTTTGATAGAGGTTAAGCTGCACATCTATAGCACAGGATTTCTGAACAGGAGAGCTGATCGAAGGAGCGGCAGACTCTTTGCTTAGGACCACTGGATCCTAGTGCACTGCAGGCACTTGCAGAAGGCCTGCTGATTTGTTTTCTTTTTTTAATGTATTTACTTTTTGCTTCCCTTTTGTTTGACAGTCTAATTAAACTTACTGAAAAATGCAGCAAGCAAAAGGAAGATGGAGTTCCTTCATTAGACCTGTCAGTGAACCAGAAGCCCTTCCTTGCTGTTGAAAGCACTCAGCTACTTTGAAACACCACTTCCACTCCGTGTTTGGTGCTGGGAGCAGGCTGGGCAGATCTGAGTGACCTCCAGAACTTCACGCTGACCAAATACTACATGAAGAATGACCTGAATTAGTCTCCCTGTGTGCCTCCCTGTGGGCTTCTAGCAGGGTGGCAGTTCTGCGTGCCAGGCAGTGTTCAACCCTCGGGTGAAAGGCATTAATGTGTGTTAATTAAATGGAACAGTAAGCATGTTCTGGTTAAGTAGCTCTCTGCAAAGCATGGCAGAGGCTCCCCAACACAAAAGAAGGCTGCTGTCATATAATTTCCCTTGCTGTTGTTGTTACCAAAGAGAACTTCCATCCCAGTTTTCAATTTTATTGGGTAAAAGATGCGTTTTCCACATTGCTTTTCTAATTCCCTTCATTTATCCAGCTACGTCAAAGAAGTCCTGAACCAGGTTAGCTTCCAGCACGAAATTAAGGCTTGCTGTTTATTTCCAAAGCAGTTAATGTGGAGGCAAATGGACCCGACCGCATCCTATCGCCTCTGCTTAGCACACCATGTATTTTGCAGGGCTCCCTTCGTGCTCCTTACGGCTCATTTTTCAACGCCACTCTTCTTAGCAGCAGCAGAAGAGTCTCGCAACACAAAGGAGAACAGAAAAAGATTCTTCACCCACACACATGCATGCACACAGAGAGGATTCCATAGCGTCAGCACCAACCAGAATTACTTGAAGGAAAATCCCACCAGAAGCCTCGATGGGACACTCAAACCTGGTTAATCCAAAACACTTTGCAAACTATTTTTATTCAAATTAAAAAGACTCAGGTAAACAAAGTGATGGTACATACATGTTACACACCTGGTTATCAGCTTAACCCTCGGGAGTACAAGATGGAATGAGCAGCCAAACAGGGACTGACCAGGTCTGAAACCATGAGCTGAAAAAAAAGTCACCAACATCAACTTTTTTTTTGTTTTTTTTTCTTACAGAAATGGTAAATTTTCTCATAGAAGAGAAGAGCTGAGGAAGAGAACAAATAATTATTACTCATCTCCAACTGGTTTATGAAAATGCCGGTCCTAGTCGATCTGTTTCCACTCTCTCAGAAGCCAACCATTTCCCACACATACATTTATTTCGATAGGAAAGTTTCATTTATGCCGATACAGTGAAAAGCAGAGGAAAACAAATGAGGGGTTCAAATGCCCACAAAGAGAGGAAAAGACAGACAGACGTCTTTCCTTGTCTTGTTTTTAAACCAGAGTCAAAAAACAGTTTCTTCTGCTGGTTTTGAATTCTAGACTGTAGCCATCATATCCCAAACCTTCCTGCCATCAACTGAAACGTCTCCTATGCAGAGACAGGATTTTGAAATAAATAAAGCTTATCAGAATTGATTAGGGCCAGCCCCGTGGCTCAGCGGTAGCGCTCTGCACTGCCTTAACAGGAGGAGCCAGGCTTCGTGGGGATTCCCAACCTCTTGCCCCTGGGCCAGGGAGCAGTGGGAGCACTGAGAGCAGTGGGAGCAGCATTTCGGCTGCCCGGGCAGAACAGAGCCAGTGCTGCACGTCTGCTCATCGCCGGCCTTCAGATAAATTAAACATCTGAATTACACGGGCTCCAGAGGGAGTCCCATCCAGTCCTCCAAAGAAAATAAATAGAACAATAAGTTAACTAAAATCCATCCCAGGTTCTTTGGTGTAGTTTTTGTTCATGCTGAGAACAAGACCATCTGGTGGTATTTCTACGACCCACGGTAATTCCAAGTGCTTGGAAACCAGGATTTGCTGCCCGATTCGCTTCAATGTCTCATCTGTGCGGCTAAAACTGCAAAGCCTACAGTAACTGAAATGTGTTCTAAGATGACAGTGTGTATGTACAGGAGGTCTAGGTGTACTCCTACCTCATGAAACAAATGTGGTTCTTTACTGGCCTTTGCAAATGATTTCTGTACCACAGGTGCTCTACTGGTAGAGATGTCCATTGTAATTTCCTGGAAGATTTTGCTTGGCTCCCTTTTCCTCGCATCCCAGTGTACATCTGTCCTAAAACGTCCCTAAGTGCTCACCTCTAATAATAAGGTTTTCTGTGCAAGGAATGTAGGGCTGGAATAGGAGGGGAACTAGCCAGTACCATTTAAGAATAGTTCATACTTGCCTGTCCCTTCCCTCATCAGTATTCAATTGCATTACCAAATAGAACCCAGTATCTGAAGAAAAACATGCAACCTTCTGCCAGTATGAACTCAAAAGTGCTCTGTATGAGCAGACTTTGAAACACCTTTCCAAATGATAAACGTTTCTAGAAGCAGTATGAAAGCATATCAGCAAATTATTCTTTTGGACTGAGTTGCAGCGACCATGTTTGTGCCAACAGCTTTTTGTTTGTTTGCTTTTCAAATTAGTGCTGTTTTCCCAGTTAATTTGTGCAATCCAAGAGCTCTAAAGTGGAGCTTGTGAAAGCAAACAGCTTTGCAGCCCAAAAGGTTGGTTAGTTTGCTACAGTGAAGTCTTCAGCAAAGGCAGTCACAACCTCAACATTTGGCAAGAGGAGCCTACATGACCTTACTGAGCTAAACGACAGAAGCATAAAGCCCTCTGAAGGCTGCAATGCACAACGCACTCTGTCTCCAATGCACAAGGTGTGCTGAACTTACAGTACTGTTTTGAAACTGAATTCATGTGTTACATTTCAAATTTTGCCTTGTAAAACTTTCATTAGTGTGAATCAATACACTTAACAGAAAAACGTCTTATGGTGCCCAATCATTAACAGAATATGTGTGGATTTAGAAACCATGTGACTCTACCAACAAAAGAGCTTCCCCTCTCCTCTAACTTACCTTCCATGACCCACACTGGTTCAAAGTTGTGGCCTCTCCCACATGCAGACTGCACTGCACAGGTAGAGGTGTTCCCTTCCTGCTGCCCAGCGTCAGGGACATCTCAGAACACCCAAAGCAGGTCATAGCAGACGAAAGATTTCACCTCCCACAGGCATGCCAGCACACGTATTCTGCTACTGATCTGGGGTCACAGTGGCCTTGGCTGCAGCTTTAATGCCTGGACAGGACTGGACAGCATTAGCAGTCAGGTTAGCCTTGTCCCATATCTGCACCTGCACTTCCACGATCGCTGTGGCCCATTCAGCTGCCTCAGTATTTACCTGCAACGTGGTTTTTCCCTAGCTCCAATGCTCACCTTACCTTCAGCTTCTTTCAAAGAGATCCTCCCTGCTCATATCCAAGCCAGCTTCCTGCTGGGAGCGCCTAGCACACACAAGCACATGTACACACATTCCTCTAGGATGTAAACTATGACTAATTTCACATTCCATTGTATCAACCTGTAAATACTTTGTTTTCTTTTTTTCTTCTTTTATATAAAAACAATGGCATCAGATTCTCAGCAATAAAGTGTAAGAAAGATGAATCCTCGACTACAGTTAACCAAATATGAAATCGCCTTTCAAACAAAGGAAGCATATGCAAAAATCTGTGTATTTGATAAAGTCAACTTAATATAACAAAAAGTGAAATATGCTTATTAAAAGTGTCCTTATATAAAAATGGTCTCGCAATGTACAGTAAAATGCAATACAAATCATCGTTGGTTATCTCTCCCCACCCAGTAACTAAAACAGCTATTGTTCCACAAAACTCTATATGCCAGTATCAAAGAAAGAAGCAAGAACGCGACTACACATTTTCTATGTTGTACGCCTGACGGATGTTCAGGGTGTCTCGCAGCATCAAGTCTCGCAGGCGCCACAAAGCATCGGCCATGGTGGTGTGAGCCCCTTTGCTCTTCAGCCAGTGGGACGGGAGGCGGCTCTCCTGCTCCTTGGACAAGTGGACGTCTCGTCTTCGTGCTGAAAGGGGAACAAACAGCCTTGTTATCCGCTGGCTTTGCCCTTCATATTTGCCAGCATTTTTCTAAGGGGAAAAAAAGAAAAAAAAAAGGGAAATAATTCTTCGCTATTTCTTTTATTTGAGCACATGCAGTGGATAATTAGATTTACACCCAGTGATGGAATTAGTCCACTGACAGCATATATTCCCTGTCTGTGGATTTTAATGAAACTGACACACGCACGCAATTGTGAAATAATCAGCAGATTAATTTGGTATTTTCCATGAAAGCCATGAGTATTCAGTTACAAGGAAGTGAGTTCCAGACGGAAACACCCCGTTCTGTGCCAAAAACCTTACCTGCAAGGGTCTGGTCCCACTTGCTAATACTGTTTGATTCAGCACTGAGCCCCTCGATGTATTTCAGATAGGCTTCGGAATGAAGAAGCCTCTGTGTCTTTGGTGGAGGGGAAACAAACATGGGAGTCGAGGGCTGCTGCATAACAGGCTGCGTGGCGGGGCTCTGACCGGGATACGGGGGAGGTGCCTGCTGTCCTGGAGGACCGAGGATTCCTATCTGCAACGGCAAAACGATGGAGAGATGGCATCTGGGGGAGCTGCAGGGTTCACACCGTGCCTCACAGCATCCTCACACAGCAGAACTTTGGTTATAACCAAAGGTGTAAGAGATTTCCCTAGAAGGCAACCTCCTCCAGGCAGCATTACCTGTTGAGGTCACTGACACGTACAGAGAGACGTGTGAACAAACCTCATTTAACAGAAGGCAGCTTCTCATCACTACCACCATTTCTCCTCTCTCCCACTGCCCTTAATTACTGCCCTTGCATCATTTTTATTTCATGCCTTCTGAAATATGACTAGAAAATCTGTGATGTGCAAAGTGTGGAGTTTAGCTTGCTTTAGGGCTCTCTATAACATATCATCCAAAGCAATCCTTATCCTTGGAAGCTTCCACAGAATAAATGCTAATCTCGGTCAGACAAAAACTGCAGTCACACAAAAGTCCCCAAACTATGGAATTCCCACTGCTGCCATTCACCTGCAGTACTGAGAACTCTTAGCAGAGCCAACCCATGGTTTAAGGAACTCACTGAAATGACATACTCACTCTACTGCCTTCTCACTCAACTTCTGTTCTTCTTTACACCCTCCCACCAAATGCAAGTGCAGTCCTTAAAACTCAGTGTGATGAACATTTAATCTACATCAAGAATGAACATCTGATCATCACTGGCATCAAAACTCCCAGATGTAAATGGCCAGTGAACATCTGCATTGTTGGTTTGTGAAATCTGGGAGAAAATAAGCAGTTTTTATCCATTTAGCCACGGCTGAGAAAACGGACAGCATCCCCTCTGCCAGCAGCTTAGCTGTGTGTTTACATGACTTACATTAGCTCAGCAGAAAGGAAAAGAAGCCTGTTTTGCTTATTTTGCAGAACTTATCTCACTGGGCAGAACCCAATTAGTCTAATAACAATTCAACCAAGAAATACAAACAGGCACCATAGCCCTGTGCATTTGTGGTTTCTGTTCTCTCTGCATAAGGCTGTGTGCATTCCTTACACGTCTTAATTGTTGCAATGCTAATCCAGAGCCTGGGAGCCTCATAAATAATGCAAAAAGGACTCACACTCACCTGCTGTCCAAACGGACCTGCACCGGGGGCTGGAGTGCCTACCATGGGGGACACGTTTTGGCCTATAACACCTATATTCCAAAATATACAACGATTAGTCTTACTTCAGAGCAGAGAGAAATACCGCTTTGGTCAAATTTGCAGTGCAAATTTATAGTCTGAAATCATTGCTTAAAGCAGTTTTGGGAACATTCTAATATCCCACTCTCCCACAGTAAAAAACGCTTTGGAATTTTCTCAATGAAAAAAAAAAAAAAAGGCACCAGAACAACGACCCAGCATCGATGTGTGCCCTGCTGAATCTCATTTAGCTACAGAAATGCAAAGTCCTTTTTTTTCTCCTTTACCCAGAGTGGCCTGACTACATCATTTCCTTCGTTATACCTTTGGCTGGACACAATCCTCCTGAAATCCTCATCAAAGGAGAAGCTGATTTGCTTTAGCAACACTGAATATTTCCTGGTTTTTAATGGTATAAAATACAACCGTGGCAGGAAGAAAGCCAAGCCACTGCACAGATTCTGTATGTAAACATGTACATAAATAAGATGCCACTTACAGGTTCAGCTTAAATAGTCTCATATGAGAGACAGAAAAATATTTGAAAAACAAAGCCACAAAGGCAGGTTTGCTTTTTCCCCATTTTTTTTTTATGAAGAGGCTTTTCCCTACTGCATGCCATGCAGCAGAAGCCTCCCACATACAAATCTCAATGTGCAGTTCCTGCTATTTGACGTACATAGAAAGTCATGCGTGTTGCTGCTTTTCTTCATGCCATTTTTTTTTTAATTCCTTCATTTCAAAAGCTGCAAAATAACCAGAGTCTTCCTAAGGCTTGAATTTGCAGGCAGATTCTGTGTCAGGGACCAGAAGACGTGTCACTGCATTTTGCAAGCTAAAGCACATATCACCTTAATTTTCCATTTGACTACAACCCCCCATCTTAAATGCATCTGTACTAAGTCAGACGTTGGGAAAAACACTGACAATGCAAGCTGTGGGATACAGCACTGATCTTTGTTTTGGTACAAAGTGAATAGGTTTGGAGGGGGCACCCTCACCTGCCCAGCAGCACAGCCTCGCCCTGAGCCCACCCAGCCCCATTTAACACGTGGGACCACATCCCACGTGCTCCTCCATCCCTGGCACTGCTTTGCTCATGCACAGCCCAGCTGGAAACACTGTGCAAAGAAATGCATTGTCCCAGAGTCGCCTCCAAACATTTGTAAGCTGCAGCTGTGTGCTTACAGGTCAGCGCTGCGGTGAGTTGCAGGCAAGCTCAGACACACAGCACTTCTACTCTATGTGAATTGATGGTGAATCTCGCCTGCTGGTGAAGATGCAAGCTCACACTGACGGGTTGAAAAACAAACAGAAGCAAGCAAACAACATCCAACCATCACAGCGATCTGCAGACAGATACGGCCCCAGCAGGGCTTCTGACTAAAGTAGCTGCAAAGGGGGTAGAGAGACAAACTGAGCGCTTCTGCCCACAGCTTGTTTAACTGCTGAATGGATGGGATGCACATCTCTAACGGCCATTTGAGTTATCAGGGGTAACTACCTGGGAAGAACCCACAGACAACAGAATGAGAGGGCAGGCGAGTGTATTTTCCCCACCAAATGGCATTATTGGCATTAATGCCAGAAAGTTTGGTATCATTTGTTCAGCCTTACCTGTCAACAACAGGGTGGCAAAAAAAATAGCAAATGTGTAGTAAACATATGTTCAAAAAATAAGAATTTGGTCACAGCAGCATAGCCAGTTCACCTTACCCCCAAAAGTTTCCAGTTCCAGCTACAAGGCACAATCTGCACACTGTTCTATTATAACATATGGTGGTGCGCAGCGGCCGAGGGCTCTGATGCAGCTGGGTGAATCAAAGCGCAGCCGGAACGCGCGTCAGCTAACACACTGCCAACGAGCTCAGTAAGAAAGGAGAGCAATGCATCTCATTGCAAATTCAATCATTTCGCTTTCATGTGGAGTGGGTGGCACAGCACTCTTCAAATGACACAGGGGTATGAAGGGGCTGACTGCCGTTTGTCAGACCTTTGATAAACTCACGCCATTCTCAGGCTTGTTTTGGCTGGTGCAAAGCCACTGCTGGAGCAGCCCCACATTTCTCCAGTGGCCTTTTGCCGTTCCTTTATTGGATGTGTATTCTGCCAATGTAATCACTTTGCACCCCCCTGCATTCATCTGTGCTGCAGTTAAACAAACCTGCAACAGTTTAGGCACAATCAACTGCTCTAGGAACAAAACAAGCCACAGACAATTCCTGTAACAACCAGTTAAACAGCAAGTACATGACAATGAAACACAGAGCGAATGAGGATGAGTTCTTACCGGGCGGTGGGATGCCTGGGATGCCTGGCATACCTGGCGGGAGTTGGTGGGGTGGGGGCACCCCTGGGTGAAGTGGCTGCATGCTGCCCATGCTAACAATGCCATCAACTGGGCCCTGCAAAGGTGGCAGCACCGGTGGATAGCCACTTATCATGCCTTGAAGGACACAACAAATTTCAAACATGCATCAATGACATGCAATATGACCTATACAGTAAATCATGCACTATCCACAAAAAATAAAATGAAATCGAAAGCACCCTTAGTAGAGCAAGACGAGACTACAATTAGTATCTCGCAAAAATGAAATCAAGTTATCGATATGAAACACTGCACTGTTGATGAATTAGTATTTAGTGTATTCGTAGGCTTCTCATGGGGGCAATAAATGCTGAATACTGAGACATGTTAACACAAGGGATAAATTCAGCCACAATTAAATGTTACTAACAAGCGATTTTAACGCGGCTTAAAGCTCTGCCATCTGCATACAGGTTACAGACGCGACACTACACGAGCCTTGCACACAGCCCTGGCGTGTGGGCTGGCTCAGAGACCTGACCAGAAAAAATAAAGATCTACACGTCTTTTCTGCAGTGAATATGCAAAATTTACATTTAAAAGTCCATACGCTTAAAATCAAAGGCAGTGACAGGGATGACTGCTCTTATACCATTTTCAGTACAAATCAAGGAAGTCACTACAGCGTGGGGCCGGAGAGCACTGGCTGTGCTGGGCTGCAGACCTGCACTCACAGCACTTGACTGAAGGTAGAAGAGCTGACAAGGACTCATCTGGCCCCTGGCTGAAAATCACATCGTACCCCACTGCTCTCAAAGCATCTTAATAGGGAACACAAAGATACTGCACTGCTGCTCATAATTTTGTTTTTCAGCATGTGAGGAAGACGACTTTTGGGCTGATTCCGGTTGTGACTCAGGTTCACTGCTATCATTTAAGTGCACCCAGACAATGCAGGTAATGCTAGCTGCTAGAACTTAAACTTGCCTATTTTCTTGTTTGTTTTCTATGCTTTTAAATCAGAGAAACAAGGAAAGGTGTTGGAAAGGCAACAAAAAGATTGAGAGGGGACAGAAGCAAGTCTAAAGAAGAAAGGTAAGTTTAGAAATGAGAACTGCTGGGCTTTCTGTAACCTGCTCCAAGCAATAACTCACAAAGTCTTTGCCACACTCCAAGTAACCCATAAAAGAAACTTTCAAAGCAGAGATCTCTGGAATAAAAATGTCAGGAAAAAAAAAATCAACATCAGTTCTGACTGAACATTTTTCAGTCTGAGCTCAAGATCCGAGCAGCTTGAGTGGCTCCAACATGTGAGCCAGATTTGTCACCTGCCCAGCAAGGGTGACAAAGGTGAGAAACCTGCAATTCCAAAGCCTGACTTGGAACAAAGAACTGATCTTCAAACATTCATTTTCTTTGAATACACAGGACACCCAGACTGACACTGATTTTGGATACTGTTTCATATATCTAGAAGCTTATCTGTTCCACCTTATCAATACAGTGCAATCTGTACTGCTAATGGCAGAAGTAAAAGAAGAAAGGATAAAAGCATCCCTGGAATAATGTGCTTTTACTGTAGCTGCTGCCTGGTACTTGCAGTGCACCCCACACTGCAGTCACACCATCAGTGCACCTCTGTAAGCTTCTGAAGCTTTTAAAGAGAAGAAAAAACAAAACAAAAGCCACAAAAAATACAAAACAGAACCAAATTTCCAATGAAACAAACCCATCTTTGTCCATCACAAAAGCCCATTCCTGCATTTCCAAACAAAATACTGAGCAGCTGATTAGATTAATGACACTGTAGAAAAGTCTCCATAGGAAATCTGTTTTTTTAGCTCATCACAAGGTTATACAAACAGCCACTGTCATTCCTCACGTACAAATTGTCACTTTGATTTTAAACTAGTATACCTGGTGAATTATTTTCAGCTCCCACAGCTGTGATTTACTGCCTTTCAACTTACTCTTCCTCCCATTTCTTTGAACTGTAACAACGTGAGATTAAATAAACTATTGTAGCTCCTAAATTTGAAAGCAACTAGAGCGCTGTGTGCTGAGAGAAATGCATCTCAGAAGGCATCATGATTTCTTGCACCTGTGGACTGTAAAAAAGTCTTACGATGAAAAAGACCTCAGAAACAGAGGAAAGCAACCGTGACTTAAAGATGGGCTTAAAACTGTGACTCAAAGATGGAGGAAGGTTTGAAAAGTCTGCATGGAATAAGACACTTGTGGAAACCAAAAGAGGAAAGACTGCAAATGGGACAAAACCAGCAAGAGTTTATAAAGATCCACTTGGTCATCCTCCTAAAGAAGTATTTTCACCATGGCTGAGTAACGAGACTTGAACTTCTAACTGCTTGAACTGTAAGATGATCCCTTGAACAGACGTGTGCTTTTTGAGGAGGCTGCTGCAGGATGGCAGGGAACACACATAGTTGGAAATGTGACAATATGAAAAAGCAGGAACCAAACCAAGAAAAAAAACAACCGTGAGATGATGACATTCCTAGTCATCGCCACCTCATCTAGATCAAAGATTACTCACAAAGACGACCAGCACTGGAGCCAGTTTTCCTTCTCTTTCTTTTTGAAATATGTGCACACACACACAAACATCACCGCAAGACACAAAATCTGAAAGGTGTTCAAAGAACAAAGGCGTTTCTTACATTTTATTTATTCAAGGCAAAAAGAAATATCAGTATAAACAAATGCTTTTGTAACCTGGAGGTGGTAAACTATGTAAGAGATAGGCCTTCAGTCTAAGCATCCCTCCAACCAATGCACTGAAAAAGGGTTTAGAAACCAGGATGAAAAATACTTCAGGCCATCAGTTCTAAGTATGGCCACAGCCTGCAAGGCGGGAAAGAAAAAAGAACAAAAGAATAAATGGAATAATTTGAATGCCTTAAGTTAAACAAAAACAACAACCAAGAACTCACAAACCAAATCAAACCACACAACAAAAAGAAAACAAAAAGCTAGTCATTCATCCAAATATTCACTTTTACCTAACTCAGGACTATTTCAACCTTGACTGATGCTACCCAATCCTTCCTAATCAGAAATGGGAGAAGAAAAGCAACCCATCAGGTCAGACCTAATCCATCCTCTCGCAGATGTACAGCTGATTCTCATAAAAGAACTTCCTATGGACTATGCAGTCTTCACGTAGGACCTGGACACACTGCCTATGAAGTCAAGTTCGAGTATGACTGGCAACAAGAAAAAAAAACAACAGGAACAACAGAGAAGAGTTCTCAAAGCTTAGGACTGTTCTGCAAATCACCTGATAAAAACCAGCAGTGCTGACGTTTCATACTTGGTTTTGCAATGACTCCAGAACCTAGCCAGCTGCACTCATGTCTAATCATAATTCTGGAGTTTCGATATTAAATTTGGTTTGGATTTTCTTTTGCCTCTCGCATCCCGACAATAAAAACAAGTCCTCCGTCTCCTCCTGAACCACCTCCGCTGATGCTGCTTACACTCAAAGAGTATTCAGCTCCCAGCACCACTGCTGCAGCGAGAACAAACACGACTTCTGCAAAGTAGAGCCAGTAAACATAACTGCATACAAACAGCACAGGCCTGCCTCACAAGGAGGCGGCTTCTTCCCTGTGTTTCCACCAGAACGCCCACTGCTGGGGCAGGGCACTGGGGCTGCCACCCTACTGCTGCAGATACGCATATTCACCGTGAAGGAAGACTGAAGAGGCCGAGCGTTTTCCTCCGTAAGAACAAAGTGACCCAAGAGTGTGTTCAGTTATGAAGGGGGTTGATATAGTGGATGAGGAAAAATGGTCGTAGCTCCTACGTTTTACCTGCAACGGGTGTCAACTGCTGATTGAGCATCCCCATTGGTGTTGGTGGCGGCACCACCCCCATAAGAGCCCCGACAGGAGTGCCTGCCCGGGGGGAGGGATTCTGCTGCTGTGCTGCTCGCTCTCTCTCCTGCTGCTCAGCAACTTTAGCTGCCCGCTCTGTAAAAGTATTTTAGATTTTCAGTTCTGTTTTGTAACCCAGAGTTTCAAAATATTATCTGTTCATTAAAAAGGTCTAGTCAAACACTGGCATACTTTAGTAAAATATAAAGTAGAACAGATGAATCTTTGTAACCAGCATATGAGTTGATTTCATGTGGCTGCAGCTAAGACTTCTAGAGAACCTTGAATGAAAAATATCCCACAAAGTTTTATCTTTTTCTTTAAAAATAATATTAATAATAATAAAAATAATAAAATAAAAATTTTAAAGGAACAAATTGGATAACAACATCAGTGTTACCAATGTGAAGCAGCAGTCCAGCACGAGGCTAAGTCTGCACCAGGACAACATGGCAAAGCCTCCCCTCTTTGGACACCACTGGCTCAGCTGGACCAGCTTCAGTCAGCACTGCCAGCCAGTGCCCCAGAGCAAGGTACAAATAGCAGCCAGCAGTGCCAGTGGCCCATTTCTTTTTGTGCTCCCCACTGCTGTTTCATTGGTGGTGGTTTTGCTGTTGTCATGGTTTTTTTTGTTTTGTTTTTTGTTTTACTGATACAGCTGAAAAATGGTGGCAAAGTTGGGAAGCATTTGCAAAGTTTTCTTAGAGTAGATAGGTTCTTTAGCGTTTGGAATATAACAAGCAGCAGTTTGATGAACCAAAAATATCTGCTCTGCCTCTGTCATTTTCCCCGTTTTTGTTCCCTCAGATTTTTTAATTTTATTTTTCCTGAAGATGTCTAACTCACACTGAGCTGCTCACTGGAGGCCATGTGTGTCCTTTGTATGATTGATCTGGTCATTATCTCAATCGAGTTTCTCACCATGACTGCAGGAACAAAAGATCTACTGCAGGGGAATCTGACCGGAGGACTATTTTATATTAAGGGAAGGGCAAAGGGTCATGGGAAGAAGAAAGAAAGAAAGAAAAAAACCATAACAAAAGAGAACCAAAAAACAACCCCAAGCAAACAAAAAAGAAGGTATACCGAATGCCCACTGAAGGTGCTTCTGGAGCATGCAAGTTGCTGGTTGTTCACTCTGAACATCATCTCTTACTGACGCAATGAGGAACAACAAAGGATAAATGAATGCAGCATACATCTCCAGCAAATGTTAACAACAGTGAATGCAGGGCTGGAAGTTCTCTTGCAGTTGGTGAAAGATGAGAACTGTCACTAAAACAGCAACCAAGGTCCTCAGTCAAACAAGGCTAAAAAGTTCATCAAGGAGATCACGTTATACATGCATCCTGCCAAGGCTACTTAGTTTTTTCAAGTACGTGACTGCAAATGTTCACCATGCATTGGTGTCCCGGAGGACCTGTGCAACACCTAGCACTACTGCCATGCACTGTAAGACTGGTTTCATTTCCAAAGGCACTTCCTTTTCACTTGTGTCATTTCAGAAAGAGATGACGACGCACAGGAACTCCTACGTACACTACAGGCAACTCACATGTGACTGACCACAAAATGCATGAGACGTTTAAAGGCAAATCCTGAAGTAGAAAATGGAGATAATCATCTTAAGAGTACAGCAAGCATTTAGAGAAAAGATAAAGTAGCTGTTCTGCCTCTCAACTACTCTTGGCCAGTGAAAATAACAGTCAGACAAAAGCAAAAGTTTTGAAGACATTTTGATGAATGAGAGATTCTTGTTAAGCACTCAGTTTTATCAGATTTTGGAGTGCTGAGCCTCTGAGAATGTGACAAAGGACAACATTCAAGTTTTACCTGATCTGTCCCTGTCTACCATTGAACTAACAGATGGAACAATACTGCCAGAGGGAACTTAAGAGGTCTGAAAGTTTGGCCTGGAGCATTCACCTTCACACTCGCATCATTGAGGCTAGGACTTGAAATCATTCTAATGCCATTTCCAATGCATTTCAAGAGACAGGAAAGAGACATTCTGCTTTGAACAGACCTCTCCTTAAAGACAAGCCTTGGCCTCAAACCCCACATACTCTTTCATATTAAGGAGTTCTCACGGTGCAGTTAGCCATGCAGGCACTTCCAATGCAGCCTGTTCTTTATTTGACTACTGCTAAAGAACAGCCATCACTGCGCATATACTAAATGAAATTTTCAGTAGATCAAAATGGATCAAAAATGCAAACTGCTTTCCCAGCAGACCAGGGAAAGGCGCTTTACTATTGAAATGTCAAACCATATCTGCTTCCTACTCTCTGCCCACCCTGGAGTGCATGAATTTCACACTGTCACAGTGGAAGGAGCAGAGTTTCTCTCCTTTCATGCACAGGAGTAAGCAAAGAGTTTGGACTCTGAGGAACACCATCGCAACCCTTCAAAACCAAATAAAAGCAAGCCTGTCCCTTGGCAGACAGCAAGTCAGAGAAACTGCAGTTCAAAACTCAAAAGCTTTGGAAAAAATGTAAGTAAGGAGGAAGGCTGAAATGGAAGCACTTGGGCTTACACAAAGGACAGACGCTGCTGCTGTCACATTACGGTGGAAGTGCGAGCCGCAAGCTGCTCTACGCTAGAAGTGAGGACATGCCAGCCATCCTACTGCTTGGGCAAGGCTGCAGGGAGGGACCTGGCAATAAAATGTATCAGACGCACTTAGAATGGTGAAATAGGAGACTACAGCAGGGAAAAGAAAGACCATACTACTTTCACATACAGCATTACCACTTCCCTTGACAACATTTGCAAAGGAAACTCGCATGCAGTCCTGCTGTATTTCCCTCCAGCACTTCAGAAAGGATTGAGGATGCTGAGGGTGTGAAATGACAGCACACAAACTTCTAGTCTGGATCAAAGTGTACTATAAACTGTAAGCGTGTAAAAAAACCTAACCAAATCTCACCTCTTAAAAGTAATATTGTAACTTAATTGAGCAATACCTTCCTAGGGTGTTGAAACTTCCCTAACCAAAGTAGTATCTTCTCCCAATAAAACTGCAACAGTTGCTTAAAAACTGGGCTTTATATTAGAAATGCTGAGACATTGCTAACTAGAAAAATAACTGAATGTCAAACCACTGTATTAGACTTCACAGGGCCTGCTGTTAAGGATCAACTGTATTTTGACTTTGATCAAATAAAGCTGACGCACAGTAAGCAGTATCAGTGAGGAAGAAGAGAATGAAGGAGAGGACAAAGGAGAGGATGGAGAGGATGAAGGAGAGGATGAAGGAGAGAACGGACTTTCTAAAGTAAATCTCACGCCTATGAAATTTATTGGCATAAGGTTTCAAAATCTCTCAGCAAAATTACAACACGTGATTAATACTGAGACTGAATAACAGGTCATATTTACAGCACTGCAATTGAATCTATACCTCTTTTTCTTTCTTTCTTTTTTTTTTTTTAAACAGAACTCTTTCAGACTCTCAGTACAGTTAACTGAAGAACTTTTTCCCACTCTACTGTAAGCTTTCTTACCTGGCACTACAGCTCCAAAGAGCTTCTGGTCCAAAGATCCCTTTCTTGCAGCCCCCTCGAAAGTCCTCCCATATGGAAACTTTTACAAGCTGTGTTTTCAGCTGACAAGGGCACTGAGCCCTTTTGCTCCTCATTTTCCACATTTCTTTTATCTTGGCTCATTTGATTATTTGTGGCAAAGACACCTGAATTATCAGTTGTGCACTACACAATTTAGGCCTGCTCTTTGCTCCTCTTCAGTCATCGCTCAATACGACTTCTCTTTAAGGTACACCCAGAACACAAACGTAACTGCACTCAGAGGGCAGTGAGGCCCTGGCACTGCTGCCCAGAGAAGCTGGGGGTGCCCCAGTGCTGGAGATGCTTAAGGCCCGGTTGGATGGGGCCCTGGGCAGCCTGAGCTGGTGGGGGGAGCCAGCCTACAGCAGGGAGATTGGAACTAGAGGACAGTGAAGGTCCCTTGCAACACAAGCCATCCTGCGATAACTATGATTTCTACAATTCTATGACATTCTGTGATTCTATGATAACCATCTTCTTTTATAAAACCGGTCATCTGAGTAACAGTAATGAACATGTTCAGAGAGAAAAAGTAGAAAAAAAAAAGTTTAACATTTTGTATTTTATTTACCTTCATATTCTGCTTTCTTTGTTGCTTCCAGGTTTCTCCATTCAGTTCCTACAAGCCTGCTGAGCTCTCCAAAGGAGTAGTCTGGGTGCTGAGCTTTAATCACAGCTCTCATCTCACTGCTAAATAGGATGTAACCACTCATGTTGATCTTCCTTTTTGATCCCTCCTTCTTGGTGCTGCCCTTAACAGACTTGGGAGTGGACTGTGAGAAAAAGCAGTTATGACCACAAGTATACAACAGAGAAGTTTTTTAACATTAAAAAAAGTAAAAGCTGTAGGAAATAGCATGTAAAAATATCCCCAATTTTCTCTCTTGTACATCCATACGAGGGCCAGCCAACCTTACAGCCTCTCAAGAGAGACTACGCTTCCCAGTGAGCAACAAGAACACACGCATTTACAGAAAACACTCAAGTGGGGAAAAAAACCCCACAGTAACAACAAAAGCAAAAAGCAAAACACAATAACATGATGCTTTTTAACCCTTCCAGACATAAGGCCAACCTTATAACTGCGGCTTCCGAAAGTGTGCAGTAACTCAGCACAGAACAATTGCTATTAGCTGAGGTCATTTCAAATTAACCCACAGGGCTCAGAAGTACTGAATAGGAAGCAACTATTTAGAAGGCAAAAAGAGAATACAAGCAATTGTACTAATTTCATATGTCATCTATTTTGCTGTTCAGAAATACTGCCAACATGAGTCAAGTAGAACACTTCATTTGCCATCACACATTCTATGAAATGGCTTTCACGTTTAATAGTGGGCTTTTGCACCTCTCATCTCCTTGGTGCCATCCCCTAATTTCACATTTCTGAGTGCTCTTCATTTTGCCTGTCAAACTTTCCTTTCTACTGCTCCTCTCACATTTCCTAAATACCCATTTATCCCTGGAAATGAAAAACAGTGCCCAATTTCACTGTCATCTGCACACAGGTTCACAGCCCTACCTGTTGATGGGTAACTAATCCTCTGTTCCACTAAAGATCTGTCTCCTTTGCTCTCATCATCCAGACTGCTCCTGCTGAGAGCTCTTTGACATCTCCAGCTATCAAAAAATTCAACCTACTCTGACAACCAGCAAGGTAACACCTGCCATTAGATGCAGGAGACCATAACCCACCCACTGTCTGACCAACAAGGCCCAAAATGCTTCATCAGACCAAATCCTTCAGAAGGCTCTCCCCACGTCTTCAGCATTACGAATTTCTCACACTGTGAGCAGTACAATCATTCCCTTGCAGGGGAAAAATGTCTAATGCCCATCTCTCAGAGAAATGCAAAGCTTCAGCTACACCAAGACTCTGAAAGTCTTGTTCATAATTTAAGCCAAGTGGTGGATGAACTGAGGCATAACAGTACGTTACTACAAACATCACTGCATTCATTTTCAAATAGCAATCTACCCTCGCTGTTTTCATTACAAACCAGGGGTAACACTTAGCTTTTTGGGAGGAATTCTTTAGATACGTCTCTATGATGGAGAAACGAAGAAAAAACCCCACACAGTGCAGGCAGAACATAACCTAGCTTCTCAGAAGTTCTCAGTTCAGAAAAAGGAAAATCCAGTTATACATATGGAATATGTATTCCAAATCCATCACACCTGGTGGATAGGGAAAGGCTGTTGGCACAGACTTCCTTTAATTCAGCCAAGCCTTTGACACTGTCTCTCCCAGCATTCTCCTGCAGAAGCTGGCAGCCCGGGGCTTGGACAGGCGCACTGTGCTGGGTAAAGAAGGGGCTGGAGGGCCGGGCCCAGAGAGTGGAGATGAATGGAGATCAAAATTCAGCTGGTGACAGGTCATGAGCGGTGAATCCACACCTCGAGTGCTGTGTTCAGTTTTGTGCCGCTCACTACATGAAAGACATTGAGGCCCTGGAGAATGTCCAGAGAAGAGCAACCAAGCTGGCAGGGGCTGGAGTGTAAGCTTTATGAGGAGCAGCTGAGGGAACTGGAATTATTCAGCCTGGAGAAGAGGAGGCCCAGGAGTGACATTATCACTCCTACAACTCCTTGAAAGGAGGCTGTGGCAAGATGGGGGTCAGTCTCTTCTGCCATGAAACTAGGGATGGGACAAGACGGAATGGTCTCAAGTTGCACCAGGGGGGGCTCAGACTGGATATTAGGAAGAATTTCTTCTCAGAAAGAGTGCTGAGGTATTGGAACAAGCTGTCCAGGGGAGCGGTGGATTGACTGTCCCTGAAGGTGTCTAAGGAAAGGGTAGATGTAGTACTTAGGAACATAGTGAGCAGTACTGGTGGCAGGTGGATGGTTGGACTAGATGATCTTAGAGATAGTTTCCAACCTTAATAATTGTATGACTTGGCCTCCGCACTTAGACAGACACAAATGTATCAGCTGGTTTTGCTTTGTGATGCTTGCAGTAGTGTATTAATAACAGTCGTGTTATTACACTTAAAAGGTCAGGCCATCAGTTTGGGAGAGATAACAGGACTTTTTTTTTAAGAATTCTAAATTCAATTCTTACGTTTTCCATTACTCTACATTGCTGCTATGACAATTTCTAACAGAATATTTTCCACTCAAGCCAGGTAACTGTTTTAGATGTGTTATGAGAAGAAATAAACCAAGACCCACTCGTACAACATTTCACAGCCATATGATAAAGCAAAAACCAAAACTAAAATTGCACTTTTTTTTTCCCTTCCCATTCTGCTTCTTGGTTCACAGCAAACAGCAGCAGGAAGGCAACATCCACTCATCTGTCAAGCTTGACTTGGCTTGACTCATTTAATTTTCAGGAGTAATACTTGCTTCTTTTGTTACCAGGAAAAAGGGGTAAAAACCATCAGGGTTTTTAGTTGTTAGATAAATTGCATGTGTTTAAGAGAACATGAAGCAATCGTGCGCCTTTTACCTAGGAGCTCTGTTTAAAAGAACTTATTTTAAAGGGGACAGAAATAGAACAGATTACAATGGGTCAACAAAGATGGTTCATTTCTGTGCTATGCGATTGCAATCACTCTGCCACAGTTATATTGTTCTTTGTGTAGCAGCTCAGACACAGTGTTCTTTATTTTCCAAATCAGCAGCATCAGGAATCTCCCAGGGGCCCTTATGAATTGTTCTTTACTTTCAGCCTGCATTGCTATTTGACCCTTTTCAGTTTTTCTTACTTTCTTTTCCCACTTCAATTTCTAGTCTTCAGAGATCACATCTGGCTGAAGTATAAACACACACGTTGGATATTTCCACTGATTTCTCAACAGTTACCCTAGAAGTCCCATTACAAACAATTCTAAGAAATGCAGCTTTCAAATATGGCTTTTTAAAAAGACACTATATATTAGTTCCTCAATAAAGCATCTCAAGAGATCTGAACAAAACAGCCATACTGGAAGACAGAAAGCAAAGGAGAGCAGAAGACAGCGAATGCTGCAAAAAGGCAGCGTGAGGAATTCTTTAATGTCCAGCAATTCCTACTTAAACTGCTTTCAGGAGCTGCAATGGTAATATTTTGATGCATAAGCAGCCACAGTCCCCTCTCCTACAAAATTATGTTAGTTAATACAGATTAACAACACAATATCTTTTTTTTTTTTTTTTTTTTTTTTCAGCACTTAGCAAGAATTCTCATGCTACTTAAGAACACAGCACTAAAAAAGAGCAGAACAGCTGCACCAAATGCACTTGGTGGTCTGCTCACACAGCAAAAAAAAATAATCACAAACAAACCAACGTAAAGCAGTGAATTTCATCAATGTGTGTACATGTGTGTCACATCCAAAGACAGTTATTTCTACCCAGTGGTCACATCGTTTCTTCAGCTGCCAACGAGGCTGTCACTTCAGAATTAGTATGACACAGCAGAAATCCAGACTGCTGGTTACAAACACATCCCAAACTCCCTCTTGTTCCCAGCACATCACTCTCACTGCCTTCTTAAGGCTGGCATTAACTTAAATGTGAGAATGTGATGAAACAAATAAAATAATTTAATCCAGTTGCAAACAAATGTTTTTGGTTAGATTAACTCGCAGGTAAAGTTTCCCACTCTACTTCAATACTCAGTTACATAAATACCAGGGCTTGTGTGAGAGAAGTAGTGAGAGAGGGAGGACTGAAAATGCCCTGTTTAAGCAGCAGCAATGACTCATGGCACGTTCAAATACCACGTAACCACATGGTTTCTGATTTGTCTCCTGCCCATATATCAGCACATTAAAGTTTCTGCAATGTACAGCAAGACATATAAAAAGTTTTCATCACTTTTTTTCCTCTCAAGTTCTGACTTTCAAGTATGAATGGTAACTTAAAGGAGCGATCTTTTTTCCTTCAATAATGATGTGTAGCATTTTCTAAAAAATGAAACAATTCAGAACTCCAACACTCCAGTCTAGCTTTTTACAAGATGTAAGGAAAAGCTTAAAAATGGATGCCAGGTTACCTAAGTATTACAATTAAACTCTTGCATCCTAATCTTATAGTTGATATAAATACCTAGTATTTCATAAGAAGTGTCACAGAAAACATACTCATGGAAAAAAGAACATTGACATCTACAGAACATTCCCTGTGAGATTTTCCTTAGCTGAATGATTTCCTTTAAAAATATTTTAACTGACTCAATAATTAGAATATGGATATCGTATTGGACATGCTAAAACTGCTCTGTGTCATCACTCCACAGACCAATAAATCAAACTATAAATCTGTTCTGTAGATGTGATAAAACACTATTGCATTTTGTTTAGTGGGGTTGAGGTAAGAATGAGGAATATCAGCACTTAAAGGTCCCTCAAGGAACATGTTTACCTGCGGTGGAGTATAAGGCATGATATCCAATTCACTGGATAACGGGGTCTGAAGCTGAGGCATGGAAGGTGTTTCAGTGATATCACCTTCCTCTTCTCCCATCTCTTCCATGTCCTCATCGCCTCCTTCCAGCTCAGCAAACTTTGCTTCTAGCTGCTGGATTTTCTTCTCCAGAAGTGGAGATGGTTCCTTCTGAGGAACTATGGGTTTTCTGAAAGGCACAGGAGGAAGACAGAAGGAAGATGAGAATACACTCATACTCAACAAGGCACAGCAAATATTTTGAAGAGAAAACCAACTTTTCTCCACATTTTCAAAGTGAGCAGGCTGGGAACAGGCAAAAAAGCTGTGTGGGGGGACAGGCAGGATAGCTGATCCCAACTGACTAAAGGGATACAGAACCACAGAATGGTACCAGTTGAAAAGGACCTTGAAGGTTCCAAGCTCTGCCAGGGGCTGATGGCCACCCACTAGAGATCTGGCTGCCTAGGGCCCTCCCAACCTGGCTTTAACCATCTCCATATTCAACTGACTGAAACGAAGGTGATGGATGTGGGGTTATGGCATTTGTCTTTCCATGAAACCACAGCTTGTGCTGAGGCCCTGCTTTCCAGCAAGCAGCTAAACATCTGCCAGCTGATGGGAAGTAGAGAATTCCCATTTCGCTTTGCTTGCATGCATAGCTTTGCATCAGTAACTATACTGCCTTTATATTAACAAGAGACTGTTTCTTGCTTTTGCCCTTTTCATTTTCTCCTCATGCTATGGGAAATGTACAAGTGGCTGCATAGGGGCTCAGCTGCTGGGTGGGTCAACACACCTCAACACAGAGTGCTCAGGAGATCTCCACATCCCCATAACATTTTTACCTAAAATAGTAAATTTCATCATCGACAACTTTTGCAGAGAGTGAAAATCTCTTGAGCCCCTTAAATTTCTTCATTTGTTTGTCGCTTTCGTTGTAGCGGCTCTCACACAGGAAAACATCATTCTCAGAAATTTCAGTTGGTCTGCAGCAGAGAAAGTCCTTGAACGACAGAACAGCACACTTGCCTGCAGAAATGAACAGAGCTGGGTAAGAAGGCAGATCCTTTGCAACAAGGGGTGGAAATTCAAATTTTCACTAGTCATGTAAGTATCAGCCCACTATCTGACTTAGCTGTGGAAAAATACATCAGCTGACATCTCTGTTAAGTAATGTCACTCATGAGAAACCTACACCAACTGAACGCAGCTTTTGGAGTTTTTTTTTTTTTTTTTTTTTTTTTTAAGAAAAAAAATAAAACTAAAAGATTAACAAAAAAAAGCCATTGCCAGTCACAGTGCATCTGAATTACAGAATGAAGTATGTAACAGTCATCTTATTCAACAAACCAAATATCAACCTCCTTCTGAGCTGACTTTCCAGGTACATATACTGGAATAATTACATGAATAAGCAAGAATAATGGAGTTTTCTATTCTCTGACTTCAGATTTTTGTTTGCTTTTTCCTTTTAAATGTACAGAGTGCCCAGTGGGTTTAAAGTTGCTAGGAATTACCCAAAATGCACGACATAGGACAGGTCTCCTCCAAGTTACTCAGAAACACTTCCTTCTTGTAGAACATTTTAGTTGGCTCATGTTCAGTTTCTTCAGGATGGATGAAGATTGGACCAAAGAAATACGCAGCTCCATCTCGCACCCACATCTTTTCAATTCTGGAAAGAAAAACATATCACTGACATCAGTGCAAGGCCATCCTTACTAAGGCAGTAAGCTAGATACACTGGGCTGTTCAGGAAGACTGTGGGCACGAAACAAGTACTGAAGTGCAGCCTGCTCTGACTGTACAGCTGTTACCTTTTTTAACAGGCTGACACAATTCCACCTCAGCCTAGTAAGAGCTTCTAACACAGTCTCATTCAGAAGATTTTTTTCTCCCATCCTCTTCTACACTTTTTTGCAATAATCCAGTCTTTTGGCCAACGTATTTTGATAGACACAAACTGCAATAAGGAAGTGTTACCTACCTCCCTACCCGAGGCCGCACTAATCCGTGCGATTTTATGAAGACGCAGTCCCCAACCTTAAGCCACATATCATTGTAACAGAGCTGCTCAAAGTAATGGCAACCAGGCTCCCCATTAGACATTTCTACTGGTACATCTTCTTTGTCCTGCAAAAGAAAATGCACTTAGAAACTTGTGGGACAACGGAAACTAAACACAGTGATGCCAGGTGCAAGGAGAAGAGTATTTGCTCCACCTTTATGTCACCAATAATAGGCAACACACCAACTAGACAAGTAAAAGCAAAAATTAGGGGACTTGGACTTTAGAAAATGAAATATCCAAGCCAGAGCTATCCCTCTATGTACGTTGCAAGCCTTCCTATTTCATAATCAAAGCTGTAATTTTGCCAGTAATTCACAGATCCTTTTTTGTGCTATTACTACAAAGTCATAAACTTTGAAGCCTTATCTGTCTACTTTGATGGTTTGTTTTAAAGCACACTAAAACTTACAGAAGGCAAGAATTCAGTATTTGGTGAAGTTAAAAGAAATAAAAGTGTAATGATCATTTATCATAGTTACACAACTGCTCCATGCTTTTAGGAACAGAATCATGCAGTTTGCTCTATTTTAATTTCTCTTTGGTACCTCAAGCTTCATTTGACTTCTCTGTTTGTTATTTCAGAAAGCCAATGGAAACACAGGATATCCCCTCAGTGTGTGTCAGGAAAAGACTTTAGAAGCTTTCATCCTCTTGGTAGAAAGGATTTCTTCTTTTGTCGTGAAGCAAATAAATACAGTAATACACACAGTGTATACTAAGTGGCAATGCTGGACATTCCATTTTGAGGCTCTGTTAGAGTGCTCAGAATGTAAAATAGACTCATCTCATTACTCCAAATTTATTTCATATAAACAATTAAATTTACTGCAATTTAACACAATTAAAAAAGTATATTTCCTTATAACTTTAAATACAATAAAATAAACCAATTTTCCTAGTAGGTTGTGCAGAAAAAAGCAGTTTGAAGGTAAACTACTTGGTTGTTAACCACAAACCAGCCACAGTGTTTATTATGTACTGCTTACTCCTGCCTTGCTACTAACAATTTTACTGAAAGACTACTTCAAAAAGCAGGTTAGGATCAATGTCAGTTGAAATCAGACTTTTAGATCCACTGATTCTCCAGGATTGCAACAAAGTTTTTAGTAGAAATATTATTTTCTACTGAAGCAGTAAAGGAAAAAAAAATAACCCTTACCATGGTCATAAGAAAGCGTTTTGTAAAACCTAGCAAATAGGTACACAACTCACTTTTTGCTTAGTCGGGTTATAATTTGTTTGTATCTCTGTAATAAATGTAAAATAAAAATATTGTATGAATGAATGTAATGAATGAATGAAATGAATGTAAAATGAATGTAAAATATTCATTTAAACATGAATATTATATAATTTTTTTCCCATGGCTGGATGCTGAGAAACCCAAGTTGTGCAGGCTTAAACGTTCCTCATTCTTTATCTGTCAAACCTTTCCATCTTGCATACCTTTTCGAGATGAAGGATACTTTCTCCCACCTTACTGTCATCTAACGTATCAGAGTGCTTCTCCTCCTCTGCTTTGTCTGTATTAGCAAATACAGAAGCAACACGGACCACAGGCAGGGGCACATCTCGTGGGACGAATCTTACAGAGCTGACAGGCATAGTCCACAGTTTAATCTTCTTAAAAGATTTTGTCTTAGCGGAGTAACGCGACTCGCAGACATACACATCCTCATCTCTAAAGTTTTCAGGACACAGTTTAAAATATTCCTGCAGAGCGAAGAGGATGACATTTTTAGGTGAAATATTTCAGCAACGTTCCCACACCCAGCAGCCACCAGAATTACAGCGTACTCCCTTTCGTGCGCTCCAGCTTTCTCTATGCTTTTATCAGAAGCCTTTTCAGACTGATACAGCCTGTCTGCCGAGTTCTTCTCGTACAGTTTCACAAGAACAACAGGGTATCAAACATGGGACAGATAGCAGAGACTTCATCTTCTTACCAACACTGCACTCAAGGGGAGTCTCAAGTATTCTTCAGCCTTTACGACATTACCTGCAACTTCTCTAATAGATTCTCTGAGAAATTCATTAGCTACTCATCTAACTCGTAAGTGATTCCAAAAAGCAACCAGCACTGAAAATCAGTGTCACGTGGATGAACTACAGAGCTTACAAAGCAAACAAAAAACACAAGCAGTACATGGGAGCGAATCCTTTTTAAAACTTTATCTCAGTGTTACTAAAATGCCTACAGATCAGAGTACCTACACCTCCTCAAGAAAACAGCACAGAGCATATTAAGTCAATAAATAAATTAGTCCAAAGAGTTTCTCACCTTAACAAACATGACCACACATTTACCCAAAATTTTGCTAACTGGAACTTTATTATAATAGTCACTTTTAAAAACCTCTTTCTCCAAGAACTTTCTTGTTGCCAGATGAAATGTTTCATTTGGTCGATAAAACCAACAGCCATATAGCCATTTCTCTCCTTTAAAAAAGAAACAAAAAGAGAGGAAGAAAGGAAAAGATCTAAAAACATGTATTCTCTAGTGCACGAAGAAGCAAAACAGACTGCAAACGGTTTTCTTTATCAGATAGCCACATAATAATCAGTGAAACAAATTTAACCAATTTAAGGAAGAAAGATTCCTTAACTGCTTTGGGTAAATAAAATTAGGTTTCTTAGAAATCCTGCAAACTTTTTCCCCCCCCAGAAGAATTAATTTCATCTTCATTTTGCTGAGATCTACAGAATCGATCATTTACAGGAAACAGACTCTGCAACTTATTTATAGCTATCTTTTACTTCCAAGCCTTCAAATGGCTTCCAACATTTGCAGTTGTACGTGTCCAACTTTGGTTCAGAAATTTCTATTGCCATCCTTCTGCACTAAATTAGAAGAAGCTCAATCCACTTCAAAATGCCTATTTTCTGAGATGCTGACAATTAGGGGATGAGTTGAGAAGAACATAAGAAAAAAAATTAAGTGTTGATCCAAGAACTTTCTATCTATAATTATTTTGGGACAGAGCAACTCAGAAACAAGAAAAAATACTCAGCAGTCCACACATTTCTGCAAATCCAATAGCTAACACAAAAAAGGCTCAAATTTGAAGATGGAAACAGTAATAAGCTTCACTGTATTGTCTTTCTGTATGAAAAGCACCCTTACCAGCAGAATCTTCCCATAGCCTCTCAATACAGACTATGTGAGGTTGCAAGTTGGCTTCAGCAGGCTCCACATAGACGTAGTCTCCTACGTGGTACATGCTGTTCTTGAAGCTGCAATCCTGGCTGTAGGTCCGATGCAAGCATGACAGCCCAGCTGAGCCAGAAGAGTCTTCACTCTTTTCAGCTTCTGTTTTCAAGAACAGGTGGAAAACAAACATTGCTAATTCTACATTTACATGTTAACCACGATTTCTGATGTGAACACTTGCACCTCTGCTTGGTGCTGAATAACTCACGAAGAGCAATAAAAGTGTGTCCTACAGAACAAGAGAGGGACTCTAAAATCAAGCTACCAACTTCTTCATCATTTAGGAATTATGTTTCCTGGATTGAATCAAATAAGTTTTGTTCAGTGAATTATTTTAAAATTGTAATGAAAAGAATTACTTATAAAACAGTATTTTTGTCAGTATTGTTGACCATAACACGTATGCAAGAGCAAGTAAATGTGAAGAAAAGCAGATGGCTGCAAGCAGGTGAATGACCACAAACTGGTAATGCTTGTTGGCTACGAGTGTAGTGTTGAGCAGGCATTGAGCTCTGCTCTCTGGTGAGGGAACAGCACAGAGCTGCTGTGTCAGGGGAGGGTTGGGGTTCAGCACCAGGGGGTGCTGGGCTGCACAGGGCAGTGGTCACAACCCCAAGCTGCCAGAGCTCAAGAAGCATTTGGACACTGCTCTCAGACATAGGATTTGGATTTCAGGTAGTCCTGTGCAGAGGCTGGAGCTGCACTTGATGATCCTCGTGGGTCCTTTTCAGATTTGGATATTCTAAGATAACTGAGTAAACAGAACCACCTGAGTTTTACTGAGCCCTTCAGGTGAGGAAAGATAAACGCTGACAAGACTGACCTCAAAAGCCTTCAGAAAGGCATGTATTGCTTTCTTTGGGTTTTTTTAATTCTCAGTGGAAGACCAAAAAAGGGTATGAACAGCTGCTGTTCCCTTACGGTACTGAGTTAGTTGGAGCAACCAGCTTTACTGCTGCTGACCTTACTGCCACACGGGAAGGCAAACTGTCAGAAAGACAACTGAACGACAAGGAACTAACAGCCCTGCTCAAATCTGTGGAACAGAACAGGTAGAGAGCTGTGTTGAGTCCCCACGTGACATGCTCCATCAGCCATTATATGTGCAGGAAACGTGAAACAAAAGATCAGTAGGTATCTTGCCCCATGAAAGCTGAAAGCTTTTTTCCTCTTCATACCCACAGCAGCCAAATAAGAAATGCAAGAGGCTTACTTTGATGTCATCTCATTAGTAAAAGGAAAGTATGATTAGAGATAACACCTTCAGCATATCAAGGAAAATTATATTTACCAAAAAGTAAATGACTCAAAGGTCCATTGGAACAGTCATTGCTAAGTTTATTACCAGCTACAATAAAACCTACCCAATTATTTTATTCTGTAATATAACTGGAGTTAGACTACTGTTTCCTCATGTGTTCTATTGAAGAGTTTACTTAGGGTTA
This sequence comes from Tetrao urogallus, assembly GCF_951394365.1. Taxonomy (NCBI): domain Eukaryota; kingdom Metazoa; phylum Chordata; class Aves; order Galliformes; family Phasianidae; genus Tetrao; species Tetrao urogallus. The sequence goes on along the minus strand of NC_136823.1, from coordinate 1,972,881 downwards.
GTGTCTACATTTCTCTCTGTTTCAAAGCCATGTGGGCCCAGCTGATAAGGATCAAAATAAAATAAATCTCTCATCACCTTAAAATATAACCTTCAGTAAGTGAAGCTGCAGCAACAGCAGAGGACACACGATACACATAGGTATATTCTCAGTACATTTAATACCAATGAAAATAGCTACCTCTTTTCTCCTCCTCTCTTTTGAGTTTATCCTCCTCTATTTCTTTGGGTAGCTTTTCCTTCTTCTCTTTTTCTACATCATTGTGAAGGTGCTTGGTGGTATAACTGAGAGCAGGTGACAGAAGAATCTCTCCATTTTTACAGAGTTCATCTCGAATTTTAATGAAGAACTGCTGAAGTTCAACTGCATCCTCATAAATCTCTGAATCCGTCCTGTACAAAAGCAGGTACAATATAACATGGCAGAAACATAACTTTGTGCAGTCAAACAGGATCCTAAACACATACACACACACACACACACACACACACACACGTGGACCTCCATACTTTGCAATAAAACTCCTCTTGCCTTGCTTGTCACCTACCCTTTATTTGAAAGAATTTACAAAATGAAAGTTTAGCAAATTAAGCTTAACCTGTGCTACTTTTCAAATTTGAGTAGCAGATTAAATTGTATTTGAGCTACAGAGTTCATCATAAGGAAAGAAAAGGTATTTTTACAATGAAGAAGGTTACAAAGGGGTATGTTTACATCTCCTGGAAAATGAAACAGTGACTGATCGTCTGTGGCCAAAGTGAACAGTTTCCAATCAAACACAACTGAATAGTTACAGGTCGTTCTTATCTGCAGAGGTATTCAGCTGAAGATGGCCTTTGCCTTTTTTGAAACTTACTGCAGGTTTTCCAGTTGCAAAACTTAAAAATCTCAGTGAAGGTGAAGAAAAAGGCAGATTAGAGCAATCAGCACTACCAGATTGCTCGACGGCCACATGGATATCAACTTAGAGAAGCATCTCATGATCCACCTCTAGATGGAACACTGACAAATTCCAGAGAGAATTTGCAGCGTACAGCACTGCTGACTTCTTTAAAAAAGAATGTGAAAGTGAAAAGAAGACAAGATCATTCAACGTAACTCAGGTTGATACGGTAAAAACAAAACAAAAAGTAACACCCAAATAAGCAAGCAAAGCAAAAGAACAAAACAGAAGAGACTGCTTCCAAGGAAATAATGACAAACTGTAATCAAAATCATATTGGGCAAACTGCCTCGTACCGACGGGATGGGTGATGCATGCTAAAGCTTCACTTTACTAACAGATTTCTGTGCTTACTCATAACAGGTGGCACCACAGACACTGCCAAGTCGTGCTCCATCTGCTAGTATGACGTCAGTTTGTTTTACAGTTTATCTAAAAGCAGTATTTTTTTATACACAAGTTCTAAAATAACAGAAAAATGAAAACCAACTGCTTGAGACTAAAATTACTTGCCACTGGCCCCTGCCAGTCTGTTCATTTTCAAGCATTACTTTTGAGAACTTAAGGAGTAACAGCAATATTAACAAAGATGTCTTTCCTAATTCAAGTTAAACACTGCTGGACGTTTTAAAGGACTCACAGCTTTGGAACAAATGTGGTTTTCATAAGGTTAACCTTTAGAGCATTAGCATCAAAATTATAGCAGAAGCCTAAATTTTTCCTGTTTATAAAAGAAAACTTACATTCCTTTGAAGACATGAACGGACTAAAATTTCTAAGCGCTCACTCCAAGAAAAGCAAACACTAAAAATAAAAACTTGAGTCTCCCTAACCAACAAAACACGCTGTATGACAACAGATATCTGCAAAATGTGGCTTTGCTCACCTGTTCATTCTCCTTGCCCTCTCCAGTACCTCAAACATGTTCTCCTGGAACAAATCCAGTCGTCTATAGCGATTATTTTCAACATTTTTTCGGATAATGTCAAAAGTCAGAGGAGGTTTATTTGGGAAGTTGGGATCAACAGCAGGAATCTCAGCTAGGGAATCACTGTAGCATCTGCCCTCATCATCCTGGTGGCTCATAACAGATACAAAAAGGTTATGGATAAGTTCCTGAATTAGCAAAGTGACATTGGGCACATGAGAATCCTCATCTCCTTCTATCTCTCTTCGAGTTTCAAGCAAAACTTTATGCAGGACCAGGGCATCTTTGTAAATCAAAGATTCTGGCTCATTGTAGGTGCAAGCGTTGTTGAACATCATCACAAAGTCTTCTACCATGGAATCGATATCCTGGTATTTATTGGCCATCATGTGACTTCTGATCTTCTCCATGTCAACCGGCTTCTTAATGGTTATGTAGTAGTCGGGCAGCTCAGACCGAGACGGCAGCCGCAAGAAGATGGCGCTCAGCCGCCTGCCCCGTTTGTCCGTGTAATTCTTTACTGCTTCATACACCTCGTTCAACTTCTGCTGCATTGGGGTCATGTATTTCGATTTTTTGGGGGAAATGCCACTTTTTCTACCTGCGTAGACAGAAGAAGAAAAAAATCATTACAAAAATGAGTATCAGTACTTCTTTGTCCACGCCTTTCTGTTAGAGAAATGCCCAGTGAAGAAGCACTTTACAGTACAAGCAAAGAAACCACTGAGCCTAAGCCAAGCTGCAGCTTCTTTTCTTATTTCTAATAATTGCATGGCATTTTTTTTAACGCTACTTTTAGTGAACTCTGAATCATACATTGCTTTAAGGCCCAGCAGGCAAAGGTCTCTTCAGCCTTCAGCATGGAAAATAATTTTTTCCTCACCTTATCTCACTCTTACTAAGTTGCTTTACATTCAATTTGGCCTTATTAGCTCCTAATGTATTTTTCCTCCATGTCCATTAAAAACCCAGGTTTTCACTAGTGCCAAAATTAAGCATAAATCAGAAACATTACCAGATCCTTCTATCACAGGTTTATGCCAAATTAGAATTTCTAAGGGTAAAATAATGCACCTCCTTGTGTTACCAGTCAGAGGAACTTCTTGACATATTCAAAATCTCCACTACTGTGCTGCATAGCACCTGCCTGTGAATTCCCTACTAACTGTAGTGTAGCAAAGAGGTGCACATTTCTGTTTTCAACAGTGCCCAAGAAGGACTTAGGTTGGATGTCAGGGAGAAGCTCTTTCCTATGAGAGTGGTGAGGTGCTGGAACAGCTGCCCAGACAGGCTGTGGATGCCTCCTCCCTGGAGGTGTTCAAGGCCAGGTTGAATGGGGCCCTGAGCAGCCTGGGCTGGTATGAAATGTGGAGGTTGGTGGCCCTGCCTGTGGCAGGGGGTTGGAGCTTCGTGATCCTTGAGGTCCCTTCCAACCCGGGACATTCTGTGATTCTGCAACTGCACACAGTTACTCTCTTTAAATTTTTCTGTGCAATGTAAATCTTCTCAGCTAACTTCTAAGCAGATGTGAGTAGTAGCAAATTAGTTTTTACGGGCAACAGCCCCAAGAATGGACACTGTCACAAACTTTGCTTCTGTGTTTTCAATATTCTCCAATTAGACGTCAAATTTCCTTCATCATTCTGTGGAAATCCCAGATATCTGACCAGGGAAACTATGGTTGACTCAGTTTGTGAAGCATCTTACTTGTAAGCACGCATTACAGAGGTGTTTCTGAGTACACAGTGTAGCATCTAACATTTGGATAATATGCCACATCAATCCAGCAGCTCTGAACTTTTCCTCCTTCATTCTGTTACTTTTCTTAGAAATTGTGATATGCAACAGCACATACAAAAACTAACGTGCATGTATAAAAACCACAGCTGGCATCATCATTTTGAAAATAAAATCATGCTTTGCCTGACAGTGTAAAAATGCAGACAACATCTCCCATTTCAAAAGGATGAGTCTGCCAGTCTGTATTCCTGGATTGGGCAAGTGTTCAGTGGAAGCACAGCAATTGATAACGTTGTCTTACTTAGCTTTAGTTTAGGGGATGCAACATCATCATCTTCAGGCAGTGGTCCCAGTTCTTTCCTTTTTTCTTTGAGGATCTTTTCCAGCATATGGGCATCATTGTATACCTATTGATCAGTCATCAAAAACAAAACAAACACAAAAGCAGGTTTACTGTGTTTGCCTCACACAGTATGAAGAACTTTCCTGATGCACTCTAGCATAAGGTGATTAACTTTCTGGCAGTAATTCCTGCTGTCTCAGGGTGCTGAGATTTAGTCAAATCCAGACCTTAAGGACAAGTTTAGTACTAGTCCTCTTGAGACATTTAGATGCTATTTTGAAAGAGATTAAGGCAAAAATCAGCTATGTGGTTGAAAAGAAGGCATTATTTCTCAATTATACACGCTCAGCACATACATAAAGGTAAGCAGAATTGATAAACATAAATCAGTGAGATACGAAAGTTTGATAAATTAGCCAATTAAACTTTCTTTTCCAGATTAGAAAACAAGGTTGTCTTATCAACTTCCCTATCAAATCATTCTGTTCAACAACAATCTCTCCAACTAACGCAGCTCCATTACAGAAGAAATGCCTAGAACAGCCCTCCTGGGTCTCCAAATCCAAGTCCAGCGCAGGCAACTGTTTCTGTATGTCATCTGATCATGTTTCTCATTAGCATAACCAGAGGTTTCTTACTGTCACCCTGTTCTGCAACATCAAGCTTGCTCACCTAGAAAAACAATTTTAGCTCCCAAGCATTCTCATGACCATCTATGCCCCTTTCTATCCAACATCACCTTACATCCCTCTTTTAACTGTCCATTAAGATATATTCATAAGTGAAAAGCATATTCATCTCAGATTACTTCTGCTATGCTAACAAGTCCATTCCTCTAGTCTGATCTTCCACATTCTCTACTTCCATGATAATGACGTTGTTTTTCTTTCGACTAATAGATGCCTTTTCAGAGGTTCTGAGCTCCTGAACAAGTGCTGGTGACCCTCCACAGTGCAAACACCTTAATGTGATAAATAATGAAAATTCAATAACCAGCTCAGAGTTATTACTAACATACAGGAGATACTCAGCTGACAGTTCTTTGTAGTGAAGCAATAAGCCAAGTGAACAGGAAGTAAGTGCAATCTTCATAGTTAAATAATTAAGGGAGCATGCTTCTCTTCATATTTATACAATTACATAGCAAATCAGAATTAAAAACTCAAGGAGAAAGAAAGTCACATTTCCGTTCTACCTAAGTAAACATTTACCATAAATAGGAGCTAATAGTCATAGCTAAAAAAATCCAACTACGTATCTGCAAACAAGGTTACGTGTGACTGCAGAATCAAAACAGTACCTGGGAGCCTTCCTCATTATAATGCCTTGCATTTCGGAACATGAGCTTCATGTCGTCAATCATGGCTTCTTCCCCTACATACTTATCATTACGGATGTTGTGTTCTATCATTTTCAAGTCCATTGGCTCTAAGATAATTTTATAGTAATCTGGATAGTCCTTTTTGGATGGCTTAACCATAAACAGGTCGCAGAGCCGTCTGCCTGTGCCCGACTCTCGAGCTTCCAGAACTGCGTTGTACAAGATCTTCATTCGTTGCTTTCGCATGTTCTTTTTACTGTTAGGTCATGGAGAAGAATAAAAAGGGAAAGAATAAATGCTGAAGGCTCTTCCAGCACTCCTATCAAAATGACATTATTCTCTAAAATAAGAAAACAAGCACAACTTTAAGACAGAGTAGTAGAAATGCAAGTCCGTGCTGGATTTCCAAATGGATTTGCAAATAACGACAGCACCACTATCAGTACTCTGCTAAATAAACAAGAAACCATCTTTAGGATATTATTTCCCCCCATTTCCACCTTGTTTTGAAACATTCTACAGAATAAATCACTCGCTTTAAAAAATGAAAATACAAAAGATCAGATGGAGTTCTGAGCACTTTCCAGCTGCAGGGAGAACTGATCAGTCAGGAGCGAACACGTGAATCCAAGAACTCAAAAAATACAGCAATCACTGCCTTCCTGACCATCTCTGCTGAAAACAGAACATCAAAGATGTGAGACATTAATCTATGTGTATTTCAGCACCTTTTGCAGTAACAGATAGCAAAGATATTGAGAACATAGGAGGAAGATGGCCTGAATTGCCAAAACACGTCAACCACACTCAGAGCCACAAGTCAACCTTACCAGTACTGCAACACCCACCCTGAAAAGTGGTCACACCTCCATACCAACACCACAAATTCCACAGCCATCCTATGTGTGCTGTAAGGATTGGGTCATGAAATCTGACAGCATAACCAGGATGAAGATTGTTAGAAGGAAAAATAGATAAATCAAGTCCTGCATGGCTCCCTGTACATACACTACAGGGTCTGTAACAAATCGGATGGAAGAAGAAAGCTTGTGTTACTACTATTAAACTCAGATACCATGGCACATTTAGAAATGCATTCTCCACAAAGCATTTTTGAACCATCTTTCAAATTGCAATCTCTACAAAACACTTATTCAGGTAGACGTAACTTCAACTATTTCTATAGACATCAACAAAAAAACCATCTACGTTTGCAGAATGTATAAAACATCACTGTGAAGCAAGCCAAACTGCATCGTAGTTTTTCCATCACCTGGCTCCTTCTCAAAGATATTCATCTGAAATACACCTAATCTTGTATGGCTTTGTGCCTCTAATACTGCCTGCAAATAACTAACAAAATTCATGTTCCAACATGTCAGAAAAATCAAAATGGATTGCCCATATAAAGAACTCCCCTCTCCCTTTCTACCTTCACTGTTGGATGCTGTTAATTAATGGTTCACAGCAGCAGATGAACAATACCAGAACAGTTACACGGTCCTTGAATTCCATCCACACTTTAACATGCTTCCAAAATTTACCATTTAGTCTTACCAAAGTGGGTGATGCAAAAACAAAACAGACACATCAAAAGCCTTGTTTAGACAGCCCTTACATCTGACAAGTGAAAGGGGAAATTCGAACAACACCATCAGTAGAAAACACTATTACTTTCTCAACAGGATGCATTTTGCCTGGTGCATTAACATTTTCTTTCAATATCTTGCAATTCCTCCATGCTGCACCTCTGTTACCACCAGCTTCCACAGTCTTCTTTTACTTGCTACCTCTCAGCAAGTCAATGTGATAGCAAATGCTGAACTGACAGCATCAAAAGCACTTTAGGTTAGACATAAAATACATACAATTACCTCCCTTACCTATGAAGATTTTTTCCTTCTTTTATCCCTCTTAGATGACAAGGTCTGACAGATACTCTCTTTTAAGCATTTCAGTATTCTCTTGCACAGGATCAAAGCACTGAATTTGAAGAACACTGATGACAATTTGACTTGGTTCATTAGATACTGAAGATCACAACAGTGACAATTTTTGCAATTTTTTCCTTCTTGATCTTCATTTGATGTGGTGGTTTGCCTTACCTTTCTGCTTCTTTTATTTTTTGCTCACATCTCTGGGTTGCACCACCTCCTAAATCCATGCTAATGTTTTCCCCGTGCAGATTTTTCTTCTGTGTAAGCGATGCACTTACTTGATTGCTCTTAAGTAGATCTTTATTCATTCCCTTCCTCCCCCCATAACTGCTGTCATTTTGACATTAGGAAGAACTAAAAATAGGGGAGGCTGAACATCTAAGAGGGATGTTGAACTGCAGTTTCACACATAGTTGCTACACTTGCAATCATGTTATTGAAAGTCAGAACTTCCTTCAAAAGATAAGGAGAGGCAGAGAAACAGTCCAAACATTTCTGCCAAGATTTTCTCAAATGGTTTAGAGAATGGAAGAAGGAAAACGTATGTAAAGAGACATCAGTGCTTCCAGTGCCCACTTATTACAGTTCTGTTGACATCTACTAACTAGCCCAAAAGGAAACTAATGTCAACAAACAGTTTTTAACTAACTAGAACAATTAATGAGATTAAGTTTCAGAGCTATTCAATCACTACACAAATGCTAGAACACAGCCTAGTGTTCTCTAAGAATAAGCAAAGAAAATAATAAATAAACAAAATAGCAATGTTAAGGTCTACAGGAGACTACAGAAGCACACACCTTTTCCTTTTGGAGCTTCCAGTATCAGATGTAGCAGAAGAAATCATACTGTCCCCATCCTCAATGTCATCTCTCCGAGCAAGCTCCTTCTTCTTTGCCTGAAGAAAGGACAAACGGCTGAAGTCACTGCTGGACACGTTCAGAACAATGTTAAAGACCAGATCAGATGCACAAGATAAAATGCAGCTATGTGTTTTCTGCACATAAAGGCAGATGCACCATCAAAATATTTCATTTATCTATTTAATGTGAGTTTGCAGACACAAAATGGTCACTGAAGTTCTTAGGGGAACAATTTGAAATCTAAGCCATTTCAGATTACAGCACGTAGCTGGATCATCTAATGAAATCTTCAGCATCCTCCACCTCCCTGTATTTAACTGTAAACTGAAATTAAAAAGGGGAAAGAGAGAAATACAAACAGCATTTTTTTCAATTTTCCTCACAACTTTATCAGGTTAGAAGCTGTGATAAGGAATAAGAGTGACCAAGAGACCAAGGTAACAGTTATACTGGAGGAATCACTCCATGCTGCTCTTCATTCCCACACATCACCTCCTAATCAACTACTTTTGGAAGCAATTTTCAACTACTATTTAGACATTATAGGACACTATGGAACACATGATCAACAAGCCAATCACAGCCAATAAAAACACTACTGCAAACACTACTGCAAACATGAGTCTTGTTAGAAATTGGTTTGGAAAAATATTACTTAGGGAAATAAATTCATATGAAAAGTTACATCCTTTTGATTGTTCTACTGCAGGTACCTGCATAACCTGCTGCATTTTCAGAACTCTCTTATAGATGGCAGAATTGGGGACATTGTAACGCTTGGCATTTTCAAACATTAAGTTCAGGTCAGCCTCCAACTGATCTAATGTTTCATACTCGTGGTTCTTCAGTTTAGCTCTGCAAAAGAAGAAAATTACAGATTACTTCACACACACAGCACCAAATCATACTTCAACAGCTTCATTTTTGTGAGAAATCCATATCCAGACAGCTCTTGTTATGTTCTTCCGATGCCACAATATCACCTTGCCATTGTAACAACACTAGATAAACACTTCTTTCTGTGTTCCCCCAAAGATGGCTGTTTGTTGATTGGTGCCTCACCTGCTGAAATATGCTTCTGGAGAAAGCTGGAAGGGCCAACAGCACAAACAAGCTTTTCACACGCTTTGAACACAAGAGAACGCAACAGAAAATAGTAACACAAAGCCAAAAACAAGCAAAACAAACCAAAAATAATCCTCCCATGTTCTACAGTTGTACCACACTGTAGAATCCTTCTGCTGGTAACATCCAACCAACTGCTAATTTCCTGGGTTCCAGCTGCATGTGCCCTACTGAACAGTAAGCGCCATCTCACAGCTGAAGAACTAGAGAGCTCTCAGTGGCTATGAGAAAACAATAAAAAGCTTTGGACAAACATCCTAGACTTAAGATGTGGAGAAAATTACTTGTTATCCTCATCTATAACACACCATCCTGGGTCCCTACATACTGCTAAGATTCTAAGACATTGGTGTCTTGTTAACCTTTGTGTATTATTTTCTGGCTTATTTTTGGTATTTCCAACTGAAGTCACGCATAGCAGAATCACACAGAAAGGTTCTCCTGTCAGCATCACTCACTGCCATTCCAAAAATGGACAGTTACCAAGATAGCTTTCATTGCAGAGCGGCAAGAATTAAAATAAATAAAAGAGGAAAAAGGGGGAAAAGGAATTTTTGTACCAATGAAACTGTCATGAAGCAGAATCCATCTCCATTTGTACAACATAAAACTCCAACAAAAGCTATCTGCCTATGGTAACAAGTATGTTACAGTATTAAAAATGACTAATATTAAAAAAAAAAACAAAAACCCAAAACGTGAAATTCAGGATTTCTGTCCCCAAAGCCCCTGGCTTATGATGCACATCCTCATAAATACTCAGGACATAAATACTGCTTCATGCTCTCGCCATCGTCCACTAACAAACCGTACAGGTCATGCCTCATCTCCTCCAGCTAGCCTGATTGCTGGCTGGTATGGAAAGCAAAATCTAGGGAGCAAAGCACACAGGGAGGCTCTGCAGTCCAAAAGGAACACTGAGAAGCCACCACAGAACTGCAGCACACGAGGCTTGTCCATATGCAAAAGATAAAACTTTGGTAAGACAGCACTCAAGAAAACACAGAACAGAAATACTTAAAAGAAAATTTGCATCAGAAACTCTCACCAATAATCCCAATTTTATCACAAACACTGTATGCTCTTATTTATTTCAAAATAGAGTGATTTAACAACACTCCAATCTGTCACATGTGAATAGCAGTTTCCAGCAATTTCCTCCTTTACTGGTGCTAGTATAAGTGTTCATAAATCATTTAAACTTCCAAAGGATTAATGAGCAACTAAAATGATGTCCAAATAAACACAATTCTGCCTCTTTCAACGGAAAAAAAACAAGCACCATCTAGAGTACTTAGGAAACAAATGCTACAAAAATTGAGAAAAGCATGTCCTGTGCAGAAATGAGTTCACAGGAGAGAAATGCCACCAGAACTCCTCTCCTTGGGACACAGGTAGCAGCTGCACTGCCTATTTCCAGGGGATCTCTCAGATGGAAGTGATCACTCACACTGACAAACTCGCAGAACTGGGCTCTAATTAGGCATCTAACAATGTGAAGACCACCTCAGCTGCCTTAGCTTTGCATATTAAATACTTCATGTCTAAAATACCTCAATACTTTTCACTGCTACAGACAACCATTACAGGAAAAGCAGCCATGCTCCAGCAATCAGCTATTACTAAGCCTTTTTATATTACAAGATCTGCTCTTGGTTCATCCCCTGAAAGCAGGCCAGCCTGCACACATCATGCCTGCCTTCCACCTCTGCTCAATTTCTGCTTCAGCATCAGCAGCACGCAGTTTGTCAGCATCCTCACCGTGTTTGCTTCTTCCAGAAAACTAAAGTTTAGAAGGACTCAATGGCAGAAAGAACTAGAAAAATTGCTAGTCTCCCAATTAATATAAGGAAACAATTACAGAATCACAAGTCTGAACTCTGCACGAGGTATAAGGCCAGCTCCTGAACAAGAAACACAGAAGGCCACCTCTCAACAGAAGTACCACTTTTTCAATTCAGATTGCTTCTCCTCACTTTCCCTTAGCACCGCCTCTCTTTGTTTGGAGTTGTTCTGCCCACAACACAAACTGCGCTACGCCCACATCAAAACAGATGAAAGTAAGCTGCAGGCAGAACAAGGCAGCAGCATTTCTTAGGGTATGTATCCTACTAGCAACAGTTTCCTTTCCTTAAAAAGGGACAAGGGAAGACAAGGAAAGCTTTTTTCAGTTTGCTTTTAGTTTCTCACTGCAGTGGTCTGATGGTAACAGGCAATAAACTAAATTAACCTCCCAGTTCTGGGTCTGCCCAGCCCACAAGGCAACCAGCAAGGAACATCCCTGGCCTTACATCAATCCAGGAGCATTTTCCATCACATCTCCTCCCTCCACTGCTCTATGGAGCAGCAGTGGGACTGCAGCACGGTGAGCTGAGCTGCCTGCTGGCATTAAGCGGCCACAGTGGCAGACGGAAGGAAAATTTGCAAGGGATTTTAAATACTAAAGAGAAGAATTTTATCTTCAGAATATTTTCCCAGTTGGCACATGCATAAGTTAAGCAAACTGCAATACAATGATATATTATTTTTCCAAAAGTTATAATAAAACCTTAACCTAAGTGTTACTTTCAGCTATTAGTTCCATAAAACATTCAATTTAACCCAGAGAGCATCCTCTGCCCCTTCAAGGTTAAGTCCCACTGATCAGACAAATACATTTATTCTATTTTCAACTTGAGTATTAAATCTAGAAGTAACAAGAGCCAAACAAATTTAAGCTCCAGGAGAATCTCAACCCAGTGAAACAAAGTTTATATTCCTATGACACATAAAGTTGGATGAAGGTTCCTAAGAAAAGCTCACAAGGTTCTTAAGTAGCGGATGTCACGCAGAACAAACTGCTTTCCATTAGACCACAGAATCATAGGGTGGTATGGGATGGAAGGGACCTCTAAGGTCACGCAGTTCCAACCCCCTGCTGTAGGCAGGGACACCTCCCATAGCCCGGGTTGCTCACAGCTCCATCTGGACTGGCCTGGAGAGCTTCCAGGGAGGGGGCACCCCCAACTCGCTGGCCAACCTGTTCCAATGTCTCACCACCCTGACAGTAAAGATTTCTTCCTAATATCTCGTCTACACTTACCCTCTTCCAGTTTAAAGCCATTTCCCCTCATCCTGTTGCTACATGCCCACATAAAAAGTCCTTCCCCAGCTTCCTGGAGCAGAAGACACTGGGGCATGCCTATGAAGGCACTCATCTCTCACATGCAGACAGGAGAGAACAGCTGTTAGAGAAATCCCCAGTGGAATAAAGCCTCATGAACTTGCCTTCAGGATCATATTTACTGATGCTGTAAAATTTAAGGAGAAACACAGTTCTGGTAAGCACGTCAGTATCTGACACCTGCATTCCATGTAACAGTAAGTTTGGTGCGTTCCTGCGTTAATTCCTGACTACTTCTCCGGGCAATGAATTACTGAATTACTTTTAACAGTGCTAAATAACCTCCATACTGCAGAATTCTAACATATCTTAAAGTCAAAGTCTGTTTAAAGACTCTGCAGCCCTGCACCTTGCTCTATTCAAGCTGAGGCAGGGAGTATCATACCAGTGAAGACAAACACCCCATGGGAGGGAATGAAGAGTGAGCCAAACCTGTCTCATCCATGTTCACTGTCAGAACAAGGGCACAAAAAAGAGGGAATTCCATCTGAACACGAGACTCCTTTCCTGAATCTATGATGGCTGCCAAATGCTGGCATGGTTACCCAGGTTGGCCGTAGAGAATGGGCGATGTGCACAGTGAGGTGGCTGGTAGGTGGCTCCATTCCAACCCTGGCTTCTGTACAGAGCAGGGCAGGAGGAAACAAGGAGGACACTGCAGCCATGGAAGGATCATTTCCTGCAGCCAGAACAGCCTGAGAGCAGCGCCCAGCTCATGCCACCAAGGATCACAGTGCTCAGTGAGTGATCAAGATGCTGGGATAGCTGTTATCTGCTCGTTAAACCAAACACACCCAGAGCTGTGATATGCTAGAGATGATAAATCATTTAGTGTGGATTTTCCTGCATTTAACACACACAGACTCCTGAAATACATGATTAGCTGCAAAAGATCTTATGGCAGTAGACACTCAGCCACCCATTTCACAGTGCACTGTGGCAGCATAGCCCAAATATCCATGTGCCAATGCAGCAATCACTAGGAGACTGGGATGCCAGGCTGTACACTAACACCCTTACTTTGTCACTACAACAATTAACCTTCTGTTAATTGTCCCCATCTTGTCCCTCTCTAGACCCATTACCTTCTTGTCCCCATCTAGGACCATCAGGTGCACACCTTGAATCTGCATCTTCAAATACGCAAACCAACAGTAATCATCTACTGTCCCCTCCCCTCTAAAAAAAATATCCCCTCCCCCCCAAAAAAAACAAACAAACCCGAAGCAAAACCCAAAAAACCCTTCCATTCCCTAGGAATACCAACAAAACCATGCTCATTTCAGTTTTCCCTAATGCACAACAAGTAAGTAACATATGCATGACTTCAGGGCTTTTAGGCATAATAAAGGAGAACGCTACGTGGTATTTAACAAATAACTGAATTTCAGAATTTGCTAAAACTACTTAGACAATTATAAATACTTCATATTATAAATATTATAAATGTGCACACACACTATTTCTAAAAAAACTGTGCTTTATTTTCCAAGCTCTCAGGTAATGAGAAATATCATCTTCTTCTGAATTCCTTTATACATTTGCATGCCATCTTTGGACTGCCCCAGCAGCCAAGGGTAACTTGACTACTCTGTAAGGGAAACAGAAAAGCAGCTGCCTTCCTAAGGCAAATTATCATGTACTAAGCACATTTTCAAAGCAACATTTCTCCCAGTTAAATCCATATATACATAATTAGAACCAGTGCCCTTCTGTACACTCAGATTAAATGCTCCCTATCAATGATGTTCTCAATTTCATCTTTTTTCCCCAAAAAAATGTGCTGGGTGGTTCCTTCAACAAAAAATGCTTCCTTTGTCAAGTCAACAGCTGTACTAAGACAAAAGAAATAACTGCTTTAAAGCCATTGACGGATAGCTAACCAGTGTGGGATTTTTCTACTTGCTTCCCAAACCTTTATCCCATGACAACAGAGTAGGCTGGCTGTTCCATGGAAGGGGAACCAAGCACACGAAAGTGGTCAGCAGGGCAGAGACCTTGCCAGCCGTGAGCAAGCAGGTTCAACCTAGAATCCAGGCTGAATTTCGGTGACTAGGCAAAGGCAGGAAGCCAGGCTGGCAGGTCAGGGTCCTGTCCAGGGATGGCAGCCAGGGTCAGACAGCCAGCAGCCATCAGGCAGGCAGGGCCTGTGCACAGGGACACAGCAGGCCCAATTTCAGTCTGGGAAATCAGCCGGCAGGACAGAGTCTCAATAAGTAGGGGGGATCAGTGGGAGTGCATGGCCAGGCTGTGGTGTGCTGGAGCACACACTGCTACCACACAGCCCAGGGCAATGACTGGAGCCCCAGGGCTGAGCTGTAACAGGGCTCCTGGGTCCCAGGGCTGAGCTGTAACAGGGCTCCTGGGTCCCAGGGCAGGAAGCTTGGGCCACTATTCTGGGCCACTAACACTTCTCATGCACTCAGCACCTTGACATATCCAACCATACTAGCTCCATCATAATAGCTTCTCTCACACCACTCAAGGAAGACGATGCTCGATGTTCTTCTTTTAAACCTGGTTTTTAACCAGTAACTGTGCTCTGAGAGCTGATGAGCTTCAATGGCTCATAGATTTAGGAATGGTGTGTTGCATGAGTACTGCACTCCAGACTAGCTAGATCATTAATGAAAATATCCTCCACAGTTGGACTGTGACATAGACAATTTGCTTTGCTGAAGACTATTAATGTACAAACCACGGCAGTAAGAGGTAAGCAAGCCACTGGGGTCAAGGAAAGGGCATAACATAGGGCTCTGCAGAAACTTTCACCTCTGCTGTCTACCAAACCTCCAGTATTATTGATATGGCACAGCACAAATGAAACACCATGTAAAATAAACCCTTGGACGGCAGCCATTTATAAAAGATGACCAGAAGACTGATGCAGGCTGGCGTGAAACAAGCACCAATCAAAGCACGAAGGAAAGATGGTACACGTTGCATCAGCAACCTGACCACAATATAGGACTTTGGAAACAGAAGAAACCCTTAAATATTTTCCCATCAGACGTAGTTTGCATTCTGTTTTCTTACCTGATCTGCTGCAATGAAATAGGTGTTTTAATTTGCTGGTAATAATCAGGATACTTTTTCTTGGAGGGCAACTGGAAAAAGGGTTCAGATATTAGCTGGCCCTGATTATTTCGGCAACTTCTAACTGTATCATAAAGCTGATAGAGAGGATTAGAAGTGTCCATGAAGGAAGTAATACTCTCAGCTTCAGACTCTCCTTCATAACGAGCAGCAGCTGCACAGAGAGAAAGGAAAAATGGGAGACTCTCAGCGAACAAGTCAAGTGGATTTTGTTGTTTGACTTTTCAAATAGAGAAAGAACTAAACAAGAACAAAAGAGTCCTTCAGCTGAGGGCATCCAGCCACTCTGGCAGTCAGATTCACATCTTAGAAAAGGACACCACAAATGGCTGTACCTCATGTGCCTCAAGCTGATGGGAAAACAGAAAACAAAAACCACCACAACACATAGCTAGATAGCAAGCTCTCTTAGCACATGAGACTCAGCTCAGTCACTGGTAGCACACCCTGCATACAGAAGCACTGAGAGGTATGTATACATGACAGTACACACCAGGACCACTCAACCACATGCTACTAATAGGACAGCTATAGAACATCCTTATTTACCCATTTAAACACTGATGTCAATATTTGTGCCAAATATATTTGTACACTGAGCTACAGCCATACTGCTGCCCAACTGGAGTACACTACAAGAACATGAACTGACAAACCAGATCTCAAATTTGCAAAGGTGCTCAGACAGGGAAAATGGCTGAACTAAACACGAATGTTTTTTGTATGCATGTGAAAAGAAGTGACTTCAAAACTTCTGTTATCCTTTAAACTCTAACATTCACAGCCCAATTAAGAAAACTGAACTTTAACTGACAAGACTGACACTGAAGGTCACCTTTAATATGCAGAAAATGAAGAAGTACACATTTTAGAATGATTATTATGAACTATTTCTGCTAATTATAAAAAGTATTTATCAATTTTATAGAGACTTTGCCAGCTGACTTGATGAAGCAAACAGTAAGTTTCAGGATTAGAACAAACAAAAAGGATACTGTGATGAAGTAACATGTACTGCTGACAAAACCAGGAAACACACAGCTATTTATTCCTTAACTTCCCCTCTTACAAATTCCAGTTTAGATGGAAGCTTGGTGGATGACACGCTGGATAATTCAGTTGCACAAAAGACAGCTCTCTAATGCTCATGCCAAGTTTCCAGCAGGCATTTTCATTATTGCTCAGTAGTGGCTGGCAATGTTTCAGGTTTTCTACTCAATTTCAGTAAAGATATATTGAACTGATGACAAAGCCAGAGGGCATTCTGGCTGCACACAGCACAGTGTTAGCATCTATCCTCTGCAGCCTGACACTGCACGTCTATGCAGACCTGCTAGCCAAGACAGATGCAAGCTAAAACACAAGCAGACCTCAGTAGATGCACAAACATGACAGAGATGTTCATTACTGACTCAGAGGAGATACCTAAAATTATCATGTGTCCGAATGCCAATCAGCATCAAATAATTGCACAGCATCCACTGCGGTAGCCTGCAAAGCAGGAGCTGGACAGAGTAACTTCAGCAGGAAAAAGAGACTGGAAACAGTGCTTTGTTTTCCCTGAACCTCATCTATCAGCCTGAGCATGGAGAGAAATCCTTGCAGCAAAGAAAATGCTACCAGGTACAACAAGTTTCCAGACTAATTATGCAACAGAAGTAGGCTTTGCTTTTGTTTGCTCAACACTGCAGCTCTCACTGTTCCACCAAAAATGAATACAAGAGAAAAAGGAGAGCTGCTTCTAAGAAGAGGAAAAAAAAACACAAGAAAGAAGGACTTTAATATTCTGTGACATGGTAGCCAGCAAAGAAGCAGTTCAATACTCTGGTCAAGACAGGTCCTTCTTTTGTAGGCATTCCCCAAAATGAAATCTAAATAAATTAAACAAGCACTCAGAGGAAAACGTGTACATAACACCTGAATGAACCTATACATATTTTTATTACAATGTCTATGCTCTTTCAAAGACATGGCAATCACTATATATCCTGAGGTATTCAGAAAATGATAATGTCCTCCCAGCACGAAGCATTAACGCATCTTGACAACTGAAGATGTATTACTCAAAAGACAAAAATCCTTATTTGGCTACACAATCAAGCACATAATGCAGGACCACAGGCTCTTGAACATCCAGAAGCAATAGGTCCCATAAGAACACATTAGAGAGGAACAGTTAGCAGGTACAGAGGAAAGAAAACAGAAATAAAAATTTCAGGCAGTAACTATACGTGTGCCCTTACTCAGTGCTGACAGAGGAAAGAAGCAGAGTGAGGAAAGCACAGGAATATATACAAAAAAATAGTCTTTGCTCATTAAGTAACTTGCTTTTATCAATGTCATGCACTGAGACAACACGAACGCTTGAAGCCTAACAAGATAGATGCTAGAAAAATCAAAAGCTGCAACCAGTCCTAAAGGCATAAACTTTATGCCTTTTTATGTTTATAGTGAGGATAACTTGTAATGGAGCTGCAAAAGCTGCTCATGTCTCAGTATGTTTCAGCTAGAAATCTTCCACAAGCTCCATCACACCACGACACACTCTGAAACTGTGAGGATAAACTCCAAGTTGGAAACAGTTGCTTAGGCAACTGCTGCACTCAGAGATGCTCACAAAGACTGAGCTCTCTGTATCAAGGAGAAAGTTCTCTACGCTCTTTATGTCCAACCCTCATTTGTTTCAGTAAGTGTTAGGGGAAAGACAGATACCAGAGCAACCAATAAAAAGACTGCTTGCTTTTAAGGAAAATCTTGTTCACTCTAAGAATGAAAACATAGGGATGTCCAAAGAGTATGCTGGAAAGACTAAGAAACAGTGACAGATATCTGCCAAAAAACTGCCCCTTTGATGAATGCAATAGGATAACTTCAGCAGTACTAAGGCAAAAATCTTAGACACACACAAGGCCCTGTGCAAATGACATCCATGTCCATGGCAGACGTGACATCTGAAAGCAATTAAACCACTTGAAGCATTTAAATCCTGAAGAAGCAGAAAGCTGTATTGCTCCTACAGCACTGAGGTGTGGAAGGCCTGCAATTGACAAGCACACTGAGCCACAGGAATGAATACTCTCCACCTCTCCCAAAGAGGGGAGCCAGAACTGAAGCCTAGGCTAACCAGGAACACAGATACAATTCCAACATGAAATAAAACACACCCTATGTTAAAAAAAAAAGTAACAAAAATATTAATAATCAGATATCTGCTCTGAGATAATGTGAGGAAATTACAGAGAATGCAACTATTGAGAAAGACTAACTTAAAAGACAGACTACAGTAACGTTGGCCAATACTGAAATATATGATATAATGTGTATGTTATAGCAGATGTTTATAATACAATGCTATAGCATGCTTATGAAACTAAAGGTGCTGTCTCAAGGCATGCCTTTTTATGTACTTTTGTTTGAACATGAGCCCTCACGCAAGATCACATCACTGCTAGATTACACAAGATATTTGCAAATTAAGTTCTATTATTTAGCTTTCCTTATATCCCATATAAATAGTCTTAACCTTAAAAAATAAAACCTGACAGGCTCTTAGAAGAGCCACCGGCACAAGAAAGGACAAGCCAGCATGAAGTTTCTCCAGGACAACTGCCATATCTCTTAACCCACAGAACACGTAACACTGTTTTCAACATCTCCTTGTCTGTTCCACATCAGAAGGAACAAAAACATGCAACAGTTTCCCAAAGCCTGGATCAGTTTGGCCAGTTGAGCGTATCTCTTAGCAGCTGCACATTTATAACTCAGTACTAAGATGAAACAGTGACTGGACTTAACAGAATTATATGCTCAATTTTGAAACAGTAAATATAATTCTGCAATAGAGTGACATTTGAAGATATCTTTAATTAAAGAAAATAAACAGATAAATTGCATATCAGCTCCTACCAGC
Organism: Tetrao urogallus; assembly: GCF_951394365.1. Lineage (NCBI taxonomy): Eukaryota > Metazoa > Chordata > Aves > Galliformes > Phasianidae > Tetrao > Tetrao urogallus. The sequence continues at coordinate 1,953,512 of NC_136823.1, read as the reverse complement.
CAAAGCAGCATCCTCATCACTTTCTGATCCATACTGCAATGCCATGGTTATTGCTGATAAACGATCCCCCTGGGCTGATCTTTTGTTACTGTAAAAAGAGGGAAGAAAAAAGAAAAGATTTCAGAAGTAAAAAATAACAAAAAGTTCTTCTTATTAAATCACCATTAACAGCCATCCTGGGTGAACCAGTAAACCAGTGAAGCTCATGACAGCTGCTTATCAGGAAAACAGAGATGGCTACAGAGAAAGAACCACAGAGCTCACCAAGCTGCTAACATCCCTTGAGACAGCCTTCATTTTAACAGGCCGGCCCTCTAACCAGAAACTGCCCGTGCAGTCCAAATGTCAGAGCTCAAGCTATGCATCTTCTGTCCTACTTCAAATACTGAAGTATTTGTGTTACTAATTGGCACTTATGGGAATAAGGCTTCCCAATTATCCCAAAATTATATAAACAAATCTCTTATTTAATCCTGTTTTATAGGGATTGGTCTACATTAAGAAATTTAGCACGTCACAGGTTGTCTCCCTTTCCTCCAGCCCTGCCTGCACTCGTTCAGCACGCGGAGTGGTTGTAAGTGAAGGAGCTCTTAACTGGTCTCACAACATCTTCAGCATCAATCTTTCTGCCTTTTCTCCCAAATCTGGGGCACAGCATCTCACGCGTTGCTTACAATGACACTGACTCCATACAAGCACTCAATACCTGAAAGAGCCGTGCTGCTGCTGGGCATTAGGCCACAGTTTCAAGGCCTACACAGAGAAGACTGGCTGCTTCCAGACAGTAGCTAAGCCCGCTGGGATAAAGCCTCTGCTACATACCAAACATCTCAAGTGATGAATGAAGAACAAACTGGACAGCCTGCAGCAAACCAGTCTGCCTAGTAAGTCTGCCATAAGCACATCAGCAACTCAGTACTAACGGCTTGCAGGATTTCACACTATCATAGAATCTTTTGAGACGGAAGGGGCCACTGCAGGTCATCTGATCCTACTCTCTGCACTGAGCAGGGACACCACAGCTCCACCAGGTGCTCACAGCCCCTCCAGCCTGGCCTTGGCTGTCTGCAGGGACGGGACATCTACCACCTCTCTGGGCAGCTGTGCCACTGCCTCACCATCTTTAAAAAGAATCTTATTTATATCCAATCTAAAGAGGAGTTGGGATTGTTCAGTCTGGAGAAGAGGAGGCTCAGGGGAGACGTTACTGCTCTTTATAACTACCTGAAGGGAGGCTGCAGTGAGCTGAAGGTCGGCCTCTTCTCTCGTGTAACTGGTGATAGGACCAGAGGGAATGGCTTCAAGCTGCGCCAGGGGAGATTTAGGCTGGACGTCAGGAAATGCTACTTTTCTGAAAGAGTGGTCAGGCAGTGGAATGGGCTGCCCAGGGAGGTGGTGGAGTCACCGACCCTGGAGGTGTTCAAGGAACGTTTGGATTTTGTGTTGAGGGACGTGGTTTAGTGAGTGCTACTGGTGATGGGTGGATGGCTGGACTGGGTGATCCTGTGGGTCTTTTCCAACCTTATTGATTCTGTGATTCTGTAAAACTCCTCACTTTTAATTTGAAACCATTTCCCCTTGTCCTGTCACAACAGACCCTGCTAAAGAGTCTGTCCCCTTCTTTCTTACAGCCCTTTTGGGTACCAACAGGCCGCTCTCAGCTCTCCCCACAGCCTTCTCTTCTCCACCTGCACAGCCCCAGCTCTCAGCCTGTCCTTGTAGGGAGGTGCTCCATCCCTTGGGTCATTTGCCCACATCTCTCCTGTACTGAGGTCTTCCCATCTGGACGCAGCACTCCAGGTGAGGTGTCCCAGCACAGAGGGGCAGGATCGGCTCCCTGCCCTGCTGGCTGTGCTGCTTTGGATGCAGCCCAAGATACGGTTGGCTTTCTGGGCTGTGAGGGCACAGCGCTGGCTCACGTCCAGCTGCCATCCAACAGCACCCCAGGTCCTTTTCAGCAGAGCTGTGCTCCATCCTTACATCTCTCCCAGCTCATACTGGTAGTAGGAGCTGCCACAACCCAGGTTTTGTCGGTTTCTATCTTCCATCTCTTAAATATTTATTCCTACTTATTTCTTTCAGTTTCCAATATCATTTTCCTAGACTTACAGTTCATTTCCTTATGAGTTTTCACACACTTTACTTTGTAATGAAGTCTAGCACATCAATCTTCAGAATATTTCTAAGGAAACAGCTGCACAGCGAGTATTTAATAACAAGTGTTTGAAACATGAAATATAAAAATCAAACACAGAAGCGTACTTACAGTAAAGTACCTTCTTAAACTTACTTCATAGGAAGGAAATATATTTGAAATTTCAAGAGTATTTGAGTCGATATTGGAAATTAAAGAACAGTGCCAACTAAAAAAAAAAAAGTGCATATGTATTTTGTATTTTTAAAGTCAGCATTTCCACGTGACGATGACCCAGCTTTTCCTCCAAGTCCAAAATTTACTTACCGAAAATATTTGTTAGAAGAATTTCTCTCATCACCCACACTGCCTTTACCCTGTGAGGAAGGACCTGTCAGCTTGGAAGCAGTCAAATTTGATGGCGTCCTTAATGCAGGAGAGACAAGCCAAGGAAAGGGGGAAAAAAGAGGCCCACCTTAGACCCAAGACAAGATGCAGCAAGGCTACAGCTCTGTACAGAGTTACTTCGATAGGTCAGACAAAAGCTTCAGAGACAGACAAAAAAAAAACATTTTAAAGCTAAAAGTAAAGCAACACCAAGATACATTTAGTGGCCCAGCATTGTGATACTGATTTTGTTTATAAAAAGCCAGAAGGTCACATTTAGATCGAGGATTAACAGCTATACACACAGCTCAGCCTACAACAACACGTGAGCAGCCAACAAGACAATCCTCAGCACCAACATAAAGCTACCCACACCAAATCATGTCTGATCAGTACTTCATAGAAGTCACAGTGTGCACAGTCAAGGAGTTTTATTTTGTCACTTGACTGAAGGGAGGACAGCTAAATGCACCGAGAAAGAGCAATTAGTGTGACAGCAGACATGCAGGACTCTGTGCTGGGACAGCACAATTATTTGACACAAGTTAGTGGCATGAGAAGGAGTCTGAGCCTGATCCACCAAAGAGAAAGTGACATAAATTCAGAAGAAAAAAAAAATTAAAGGAACTTATGGGGGTATTCTACCAAAATCAGCAATAGGTAAAAGAGACTGTCTGTTGAGACAATAAAATCAGGAAAAAATGAATGATTCTGTGATGTAGATTCAGCAGAATGCAAAAAAAAAAAAACCATGGTTCAATTAAAAACAAAATGATGCAAAAAGAAAACCACCAGGCAGTGAAACACTTCAGAACAGCAGGTGGGAGGATTGGTTTGGACTACACCTTTCTCTCACCCAATTCTTTTGCACTAAAAAATAAAAATAAATTAAAAAAAAAAAACAACCAGAAGAATAAAAAATAAATAGAATAGTTTTAAGAAAGACAAAAGCACCCCACATCCCCTGCTATAAAGGACAGTTCACCATTACTGTAGCCTGTTTCAGGCACTATCAATACTTTTTGCCAAGTTACAGAAACGAAGAAAGGGAGCAGTCAATTAATGAGACATTCAGATTACTTGAAGCCTTGCAGATCCATAGAGAGCAGAATACATGAGAACGTAAAGAATCAGGAACCTTAGGAGTAGAAATGGGTTGGCAGTGCAAGAGAGGAATTCAACTAACAAATATCAGTGTGATTTATCTGTCATCCCTTTTGATGCAAACAGCTTAAGTTTGAAGAAAAAAAAGTAAGACTCCAAATTAAATACAACTTGTGATATTAAGAATCATAGAACCACAGATGGCTCAGGGCAGAAGAGAGCCCAAAGATCAGCTAGCTCCAAGCCCCACCACGGGCAGGGCTGCCAGCCACTCGGTCAGGCATCAGATGGAGCTGCCCAGGGCCCCATCCAAGCTGGCCTTGAACACCTCCACAAACGGGGCACCCACAACACCCTGAGCTTCATCAATGTAGCCCAACATAGCAAAATGAAGAAATAAAATCACAACTTATATTAAAAGTTTCTGGGCCTATATGTAATTCCTGTTCCATCCAAGCTAACACACACGGAAACGATGTGTCTGTAGAACCAAGATCTCCTGGCACCACACGTACTTGGAGGAAAATCATTACAATATGCATCAAGCATTACTCCTTAATGCTTCTGCTTTTGTCCGTTCCTTTACACGAGGTGTTCTGCTCACTGCTCTGGCTGACACCTCGCCCAAGTATGGGAAGCATGCTAACTCTGCGTGACTGAATCAGAAAAACCACAATGCAATTGAGCACTGAACAGTAATATCCAAGCAGGTAACTTTCATTTCTTTCAGACATAACAGTATTAAAAGTAAAGTCTGTGGCTAACACCTTCTAAATATTTTTCAGGGGAGAAACAAAACATAACCACCAGTACAGAATCTGCCTCTCAGTCAACAGAGGGTGCTGGGGTTCTCAGCTGTACCACACAGACCTCTGCAAAGAATGAACAGCATTTATTTTTCAGCATGGAGTGCCAGCAAACAACTTATATAAATACTTGGTCCATCCTAGAATGAGTTTGCTGACTCCCTGGAGGACCTGCAAGACAGTGGTTTGTTTTTTATATATATGACGCAGCTCATACTGAAAAATAATATTTAAGCTTACTTTGGACTGGTGACTCAAAAGTAAAAATATAGAGAAGAATAAATTCAATTGCATTTTAGATCAGAGACACATGTTACGACTGCATTACTTCTTTGTAGGTAGCACCTTCTTTTCAGGTAGCAGTATTTCCTGATTAAGCTCTTTCTGTGAAACAAATACAGCTGTCAAAAGCATTTCATATCTGCCTGCCTAAAGACCAAAACTATCCTTCTCTGATTTTAAGTCCAGATCTTCAGTGTCTTGTGCCTCTTTTCATAGCCAGAAACAGGTTTTCAAATAAGAGTTCATATAACATGGCCTCTGTTCTACATATCTGTTGCCTAGGGCCTTGTTGCTGCATTTCTGCCCCTACCTGGATAACTGTGAGCTCTCAGCTCTCAGCTCCTTACAAGGTGCAACACTCCCCAGTACTTTTGGCACAGCAAAGCAAAACAACGCAACTTTTTCCATCGCTGCTTCTCCTCTGTTCTTACCTTACAAACACACATGGAAGCAGTTGGCCAGAGCTTAAGAGAGCCATGAAACATGTACAGAAATACTCATCATGGATGCATTTGAGTAGGAAAAAAGAAACAAACAAAAAAAAAGAAACCACCTCTTTCCAAAGGTTATAAACCACAGAAAAACAATAAATGTTCATGCAATTATTTCCCAGGATATTCCCCACAGCAAAATTAAGGGAACAACTACAGAGATTTTCACAGCCTTACAAACAGAACTCTATTTGTGGTACCTGAGTCGGAGACTTGACTTGGCCAGCTCGCTGTGCTCAATTTCAGCCTTTTTCATATTAAATATTTTTTTAATTGCATTTGCATCCTGTCAATGAAAAGAATGTGCTTGTTTATGGTTGAAAACAAAGAACGTTATTTTCAGGTAGAACCATTCAAGGATCAGGAACAAAAATGGGTTTTGGTTAGGTTTCTTATGTTGTTCATTTTTGTTTTAAACGTTTCTAAATGCTTAAACAATTTGGACTAAGTACTGAAGTACAGAACAAAATCTCCATGCAGTAGCCATACCGTGGCTGTAGAAACATAAAAGCTGAGTAGCTTGAGCTCATTTTCTCTCACATGTTTAAAAAAAAATTAAAAAAAAATATATTTTTTTTTTAAAAAACCAGGAATATCACACAAGCAGATGAGTTTCCGTGCCTTTGAAATTATTTAGCTACAGCTATTGCTGAGCTTTAGGACGTTCCTTTTTCCTCTCTCTCAGCAACAGAGTTGATACTTGAAGTAACAGTTCAAAAAGCAAAGATCACAAGATTTGAACGAGGTTACAAGCCTGGGTAACTGAAGTCACAATCCTGAAAGCAGAGCAACTGGAAAAGTCCCATAACCACTGACACAGGAAAGTCACAGACATTGCAAGGTCTCCTACCACGAAGCTCATAGGAACATACAAGCAGTTATTTGTCAATGAAATTCCCTTATTTTCAGAAGTACATGGAAACAGTAATATCATAACTTGCGCACAAATGCTGGTGAACTGAAAACTAACCAAGATTGGAGGCATCATAAAAACACAGCCAAAAGGAAAAGAACTTTGGAAAACCACACAAAAAAGACACTGCTCCACTTTTCAAGCTTATGATGAAAAGTGCAGTCTGTTCCCAACACCTGTAATGGGATGATAGCTGAGCATTGCCACTAACATTTTAATCTGCAGTCCCAGCCATTCCCATTTCAAGCACAAATAAAAGGATCCCCCATACTTCCAAAGAAGTCATGTAATTCACATCTTGATATAAAATTTAATTGGAAAAACTCGTAATTCAAGATGAAAAGATATTACAACTATTTAAATCATATATATATTACATACATAGTATTACATAAGGAAATTCCAACAAGAGATCTATTTATTATGGAAACAGTTTTTAGGGCCTTACACCAAGGATTTGTTCAAAAACCAACAGCACAGAAAACAGTAAAGAAACACCTAACTTTGATCTAACTGTGAGTGACTGAAACTAACCTTGAACACTTGGGATCCAGGCTCATTGTAGGTTTTGGCATTCTTTGCGAGAAGATCTATATCCTTGGCCATTGCATGAATGCTTTTATAAGTTCCATTCTGCAACAGAGCAAAACAGAACTGCTTTGTGGCAACCTTCAGACAGCATGGAAAGTCAAAAGCAAAGGGAATTCATAACGGATAAAGAGAACACAGACTAGAGAGAACAGTTTTAGAAAAGAAGAAGAGTACTTAAGAAAAAAAATAAGAGCACTAAGGTCTTCTTGATCTTTAAAATGCTAAGATTGGAAAAAGTTTAATACTATTGCAATACTATCTTAATGTTGAAGGGTCTGACAAGATGTGATTTCAGCTTTATTCTCTAGTTCAATTAGACCTTGTGCTGTCCTTCACTATTACACAAAATAGAGTAGAATAAATAATAGAATTACTGAACAGCATTTCAAGATTGCTGGAAAAGCAAGATGAAAAATGAAGCAGTACAAAATCTCTATTTACAGCAGTAGAACAGAAGCAGGTGATGCTAATGCACAACCAAGCTTCAACAGATCAATGTTTGATGTTTGTAAGATTTGCCAAGGAATTACTTTAAACCATTAAACATCAGGGAACCCAAGATACTCAGGTTCAGTGCCAGCAGACTCTGGTTTACGATGCCAGATCTTCAACACAGCTACCACTGCAGTGTTAAACCAGGACACAACACTAAATAACTACAGCATCTCGAGTTTTCAGTAGTGGGCAAAAATAGTCTGCTTTTCTTATTAACTTCAGCAATTTTAGAGTGTTTGTTTTTAATCAAGTCTAAACTGTAGTGTATTAATAAGTTTGTATTGTACCTGAATCCTTTGGGCAATAGTTTTAAGATCTATGGGCTCCTTTATTATTGCATAATAATCTGGATATTGCTGGAAAACAAGAACAATTGATATGTTATCATGAACAGTCACAAAGCTCTTCTAAACCATTCTATGAGTTCTTAGTGAAGATTAATTGTAGATGAAGAATAGCATAAGCTTCATAATTACAGTATCAGGCATCAGTTTGGAGAGACAGATGATAAGGCAGATACATACAATTATGTCTCATCCATAAACTGCCATAAAGAAACAGTTCTGGCTGAAAACAAAATACACAGTGATGGTTTTCAAAGTACTTCTTTTGCTGGTTAAACCTGTTACACCACAACCTGAAACAGAACAGTAAAGTCAGCCAGATTAAAAACAAACAAACAAAAAGATTAAGAAGTCTCAACCAAAAAAAAAAAACAAACCAAAACCAAACAAGTAAACTAAAGTTGCAGAACAGAGCAAGCCCCAGCCTGCAATGATAGGCCTGGGAATGAGCGGGTAGGAGCAAAGCAGCTCTAAAAACTGCTGGAGACAGATAAGACAGATGAGACAGTAACAAAAAACTGCATCCTCAGTCTGTGCATTACAGTGCTCAGGGGCAGTGATACAAATTTCCACATCCCAAATTCAGGATGATTACTGTTGAAACACCCACCACTTTAGAAGGTAGCTTCTGGAACAGTTCACTTATCAGGCGTCCTGATGGATTCGTGGCAACAGCTACAGCTTCCAGAAGCTGTTCAAGAATCTCCTTCAGATAACCTGGAGATGACTAACATGAGAAATTGCACCAATGAAATGAGGTTTCAACAACAGCCAAATACAGTGCTTCAAACTGCACTGAAATATACACACTTATTTTTCAAAGACAGAAAAAAAAAAATCAACCATGCATGCAGCCTTGAAAAGCAACATTCCTTACATACTCAGGTAAAGCATATGAGAGTCTGATTTCACATTTACACTAAAGACTCACATACACATTACATCCTGTCAGAAGAAACTTGACTGCCAACCTTAATGCAATCATGCATCCCAACGTCTTAAAAAAAGTAAAAGAAGAGACAAAGCCAAGCTTCCTATTGTCATATCTGCATTAAAAAACTGCTCCAGGAAGAGTTGCAGTAATTGTATAAGATGCACACAGGAAAACAATGTCATTAGACATTAGACTATCGAGAACACAGCTGACCCAGAACTGCATTTTGTCCCTAAGGGAGACGCCAGAACTTTTTTTCCTAGACAGAAGCAGAACATGTAGACAGTGCTGTGACATAATTAACTGGCAACCAATAAACATGCATTAAAAACAAAAGCAAAACCTGCAAGGAAACACCTGTAGGGGCATAACTGAACAGTGAAAAGACTTGTTGCCTTTCCACACGTGGAGGCCGAGCTTCAGCTCAGTCAGCTGCCACACAGAGCAATAGCTTCCTCCAGCTGCAGCTGTCAGGCCTGCACTTACTAGTTCTTGACTGTCATGTCCTTCCTCATCTTCATCCTCCTCCTCAGCATCTCCTTTTTGAACAAATTCATTTTTTGTGCGCAAATACAACTCCCATAACTTGCAAGCAGCTTTATATTCAGGAGAATCGGGCTGAAAGAAACAACCACACAAATCAAACAGCATCAGCACCCTCAAAATTCACAATTTTCTCATCTAGAAAGAGCTTATAAATTAGTCTCTGAATTGTATTAAACTGATTGAGTAACACAAAACATCAGAAATTCCTGCTTGAGAGGTTCTTTAGAGGTGTTAAGAATGGCAATAAGAACTAGAAAATATCACTTCTGTCACTGCAAAGCATTCCAGCCTTCTTGAAAACTTGGCAATAAAACTGCTTTGGGCAGAGGCACAGACAAGTACGAGATGAATCTCAGGAGATCTCCAGGCTCTGCTGCAGCACATCAGTGCCAGTATTTAAAACATAATAAATGTCAGTATGCCAGAAATGTGATTTAAGCCAACACTGCTGCCTTTGCACAACACTGGAAAACTCAATTCTACCAAAGAAGAACACCAACGAACGCACGCATATCTCAGTAAGCACTGCAATGATTTGCACTGTTCAGTAATAACTGTGAAATCCCAAAGAACCTGAGAAATGCATTAGTCAGCAAAAATATTTCAAATACAGAGCAGCAATCAACCATCAGCCTATTACTGCCTAAAGCAAATCGCCAGAAAGAAAGGACTGCTTTCCCACTCTTTTCCTCCCCTTTCCCCTGCCATCACCACTATTCCAGGAGCTTGGGCAGAAACGTTGTCTTATTTCTATTGATTACACTCTTCTTCACTCTCTCAGCTTCTGACAGCTTGAAACAGAGATGAGAAACCAACACAATAACTGTTCTTACGCTTACCCTACCAGACATAATACTCTCAAGACATCAGACCAGGTGCTGGTTGTGAGACAGAATAAGGGATACCCTGCTCTGCTGGTCTGCTCCTTTCCTCATTACTGAGCAAGACGCTCAGAAGTATTACTTGAACAGAAACATTAAACAAGCAAAGGCTTCCATTTCAGTCTGACACTCCCAATAAAGCACCTACTGACACAAACACCTCGCCAATGAATCAGCCTTCCTTGCATCAAATTAATTTAAACTATGTGAATAAAGGTAAAAGATGAAAAAAGATGAAGTTACGTTTGTGTGTCATACCTTCATCTAATGACTCTGTATTTCTCTGGTAATGACAAAATTCCTGCATTCTAGTAAGATAGCTATCTGCTTCCTATGCTGCATGCAGGATTGCTACAATACGGGCACAGATCTGAGCTGAATATTCTGCAGGCAAAGGCATCTGACATTTGGGAAAATGCTAGTAATTGTTTCCTGCCATCCATTCCATATTCCTCATATAAAACAGAAAACAAACCAAAGAATCCACCACACTAAGGGGAATGTGTCTGCTAAAGCACACCATGAATACGCAGGTCTCTGTGCTTTTTCTACTGTAACCACAACATAGAAAGATGTTAACCCTTAAACCTGGTCGTTCCTCAGAAAGCCACAAACACGCACAAACAAACACAGGCACCATTTACCTGAGTGTCACCTGACTACAGTGCCTGCCTGAATTACAAAGCAATTATGTGCACAACCTCCAAAGACCAAGATTTATCAAAGCTAATATCAGCACTGAAGTTTTAGGTTTGCTATCTCAGCCACAACACACAGTGTCCCTTTTTTAGTACGTAAAATGCTTCCATTAAATGAGATCATTCCAGTTTTCTTTCCCCCTTTCTTAAGGCAACTGCAATAGAATCCATTAATACCTAAAATAAAACACATGTTGGGTTTGGAGGAATGGAGACGTGGCTTGCAGCCTCGGTGGAACACATTGTATACACTCACAATCATCAGAAACCAGGGTAATCAGTGTGCCTTTTTTCACTTTAGTAACTGGACAATGGAAGAGAAAAAGTCAGCAATCATACTGCAAAACTCCAAAACAAACTCCTCCTTTAGGGAGAAGAAAGTGTGGTTCTTTTCAAAAGGTCACAGGGGATATCTCATAAAACGGGAAGGTTTTAATAGATCAGTCTTTTTCTCTGTTGTTGCTGGGTTTTTTTGCTTTCTCTCTCTCTTGGAAAGTGAAAAAAATACCCTCTCCATGTTATTTTATGGCATCCCCACAGAAAAGCTACTATAGCAAGACATCTCACAAAGATATGGTCAACATTATGGGAAAATCCACAAACACCTGCAGTAAGTTCATGCTGCTCTTACTAGCATCAAAGGCAAAGCCAGAAAGCTTTCTGCCAAACCAAATAAGAACCTCAGTATATCTCCATCGCTTTCATCATTGATAAATTCAAGCCTTTGTACCTATTTTCCTCACCTTGTAGTAAGCCTTTGCATTGTTAAAGAGAAGCTGAAAATCAGCAGTCAGCACATTCACATCATCATACTCCTCCATCTTTAGCTTCTGTTGGATTTTCATTAAATCAATTGGCTGTGAAACCACTTCGTAATAGTCTGGTTGATTTCTGTGGTAATGACAAAAGCAGGCATTGTATTTCAAGCAGAAAGTTTAGACACAGAGACAACAAAATGAAACAAAGACAGTTCCAGGTAAAAGATCTGGACAGCGTTCTGTTAGTGAACTTACTGTAATACCTGCTCCATTATCATTCTCTGTTTTCTGAGTTTAAGGTACATTTAGTCTCTACTTATATTTTCAAGAGCCATTTGAAGAGTTTATCATCCTCCCAACGCACACCCTCAGTACTACACTCCACCAATGGGGAGGAACATCTTCAGGTCAGATGTTTTAGACAGGTGTCACAAGAAATATCTCAAATACGTTCAAGGTTGCTTTTCTTTTTTTCCCTTTACTGAAAACAAGTACCAACATCAGCAGGTCCCACTGAATAATTACAACACTCACTCACACCATCATACGCTGCTGTGACACAGTGATGAGCATAGCTGATTTGGTTTTTTTTCCATATTTCAACTTTCTTTAATGGTGAAGCATTCCTTAAAATCCAAGGCTTCACAAGAACCATGGCCTTACCTTCGTTTCGGGGCCCTAATGAAAAGCTCACAAAGGAGCCTGCCCTGTTCATCTTTGTAATCTCTGATGGTGTTGTAAAGTTCATGGCATACAGCGATCTAAAATTCAAGAACAACACAATAAAAAGCAAGTCAATTTTAAGGAGATAACAAATCAAGACCTGCTTACAACAAGAAGGGGAAGGCAAACTGCTCACGTATGGTGCACTCCAAAGCAAGAGAGTGAAGAACACTGCATGTCCTGCATTAGTATGATCTAGCAGGTCACTACTGCAGAACTTTAGGGTTGCCTGTTTGGTTTTTGTTTTGTATTGTCTGATTTAACAGAGTGAACTTTCTTTCAGTACTAATCCTAAGTAGAACATTCCAAATGCAGGCTAATTCAGTACAACTCTCTTTGAGTTACAGACATTTAAAACCATGACAGAGGTCCTTTTGCCCTGCAATTATTTAAAATCAGACTGCTAACTCAAGGCATAATAATGACATCATATGCTTCAGCACGTATTGAAGAGCTGTTCTCCACTTATCTCTCCCAGCATTTGCTATTCAGATGCAACTCTCAATTTCTGCACTTTATTACTTCAGCCCTCTCTCCGCCCAGTCTCTTTCCATCTACTAAAATCATCATCAAAAAAAAAAACAGCAGCAAAAAGGAAAACGGAAAGGGAAAAAACAAAAACGAGGAGAGCAAACCAAAGGTGAATGAGATCCTAAACACAGCTTAGCCAAGGCAGCAACAGTTTCAGGACACAATAAACTCAGTGTATACGTGCCAAATACGATTGTCAAATACACAGGAAGCCAGAGCATATGCTGTAAGGGGCACTACCATCCCACAATCCAGCATTTCTTAGACAAGAATACAGTAAATCCAAGAGAAAGAAAGGTGTGCACAACAAGAAGGTACTAACAGGATCCACAGTCGGGAGATTTGAAAGCCTCCTTCTCTTCCTGCTGGGGCCTGGGATATTCGTGGAGTGGTGGCCATCATCAAAGTCCCCTCCGCTGACACTGCTGGACGGCGAGGTTGCTCTTCGCCTCTTGGAACCCATGGAATCCAACTTCTTCTATAATGAAGAGAAATGTTCTTAAACTCTTGGCATTGCAGCCAAATCCTCTGATGAGAGAGAGCTATTAAGTGAGCTATGTTTTGCAATGGGTCACACGTGTTTCTTACATCCACACCAGACGTGAGCTGGGAGTACAGGGAAGGCAAAACGGCCCTGCAGGTTTACACTGCCACTACCAACACCAAGGTCAGAAACCAAGGGCTTACAGGTGCAAAGATGTATCAGCAACTTTTACCAGGACACATTCTGAAACCATTCACGTTTTGGTTCCTCGAGCTATGAATGATCACAACGTGAGAACTGCTATTTTATAGGAAAGAGCTGTATGGAGAAAAGTAGTTCATTCTGTCTTGAATTATAAAACCAACACAAAATAAAAAGGACGCCACAAAGAAGACAAATGACCAACTAAAACATGAACTGCTACTGAATACCTTGTGTAAGATTCAAGCCAGAAAAGGGCTGGGTCCTCGTGTGACCACAATTCCCACTGTGTGTGTAAGACGAACGGCACAATCATCAAGAAGCAGAAAAATCCACTCTTGTTTCAGTCACGGTTTCTAATTTATCAACTTAACAGTGACAAATGGATAACAACTGTCCAACAACTATGGCGATTTATGGACCAAGTCGCTGGCTCTTCCCTGGTTTCTAATGACAGCATCATAACACCATCTCCATTTGTAGCTAACTCAAAGGACAGCACAGATTCATCTATCCCAGCCTGTACCGAATCAAGGGATCTCCTAGAAAGTTACAAGGTATGGCAGTACAACATAACTGCACGAGAGCATTTATGTTAGCAACAAAATGTTGAGCACGCAAATTAGATGAATAAGAACGAGGTAGGAATAATTAACAGTAAGGGAAAGCCTTAATGCAGAAGAACGGAGAGCATGGTGTACATACAATCAATAATTTACCAGATTTACCAGAGTACAACCAGCACCTCGAAAAGCCAGTCTCCTCATAGTGTCTGGTGGGCAAGCACAGATACTAGGAGAAGGGGACACCCAGAGCAGCAGGTCAGCAGTGCTGTTAGTACAGCCAGAGCTGAAAGACAAGAACAAGGAAAGAGAGAGGAGAGAGCTGACAGCAGATAGGTTATCCAAGTCAAAGAATAAATGGAAGAATTCAAGTTGGCAGACAGAAAGCAACAAACAGGAGGCAACTTTTGCTTTTTAACCTTAGCAGAAAGTCCAGAAAGCAGCTCCGCATGCAGAACACGAGGCATTTCTGTCACGGTTTCTCTGACGTTTCTCAACAAGCGGTGCTGGTTTCCCAGCCACCTGCACAGCAACGAACCACCGCACATCTGATCTGAGAGTCTGAGCTACAGAGCAGATAAGGTGGATGCACAGCAGCACGGCAACGGTGCAGCGATCGGCACGGCCAGAACGCGGCCAGAACGCGGGTCAGCCTCTGGCGGGCAAGAATTGCGTCCGTCTGCCGAGCAAAACGGCTGCTATCCGCCAGGAAGGAGCGCAGCGCGCCCGGCCACACAGCTTCTTTACGGACGAATCTGCTTCCATTTACAAGCGCTCTCCAGCTCCGATTTCCCCCCTTTGCGTACAACGCACGGCTCGACGGCAGTGCGACGGCCTTCATTGAGCTCACGCAACTTCTGCTCGGAACCGAACCCGGGGAAGCGGGTTCCTCCTGCGGCGCTCGGGCTGCGGGCCGTTCAGCGGGGAGAAGCGCCTCCTGCAGCGCGGGTCGGGCCGCTCCGAAGGCCGCTCCTCCCGGACGGCGCCGAACCCCGCGAGCGCGGCCGGGTCGCGGCACGGCGGGCCTCGCTCCGCGGAGCGGGACGGAGAGCAGCGGAGCGGGCCGCCGGCAGGGGTGGGGGTGGGGAAGAGCGGCCCGCCGGCCCGCCCCGCGCCGCCGCCTCCACACAAAGGGAACCCGCGGCCTCCCAGCCCCGCTCCGCCGCCCGGCCCACAGCGCCGCTCACCCCGCCGCCGCCGCCTCTCCGTGCCGCTCCTCGCCGCCCCTCGCCGCCCGCCGCGGCCTTCCGCCCCGCGCCGCCGCTCCGCGCCGCCACCAAGCCCGCCCGGCCGCCAAGCGCGCCCGGCCCGCGCGACACCTCCGCGAGGAAGTGCCGCCTCGCTTTACGGCAGCGCCCGCCGGCGGGAGGAAGGGGCGGGCGGGCGGATCCGCGTGCGCGGCGCCATGAAGCGACCGAGTGAGGAGCACGGGAACGGGTGGCTGGGGGGGGTGGTGTGGGCGGCGGCCGAGCGGAGCTTACGGGCGCTACTCTGCTTTGCTTTGCTTTGTAGAGCTGAGGAAGGCGAGCAAGCGGCTGACATGCCACAAGCGGTACAAGATCCAGAAGAAGGTGAGGCCGGGCCGGGGGGCGCGGCGGTGCGCGAAGCCGCGTGGTGCCGCTCGGGCTCTGCCGACAATCCCGTGTGTGCGCTCAGATCCGGGAGCATCACCGCAAGGTGCGGAGGGAGGCGAAGAAACGCGGCCGCAAGAAGCCACGCAAGGACCCCGGCGTGCCCGGAGCGGCGCCGTTCAAGGAGGCTCTGCTGAGGGAGGCCGAGCTGAGGAAGCAGCGGGTAACGGCGGCGGCAGCGCGTGTGTCTGTGTGCGTGTGTGTGCAAGTGTACGTGCACTTGTGTACGTGTGTGTGTACGTGTAGGTGTGTGTCCGTATGTGTGTGTGTGCGTGTGTGTACATGTGTATGCGAGTATGTGCACGCGTGTGTGTCTGTGTGTACATGTGGGTGTAGGTGTGCATGCGCGTGTGCGTGTACACATGTGTGAGTGCAAAAGTGTGTGCGTGTGCATGTGTGTGTATGTGCATCTGCGTGCATGCATGTCTGTGCATGTGTGTGCATGCATGTATGCGTGTGCACGTTGATGCATGTGTAGTCATGTGCGTGTGTGTGTAACTGAGCTGCACCAGTATCCCTTCGCACAAATCAGTAAATGTGGGCAGAAGGGTGACATCCTGTCTCTCCCTCACATGCGTTTTACCTCTGTTGGCTCTTGCTTGTTTGCAATCAGCTCGAAGAACTGAAGCGGAAGCAGAAGCTTGACAGGCAGAAAGAACTCGAGAAGAGGAGGAAGCTCGATGCCAAGAGGAGTGCGGCTGCGATCCAGGAACAAACTGAGGGAAAGGTTGGTGTCCAGTGTGATTGTCGTCACATGAAGCTTGTGGAGGCAAAGATGTCATCCTAAAATTACACCTCTACAAGTCCCGTGTTGTGTTCAGACAACACAGCAGTCTTCAGACTGTGTGCACAAATATAATAGAGTAATTCTCAGTTAAATCATTTCTTTTCTGCTTTATTTGCATGCAGGAATCTTCTGGCAAGTCTGAAGCAAAGAAGACAAAGAAGGCGCTGGATAAAAATGCAAAGAAATCATTTCAGAGTGAGCTTGAGAAAGTAAGAAACTTCAACTTCTTATGATTTTATGTAATTTGATGATAGGCAATGAAACAACTTAAAATCATAGAGTGGCTTGGGTTGGAAGTGACCCCAAAGATCATCAAGTTCCAACTGCCTGCTCCAGGCAGGGCCACCAACCTCCCTGTCTAATACCAGACCAGACTGCCCCATCCAACCTGGCCTTGAACACCTCCAGGGATGGACGGGGCATCCACAGCCTCTCAGGGCAGCTGTCCCAGCACCTCAGCACTTTCTCTGTGAAGAACTTCACCCTGCCATCCAATCCGAACCTTCCCTCCTTGAGCTTAAAACCATTCCACCTTGTCCTATCACTGTCTATCCAAGTAAAAAGTTGATTCCCAACGACTAGGAAGTGTAAAGGTTGCTCGTGATAAACCAGCACTGAAGTAAGTGATATTACTGTAGAAACCACGAGGGTTTCAGTCTTGCCCGGTGTTGGCTACTGAGATATTGAGCGTTCTGAAGACTTCTAGGACCAATGTCAGTATATAGCAACCAGTCAGAGAGCTCTTTGAGTTATGACATATTCCTGTCCAGGGATTTCTTGATCTCAGAAAGCTGCAGCAATTTTCACCTTTTTCTCTCAATTTGCCTTTCAGAAGATAAAAGTTGAAACAAACAGCCTTAAGAAACCTCACCTACCGAACGTTCTGTGAAATTCAGTAGTCACTGTTGTAGGCTACAGCTTGGCCATTACAGAGTTACCATCTGTCAAATTGCTTGTCATCTCTTATTTGAAAGCTCTCTTTCTATAATCTTTTTTTTCCCCCTTACGTAGGTGATTGAGACCTCAGATGTGGTTCTGGAGGTTTTAGATGCGAGAGATCCGATGGGCTGCCGGTGTCCCCAGCTGGAGCAAGCCATTACTTGCTCTGGAGGAGACAAAAAGCTGTTGTTGGTTCTGAACAAAATCGGTAAGAAACAGATTTTCTTGAAGTGTTACTGTAGTCACTGGGTGGTTCTGTTTTAAGTGAGCTGTGAAGAAATACGTAAAGAAATCTCAGATTCTGCTGAAGTCATAAGATCCAACTCTGAGCTCGCTGCCTTAGGGAAGTGGCCACGTTCCCTCTGCTGAGAAAACACCACGACAGGTAGCTGCACATTGGCCCCTTGCTTTTACAATGACTTCTGGCCAGTGTCAGCCAGAAGTGGAGATCTAGTAACATTCATGTGAACAAAGATGAAGTGAGCAGGTAGTGATGCTGAACCCACTGAGATGAGTTAAGCGTCAGCAAATCGGCACAAGGGTTGTCTTTGAAGTTTGGCTCCCGTTGCTGTATGAGGGAAACCACACAAAAGAGGATGAGATCAGCTGGGAAAGCTGGTTGTTAGTGGGTTAACTGCAGTGCAAAAAGAAGGAAATGAGGAGTGAAAGAACAACAGGAACTTTGTCTTAGCGTAGCTTTTGCAGGGATGATGGACTAGCCCACGTAACATCACCCCTCGTACCTGCCGTCTCCTTGTGATACTCCAACATGAAAAACACAGGGTCTGAAAATGTAACTGTGGGATGTTCTGCTTGGGGCAGAGAATAAACACTAAAAGCTGCAGCTGTGGGTGGCTGTACTGTACTGGAAGTGTACATAAAAGCAAATACAGAAGCTGTGGAGTGTACAGCCAAGCGTTAAGTGTCATAAAGAAATGTGCGAAGTGGACAGGATCCATCCTGGTTTCTGATTCCGTGTTAGATTTCTCCAGACAGCAACACAACATTCACAATAGTGAGGAGAAATCTGTGCTCTTTTTTTCAGATTTAGTGCCAAAAGAGAACTTGGAGAAGTGGTTGAATTATTTGAAGAAGGAATTTCCAACGGTTGCCTTTAAATCAGCGACGCTGCTGAAGGACAGGAATATGGTAAGAGCTCTGCATGCTGGCTCAGATGACTGAATCCTACATGTCATTGTATGTGTTGAAGCATGTTGAAGCAGGATCTCTTGTTCTTTATAATTCATTTTTCCTGTATTTGATTATACTGCTTTAACTAATGGATGTTCTGTCACACGTTGAGCTTCACAGTGCAGTTGGGGCTGATGAAATACATATTGTTTTGTGCGTGGGATGCTGAACTGGGGAGTGAAAGTGGGCTGTTCTGCTTAAGCAGGACAGCAAGGGGAGGGAGATGAGGAATTTTTCATCTATCCAGGATGGTTGCACATTGGATTGTAGGTAAACTGATGCAGGGTATGCAGCATTCATCTTACTTCACTGTTACTAAAGGCTGCAGTTTTTGTTATTTCGTGGAAGATTATCAAGGAGTTAAGCTCCCCCTGGAGTTCCAGTCTCAGCTTTGTGAAGATGCTGGCTTGAGACAACGTGTATTGATGCATTTTGCTCCACCTGCCCTAACTCTCGTAACAGTGTAGTCGAATAGACCCTGGTGTGAAATGCCACAGAAGCCCAAACACAGAGAGCAGCTTTAAAGTTGTGTAAAAAAGACAGAATTTTTCTTGGACAGTTCATTGAGTGAATGTACAGATCAAAGAACTCCACCCCATGAATGTACATGGTTCCTTCCTGCTCACACAGCCCATCTGCAACACAGCCTCAACTGAAACAACAATCCCTGGAGGTTTGTTCAGGCTGCTTCAAGTGTTTGAGTGCTACTTTTTTTTTATCCACCACTTAACTGCTAGATTCATCTTAGCCAAATTCTTACTGAACTAATTGCATTTCTTTAGAAGAAGGACACAGTAACATCAGCTAACAAAGCACAGGAGTTTGAAGCATCACAGTAGATGAATAAATGTAAGACTAATGTGTTTGTTTTGTTGTTTCTTTTCCTTTGAACCCTGTAGCAGGAGACTTTCCGGAGAAGAAGGGCACGTATTGATTTATCAAGACACACGGAAAGTTTTGGAAGTGGATGCCTTATGAAACTTCTTCAGGAGTATGGCAGGACTCAGAACAAAGCCATTCAGGTTGGGTTAGTAGGTAAGAGTTTGGAGAGATGGCAGAAGTTTCCTTTTTCTCCCATCAGAGCTCTGGTATCCTGAGTAAAACACCCAATGTGTGACTCGCTTCTGGGCCTTCTTGGCAGGGTGCTCACTTTCAGCTGAGACTCAGCACCTCAGCTGGTAGTGATCTGTCTTGTACTTCAATGCAGAGTGCCTGTGACCCATGGAATGCACGTTTTATGAGGCCTTAACTGATAAAGCAGCTTTAGGTTACATACTGCACAGCCTACGCTGCCTCTTCCTCCCATCTGGTGAGGTTTGTGGTGTGACATTCAGTGATGTCTTTCTATTGCAATGTGAGAAATGAGGATACAGACTTTGTCTGAGTTCTGTATGAAGACTTGAGATCCAACTCTGATCTCACACGGAAGATGTATGTTACCGAAAACACATGATAAGCTGTTAAATAAGCTGAGTTTTCTGATTTATGAGGATTTCTGTTTTTTACTTTTCCCCAGGTTTCCCTAACGTGGGGAAGAGCAGCATAATCAATAGCATTAAAAAAGATCGCGTTTGTGATGTTGGACCAGCCAGAGGTGTCACCAAGTAAGCTGAGTGTTAGCAGCTGTTTATTTTCCTGTCAGTTCTGATTACCTTGAGTTGGTTGTGTACAATTCCCGTGCATCAGCAGCAGTCAGAGCATGCCTACGTTCAGTTTTAAATGCATATTTCAATTTGCATCGTTCAGAACGTGATCTTTCATCCTGGCACGTTGCCACAGGAGAATACAGTGCATGAACTTGCTCTTACTGTGCACTTGCATTTCTGTCCAGCACAAAGCACGTGATGAGAAAGCACTGAAACTGATTCTGTATGAAGTGCATTCAATCCAATGCTGAGCTTTGTGGCTTGCTGCCTTTGCTGCTATCAGTCCTTAGTTTGATTTGTCTTCAGACGTGGCCTGTTTCTCTGACCAGGTCCATGCAAGTTGTGCGTATTGATAAACACATGAAGATTTCAGACAGCCCGAGCATAGTTGCAGATGCTACCAACAGTGCTGTGACTCTGGCCCTGAGAAGTATCATACACAGCGGGGAATCGTGCTCACTGAACGTGATTGAAGCAGTGGATGCAGTCCTGAATCACTGCAATAAGCAGCAGGTAAGTCCTGTCATCCTTTCACAGCGTTCAACTCCTCTCTAGCTTTCTTAGGCCGATAACAGAAGATGTTTCACTTCACACAGTTGTTCTGCACCGTTTTCTCCTTAACCAAACTTTGGTTTGCGTATCCAAAGCTGATGTGACCTTTCACCCTTGTATGTGGAAGGTGGTTGCAACGCACCAGGATCCTGTCGGCCACTTTGTTTTCCCAGTGAGTTTGCTGATTTAAAGAAAAATAAAAATCCATCAACAAACCATACTGCCTGTATCACCAGGCAGCGACGTAACAGAGTGAAAAATGAAGATAACTTCATTGCTTCTTACTACAGTGAAGACTTCAGATCCAACTCTGATTTCACTCTAGTTTCAAATAGATTCACATAAGCCTGATCCCCTTCCAGTTCTGTGATAACTGCTTCCTCCCACTGTTTTCTTTTGCACTAGGTAATGATGTTCTACAGTATCCCAGATTTCAAGAACACCGAAGAGCTTTTAAGTTTACTTGCTCAGAAAAGGGGTATGCTGAAAAAAGGAGGTGTTCCCGACATAGAGAATGTAGCTAAATCACTGCTTTGTGACTGGACAGGGTATGTCTGCTATTAATTTTGTTTTGTGCTGCTGACCTCCTTGATTTTGACACTTAAATCTGCTGTGACTCCGTGCAGAATGTGTGCAGAATGTGCAGAAGCACTGAGTCCTGAGAACTGCTTCCAGAAAGGAGAGGCTGCTTTTGATTTTGAGCAATCAGGCTGGCTTGGCCAAGAGAGGACACCACCCAAGGATAATTTTCTAAACTACTGAAATACACAGAGTAAAAGCAAATTACGTGGAATTCCTGTAGTGCTCTCTTCCATCAAGAAGGAATCTTGCAACAGTTTCTTTTTTTGGAACCTTTAGTGATTCCTGTGTTCAGCTGAGCGTGGAATGAATGAATTCAGAATCATTGCCCTTGCTGAAGTGGTTCAGGTGCTTCAGAGCAGGCTATCTTCAGTTCTGTTACTGACAGCTTCCGAGGCCCGTTTAAACGGTCCTTTAACCGCTGCTAAACGAATAATACTGCAAGAGTGGTTCAGTTGAGGAGTTTGGGAGGTTTGGGCTCTGGGTTTTATTCTGAAAAGATAACAGCTAAGTCACCATGTGTGGTTTTTGCAGAGCTAAAATAAGCTACCACTCAGAACCACCAGCACTGCAGATCGTGCCGCCATACCTGACAGAAGACAAAATAGCTGAACTGCAGAGGGGCTTTAATTTAAAGAAGCTGGAAGAAGAAAACAGCAGCACAGTTCAAGGTACTGCACTGCCAGCACTGAGAGCCACTGAGCAGCTGTAATGGGAGACCACGAATGGGAGTTGTCCTGGGGTTTGTATGATGGCTGTGTCAGCATGCAGCAGGCACAAACCTTCAGAGAATGAAATGGATTCCAGGATTCCACAGCAGAGCAGTGGACTTGGGTGCTGTCTTCACGCAAATTACCCCTGCTGGATTACCCCAGTAGTTCTCGGTTTCTGCCTATCTGATTTGATCTTTCTAAATAGCCACTGCTTGTGGGCCCTTTCATGCTTTTGCCCTCCCCCATTTCCTAGTCAGACCAACAAAATGTATTTCTGCTCAGTACATCTTAGACTCAGGACCAGGTTCTTCATCCTAGCAATTTTTTTGTTCTCACTTTTTCTCCCTGCTTATGTGGGAAGGCGATCCTTTTAATGGGTAGAGATTGTATCTCCTGCTAACAATAACGTAACAGACAGCTCTCTCTATATTTCCCAGCTTTAAAGTACCCCAGTCCAGCAAGCAGCATTGTTTTCCAATCAGCTGGCATGACTAATGGGAAAATAGTGCGAAATAAGGCGGTAGAAGAAGAATCAGAGTGGGAGGATTTGGAAACAAGCCACGACGAAGAGGATTTCATGGAGACTGATGATGATCAAGATATTATAGAAGAAGAAGAAGAAAAAGAAGAGAATAATGTCAAGGAGGTAAACCAGGGTTTCATTTGTTTTCTACCTGGTCGGGCCCTGACACCAAGTAGCCAGTTAGCATCCTGTTACGAGCAGCGTGCAAGCACTGCAGAGCCACCTGGGGTAACACACAGCCTCTAGAGCCACACTTCCTCTAGAAAGAAGGGCTGAGCATTGTGCTCAGTTGAGAAATCAGCAAATTAAGAAATCGGTGTTGCTCCCAGTCAGTCAGCACGTTCCTGGCCAGCAGCTGGGCGCTGGGACAACCGCACTGTCCTCAGCCTCCGTGTTTCATTTACATGGGAAGTTTCATTAGTGATGTCTGAGCAAACTCGTGTCTGACCTCTCCAACCCATTGCAGGATGGCAGGACTCGGCTGACGGGGAATGCTGAGCTTGGAACAGGACAAACAGGAGGTGCACATTCAGAAAATGAGATGGCAGGTCTGTGCTAAAACCCACAGCACAAAATACAGCCCGCACTGCTCCAGTGCTGCATTCATTTCACTAACAAACCATTCCTTTTTCTCAGAAACTGGACTTGCCAACTCACTGCCGTCCAGCTTAGACAAGGCAGCGGGTGAAGATGATGCCTACGATTTTAACACAGACTACGTGTAACGAGATGTGTGAACAGAAGCCTTTCAGAACAGACAGGTTTCTGTTACAGAAGGGGGAGGAATGCCATGTACCATAGCTGCTGCCAAGACCCCAGTAACGTATGTAGTACTGCCTCTCTCTCCATGGCTGCAGATTTTGTACAGTTGTAGGATGCTAAAATCCTATACGTTTATTCCTGTTTAAAAATAAACATATTTAAAAAAATATTATACTGCCTTAATCTGGTCTTTATGCCTTACAAAAATATTTCAAAATTACAAAGTCTCTGGTGTTTTCTTTGGAAAATAATGGTAAGTGTTTAATTCTAGCAATTAAATTTTATTCTCCCTTCATAAAAGGCAAAGAGTTTTTCCTGCAGGGTTGCAGAGGCAGTACCTCTACAAGAGTGCCTTCTGGCAGCAAGTGTTCCTGGTTTTGTGAAGGTAAAGGCTGGTTAAATAACTCTGCTTAGTTCATCTGGCTGTAACATTTTGTGTAGGCATGGCTTTATATGTTCAGTAGCTTCATTAGGAGAGGTTAAGTGGGAGTGTGGTAACTGTAATGACTTCACTGAGGTGGAAACTCTTGAACAAAAGATGGAAGTGCAGCAGTGACTAACTGGTAACTAAAGCAAAACCTGTTCCTCTGTGCAATTGTATAATCAATGAATATTAAGATGTTATAATTACAAAATGAACAAGAGTCTGGCAAAGCAGACTGATAACAAGAAGAGAATAGATAGAAAGCTTTACCCCTATCCTGGGCTCACTTACAAAACTTCAGCAGAGCAGATCTCCAGAAGAGATCCCTCCCCACCGGTAGCCAGCTCTTCAATAGGTCTAGGAGAGGTGCAGCCAGGCTCCATCCCTTGTGGCAGCACAGCTGAATTGCCTTCACTGTGCTCCTCTGGCTGACTCAATGCTCGCCTCAGGTGATCAGTCAGAGGTTCAGGCCGTGGCTCAGCAGTTCCCATACAGCAATAAAGACGTGTCCCTGCAAAACAGTTCTACCATCTCCCCACTTCTGGGGTACAGAGATAACATTAAACTTCACGGGTCAGTAACAAACCAGCTCCCAGGGCAGTCAGAACTGCGTGCAGCAAGATGAAAAGTTGGAGATCTCTTTCACTTACAAGGCACTAAAACATGTTCATACACACAACTGAGCCCTTGAGCTCCCTGATGGTTTGCAGCCTGCAAAACACCAAGCCAGTCTTGACACCTTGCTCCCAAGTATTATTATTCAATAAAAACAAGAACCCGAGTTCAGTTAGTATTGAATGGAACAGTAAGCACAGTAGCTGCTGGTCTATGTTAGCTAATAACAACCAGCACCCAGCCACCAACTGTACAGCAATGTAAAAAAAGCTGATGGACTGTGAGCTGCAGAAGGTGGCAGCAGGCTGTTGCTTGGGGAATTCAAAGCATGAGAACAGGAAGGGCACAATGGGAAAGACTTCTGGCAGAGAAGGGTGAGGAACTTGTGATCAACACAGACCTGTTTCACAGAGCCTGATCCCAGAAGTAAATACTTAGAACATTCTTAGATTGTTTCCCCCAAAATGAGATCAATTGGCTTTGACCTCAATTAGTACTTAACACTGAATTTAAAAAATGAAGCACGCTTCACATATCAGAACAAGTCACAAATCATTACTGCCAGGAGCAGAGGTTAATGTCAAAAATGTAACATCAGCTTTTATTTTAAGACATTTTCTCCACCAGTTACGGAAAATGTTTGTGTGCAGTAGCAGTTCAGACCACTTTTTGCATAGTCAACACTTGAGCAACCCTTCAAAAGTCAAGATTTGATTTTGCAGAATTGTGCAAGGAATGCTGACACGAATGGATGGAAGCAATTTTCATGCAAGAAAGGACTGTTGATGAAACTATTTCACAGGGTAAGAAAACAACAACAGAACAAACTCCAGGCAGCTCTTAATTACAGTACATTGCTGCGCGGAGCTGCACGGTACAAGCTCCAGCTGAAGTTCTTCTTGTTTCTGGAACCATTTATATCTGACAAAACAGTTTCCCCATGAAGATTCGTAGTAAAGAGCAGGAGGACACACAGCAGACAGAAATGCCCTCACAGAAGCGCTGGTGCGTGGAGGGGCCCCTTCACTCCCTGCTGGAGCAGCACCCTCAGTCACACAAGCAAAGTGAGTCTCCTTTGGAACCGTGCAGCTTGGAGCTGCACCACCACACCTGGGTGAGTGCATCTCCCTGTGCTCCAGGAGGTGAGGGCTGTTCTTTGTACAGTGAAAAAAAAAACAAACCATTGCTTGGCTCCACAAGTGTCCTGAGAAAATGCTGACAGTCACTGAGAACGTACTCTACTTGGCTTCGTAGGCCTCTGGATGCCTTCGGATCAGGCTGAACTTGCCTGTAGGATCAGGGACGTACCACTTCTCCCACACCTCGGCGTATGAAGCCGTTCTTCCCCACGGTTTGAAATGTCCATTCCAGTGGAGCAGCTTGGCAGCTTTCACAAACTGAGGAGAATATCTTTTTCCAGCATTAGACCCTTTTATTGAGAAAGAAGGGTTAGTGTCTGAAATAAAGGCAGCAGAAAAACAAGCATGCGATTTGTCAACCTGAAAACAAAGATTTTTCATTGGGAATGGGAGGCAAAAATCAGCAAATTAGAAAGTAATTTGGATGCAGCTGAAGGACGCTTTGATCTGCCTTAGCACGTATTTAAATGAACTGCTTTAACTTCCAAGTTCTTTAAAAGCCTTCTAATGCCCGGGCATATTCAGCAGCATATATTTTACTCATTTGAAACAGAGAGACCTCCCCCAGATTTATGGTTTTATCAGTAGCAGAACAGAGAATGACTGCTTGTTCCTCTCAACAAGCCTAGGAGGCACCTAGATACACATACAATACATATGTGGAAATACTGCTTCCAATTAAAAGGAACAAAGTATTTGAGAAATGAAGAACAACCTGCCTGGCAGCTCAAAGAGGAACACGAAGGATTAAGCCCACAAAATGCAAGAGGAACATTAGGTGTTTTTTCTTAAAGCACAAGCACACGGAAGGCAAAGATCCACTTATTGTATCATCAGCTAAGGGCCCAGCTACGGACCCTTGGCGGTGGTGGCCCCTGGCCAAGCACCACAGCTATTTCAGACATACCAAGGTGTCGTACGTTCCACAGGGGATCAATGCTGGAATGCTGCTTGTAGAACACTATGAGCAGTGGAGGTGTAGTGATGCTGCCAGCCAGAGTTCTGCTGTACAGCTCCTCTCTGAAAGACAAGAGGGAAAGAAGTTGGGAAAGGATCCTCACCTACATCAGCTGGCTTTCACTTGCAGCCTCATGACAGGAATGCACAGATAAACACACAGCCCACCATTTATTTTAACACTTAAATGCCACCACCATGACCCGGCTCCTGACCTGCACTCAGCCCCACCTCGGGGCACTTACGCTACATTAAGTGTCATCCACTTCTCTAACTGCTTTGTGATGTTCTGTAATTTCCATTCTGTCAGATTAGCAACAAAAACTCCTGGATTGAAAGAGCAGGTGTTGGCTTTCATCGCAAGCTTTCGGATGGTTTCTTTCTTGTAATCCAGAAACCCAATGTAATTGTACTGAAAAAGAAAGATTACAGTCAGCTGAGCCACGTGATTTGGGTAGGAACAGCCAGGTTCCCTGTGTTTGGAAGTCAGCCTCAAGAACAACAAAGCCAAGCGCCCTCCTCCAAAGCCTGGAGCCTGCAGTATTGTTACAACTGAACCACAACAAAACCAACCTGATTCCCTGCTCCACGGACAGCAACCTTATTGGTGGTAGAGTCACAGTCATCTGAAAAAGCAGCTGCATGTCCAGGTTTCAGTGGAGTATTGTAAAGCTCAAGGATATCATCTGAAAAATGGAAATCCGCACAGAAAAATCAGAAGCTTAAGCTCTGAGTGAGCTTTTGTTCAGCAGATAAAAACATGAAGTTTAATCCAATCGTACTTGCAAAGTTTTTACATCTTTCCTTGAAGCAAAAATGCTTGGCTGCTGTCAGAGGTGGCACACTGAACCCAGCATAGACCATGGCAAAAAGCATACTACAAAACGGTCCCATACCTTGCACTATTACGTCATCATCCACATAGATGGCCTTCTCTGCATGAGGTACCAAACTGGGCAAATAGAATCTTGCAAACGTTAACTGTGGATGCACAAAAAGCAAAAAATTGCATGGAAAATGGTTCAAACACACGTGAAATTAATGCTCCAGACTGTGGCAGTGGTGTGCACAACTTCTATCCAGGAAATAAACCAGGTGGCAATATCTTAGAAATTGTTTTAAATGGGCAGTTCCATCAATTCCTGGTTTCCTGTGAGCATCAATAAACTAACTTTAAAAATAGTCTCTATCTGAGTTTCTTGTCTCTTCATATGCATCTGTGGCACCTCAGAGGCCAACCAGCTGTGTTTCGCTGGAGATACCGGTAACGAAGACTGGACATGGAGATATCACCCCAACCCGGGTGATTCTGTGATTCTGTGATATTCAAAACCAGCCTGTGCTATCTGAGCAAAATATTCTGACTGGAATTTAGAAACTTAATTATATGACTGGAATTTAGAAACTTAATTATAAAATATTTCTTTGGGTTTTGAAAGCCAGCTGAGTTCTAAAGCCATTGGAGACTAAAATCAAAGCACACCGTCACTGAATAGTAACTGCAGAAGGTAATGAGCATCATCCTTACTGGCTTTATGCTGTCTGCCTTCTGGGGATCCGCTTGCACCTTCCCTTCTAAGACACCAGGGTCAAAATTCAAAATTTGGTACCTCAGGTTTTTCAGAGCAGTGTTTGTTAGCCACAGCCTGCAAACAGGAAGAGTACAAACTTGATTAAATGAAAGAAAAAACAACAGATCCAATAAAAAGAACTCGTTCTGGCTGCTCTTTTCTCTACCCAACAAACATAGCAGTAGAGAGCAACCTGCATCAGCCTTCAGGAGTGTTTCAAATGTGTGTGCAAGGGCATGCCCACCATCAGCACACTACATGGCTGTGACAACTGACAGGTATGAGACTGCCGCTTATTCTTTTAGAAATACATCATCCTGTTACTACAGGTGCTTCAGAAAACCATCTGCACGAACAGAGCTGTGCAAAAATGAAAAAAAAAAAAAAAAAAGGAGAGAGAAAGGAGAGAGAGAAAGGAGAGAGAGAAAGGAGAGAGAGAAAGGAGAGAGAGAAAGGAGAGAGAGAAAGGAGAGAGAAACCTGATTCCATGCATTTAAATTGGTCAGGTGAGATGCAGGAAGCAAGCCCTCCACTGGCACACTCCAGCTGGATGTCTCTTCTCCATCACTGAAACACTACCAGAAGGAACAACTGGTACTTCCCATTGCAGCTGTGCCAAAAAGATGCAGCGAGCAGCAGCAGACAAGACAGCAAGCAATGCAGGAGAGCAGTATCAGGCAAATTCAGCTCTTTTCAAAGAGACTTTGGTTTTACAGGACTGTGGGAAGCTAACAACAACAAAAAAAACCACATTACCTCAAGTGGTCCACAGTGTCGTTCAAAGTAACAATATAGAAAACCACGTTGGATCTGGTGTTACGGTAAATGCTGTTCATGGCTGCAATTGCACCTCCAAGCCTCTCATCTGAGGCTGCAATGACCACAGAAATTTCCTTATCATTCCTTTCATCTGTCAGCCTCTGGGGAGCAGCAGGTATGAAGTCTATAGGCTGAAGTCCTAATGGATTGGAGTCTGTGGAGAACAAATGGCAGCACATACTCGTTTTCCATAAGTGAAATGCAGGAACTATTACCATGCTAAATCCCCCCCTAGAATTGTTTCTATCACACGAGTTGCCTCAATGTCTGAGATGAGAGACGTGGACCAGAGCAGCCCAGCACCAAACACGCACACAACTGACCCCGTGTTGAGAATCCAAACCATTAACATCCGTGGAAACGTCCCGCTTGCAAATACAGTGCGTGTAACTGCTTTAAGTGCTCACACACAGCACAGCAAGGTGCTACGTGGCGGCTCCAGCTACAACAGGCTATGCTCCCCCTGGGTCCCATTCGCCACACCTACAGCCACCCTCCTTCCTCCCTGCTGTTACCCCAACCACCCCCCACCAGTCACACTGACCTTCCCCCTCCTACTTTTGTTTCTTTTCAGGTAAAAACTAACGGACAAAAAAAAACATATTCTAAATTACCACCATTGCTGCAAGATTCTTCCACCCGATTATCAAGGCATCACACGCAGCCCAGTTTTATTCCAAGCATCACAGATCCCATTACCTCAGCTGAAGCAGCAAGAATTTATCCTCACAGCACAGATAGGAAAACGGGAGACCGGCAGCTGAAATGCAGGGCCACATCAGCTGTAGGAGTTACAAAAGCTGCAGACTTTTGTAACGCTGCCCATATAACTCCAGAACACCTCAGCAACGTGAGGAACAGAGCTGGAAAGCGGGGAATCGGGGGTTCACAGGGACGTGGAGAGGCTCTGTGGTGCTGGGAAGGGCAGAGGGCAGCAACAGGGGGCAGAGGCACAGGGACGGAGCCCCGTTAGGAGAGCAGAGCTGCATCATCGCACAGCCCCGGGCACGGGGCGCACACACACCTGTCAGCTCGCGCTTCAGGAGGTCGCTGAGGCCCAGGAAGTTGTGGTGCAGAACGAGCAGGAAGAGAACGATGGCCGCCACGAGAATGGAGACGTTCACTGAGGATTCAAAGCACAAAGACGACGGGAACGGGTGGAGAGAGGCCGGAGGAGTCGGCAAAGCGCGAAGCGGACCCGAAGCGGCAGCCGTGCGCGCACAGCTCACCTTTCCTCAGGCTCATCGTGCTCCGCCGCTCCGTGTCCCGCCACAAACGGCCCCGAACGGCTCCGAGAAACCGCCGCCCAACGAGGGCGGGCGCCGGGCCGAGGAACCGCGGACGCCCGGCTCCACTCCGCCGCCCTGCCCGCGCCTCCGCCAACTGCCACCGCGGCACCGGGCTGCCCGCCGCGCCGCCTACCGGCCACGGGCTGCCGAACCGCGCAGCGCCCGGACCCCGGTGCTCCGGCGGCGGCCGCGGGGACTCGACCGGGAGGGAGCGCGGACTGAGATGGGGCGGGAGCCGCCCGTAGGCCGGCAGTCGGCACCGCGTCCGAACGGGCGCAGTGACGGACACCCCGCGCCCGCCGCCCGAAGGGTCCTCGCCGCGGGGTCCTGCGGCCAACACCGCCGTTGCCGTGGAGACGGCGTCCACCGCCGCGCCGGCACCTATGGAGGAGCGGGGTGGGTCCGGAGAGCTGGCTGCAGCCGACGGAGGAGACCGGGGCGAGGCCGGGGAGCGGGCCGCAGACGACGGCGGGGACTTGGCCGAGAGCGCGGGAAACGCTTCGGAGCCCTGGGGGAATGGCGGAGCACAGCGGCAGCGAGAGACGGGGCGCGGGGCGGACACTTCCGGCGGCGCGCGGAAGCGCCTTCCGGTACAGCTGCGCCTGCGCAGCAAGGATGTGGTGTGGGCTGCCATCAGCGGGGAGGAGCCTGGTGTGCAGGGGGAGGGGGAGAGCGAGAGCGAGGAGGGCGACGTCGGCGAAGCCGAAGAGCGGGAGCGGGAGCAGGCCAAGGCCAGTGAGGAGGACGAGGAGCGAGAGCAGCGGGAGCAGCAGGAGCAGGCCAGTGAAGAGGACGAGGAGCCGTGCCCCGCCACCATGCTGGACGTGTTCCGCTCCATCCCCACACAGATGGTAGGGGCGGGACGGCCCCGCGGCGGCTGCCCGGCGGGGTGCATCCGCTGAGCGAAAGCTTTGTTTCCACAGGACTACAAGGGCCAGAAATTAGCGGAACAGATTTTCCAGGGCATCATTCTTGTCTCTGCCGTAAGTACACGCGGTGATAACGAGGGGCTCCTTGGGTTTGTTCTCCGATTTTAGGATCTCGGTTCTTCTCGTTGCTGGGCCTGGCTTGGCATTAACGCTTTAGTTCCGTATTTATTTCTTTAGTTTTGAAATTGGCCTTCAGTTTTGCAGACGAGGTTAGAAAGGTGCACCAAGTGTGCTTTCAAACAGAAAAACCCACGCCATCATTTGTTCTTAACTCTCCTCCACGCCCCCAGCCAAGCGTGGCTTCAGCAGCCTTTCTGCGTGCTTGAAATGTATCAAAAACGTGTGTGTTTGTTGGTTTGTTTTAGGTAATTGGTTTCATCTTCGGATATGTCACTGAGCAGTTTGGATGGACTGTCTACATAGTTATGGCCGGATTTGCATTATCCTGTTTGGTAAGGGGGTTTTCTTGTGCCCAAGCCGGAAACTATATCCACTATTTAACCTGAAGCAGCGGTTGAATGACGGGGCTGCAAGCACAAATGTTTGCCATTTAATTCAGGTAGCAGTGCACATCTCTGCTTTCTTTGAGCTGCAGAGCAAGCAGTCCTGTACTTAAACTTACATGACAACACGTTAAGATTTTACAGAATGCTGCAATTTCATGCTGCTGCCTACACTGAATTGATTTTCCATTTCAATTAGATATTAAAGTTCATCTGACTCTGTTGGTAATAGAAATGGCAGTGTGTTTCTCTGGGTACCCAGAGAAACGGTGAGCTGCTGCTAAAAGGAACGTGGAGACCCAGATGGAAAGCACGAATGTCCGTGCTGCAGTTCAGGTCTCAGAAGCCGCGCACTTCTTTAACTCCGTGCTTTACGTGTTTTGTTTTGTTCCTGTTCTCTAAGCTGACACTCCCCCCATGGCCCATGTACCGCCGCAACCCCCTGAAATGGCTGCCTGTGCAGGAGTCGGGCACAGAGGATAAGAAGCCAGCAGACAGAAAACCAAAAAGGCATTCTAAAAGCTAAATAAAACGGTTCTTTGTTATGGTACGCTGTGGCAATTAACTTTGTTAAGCTTTAATGTATTTTCCCTGGGAGATGCTTCTTGTCTCAGTATTGTAGTTTCTCCCCCTTATTGGTTTGCACGCTGTCATGAGTTCATTAAGAGCTGCACAGAGCACGAAGGCCCTCTCTGCTTTGGCTGCAGTTTAAGTGAAGTCATAGGGAAAACAGCATGGGGTGCTGAATTTCAGGCTGAGTTCACATTCTCCTCAAAGTGTTATAGCAAAAAGGAATGCTGCCCACACTCAAATGGAGTGTAGTTTGGCTATTGCCATGACTGAGGAGGCAAAATACAACTATGCTTCTTTGAAAGTATTTCTAACCACGTGAAAAACAAGCTGTCAGCAGTGCCAGGTTGAACCAGGTCACGTGAGACGGTACATAATGCTCGGTTTTGGGAAGTCCTAAGGGCTTGTAACTGATGTAGGGTATGAGATGGCACTGACAGCTTTGTTAACAGCAGGTTCACGTGGGGGGAGAAAGCAGCGTCCCGTGAGACGCCATACGAAGGTATGAACGCTTTTGTCTCAAAGATGGCTGTAAGATGCACGCACAGCTGGAGGCATCTCTGCCTACACAGGGCTGCCAGGAACCGGGCCTCGTGTGGGAGCCCTGCAAGCGCGTTGAATGAACCTTCACTGTGAGCAACCCAAGAAGAACCGGACTACAACCTCGATCGCCGAGGTTCGCTGCTTAGGCGACTAATCGCGACATACCGGGGGGGTTTCTGCCGGATCCTCTACGAACGGAACGGCGATATAACAGAGCAGCGCGGCAGCTCTCGCGAGAGCGGCTGACGTGAAGTGGGCGTTGCCAGGGCGCGTTGCCGCCCAGCAGGATGGGCGCTCAGCAGTTAGCGGATCTGTGAACGGGTCGTTGCTGCCTGGACGCACCGAGGTGCTGCCGTGGTCACCGCACGGCGGCGAGCTGCTGCTAAAAAGAGCGTGCAGACTCAGAAAGCACGAACGCCCGTGCCGCAGATGCTGCAGTTCAGGTCTCGGGCTGCAGAGTCAGCCCGGCCGTGTCAGTGCTGCAGCGGGGATCCCGGCTGTGTGCGGTGCGAGCAGCTGGGCGATCTGCTCAGCGCGGTGGGAGAGCTGAAGGGGGAAGCAGAAAGGCTGAGGGACGTCCGGGACTGTGGGGATGGGATCGATTGGCGGAGTTGCACTCTGCCATCCCTACAGGGGCGGTGCTGGGAGATGCTCCTCGAGCGCCTGCTGTCTCACAGTCAGGCGGGAAGGGGAGACCTCAGAGGCAGAGAGGGATGCAAACAAGTCCCTGTTCGGGGCAGCAAGCTGACTGCCCCTCAGCCTGTCCCACCTTCCCAGGTGCCCTTACAGAACAGCTATGAGGACCTGGAGCTGGAGGGACTGGGGGATGTGGATGGCGGTGAAAGTCCAGCCGTGCAGCAGAGGTTGCCCAAGGTGGTCAGTCTGCTCCCCGTTTTGCTACAGCGTCAGTCGGGAAGAAAAGAAGAGCTGTAGTCATTGGGGACTCCCTTCTGAGGGGAGCCGAGGGCCCGATATGCCGCTCGGATCCGTCCCACAGGAAGCTGCGCTGCCTGCCTGGTGCCGGGGTGAGGTGTTGCCAGGAGCATCACTCACCTGGTCAAGCCCTCTGATAATTATCCGTTACTGGTTTTCCACAGTGGAAATGAAGAGGTAGGCAAAAGAAGTCCCTCAGGCAATCAAAAGGGTCTTCAGGGCTCTGGGAAGACTCCTGAAGGATCAGGAGTGCAAGTCGTGTTCACCTCTGTCCTCTCTGTTGGTGACTGGGATCCACACAAAAGGAGAGGGTGGACATGCTGAATGAATGGCTTTGCCAGTGGTGTTGTACTCAGGGCTCTGGGTGCCATGGCTTGGGACACAGCCTTGAGAAGGGGGGAATGCTGACAGCGGATGGGAGCTGAGTAGAAGGGCCACAAATATTCTTGGGAACAAGGTTAGCAGGGCTTTAAAATAGATATGATGGGGGTGGGAGGTGCACTAGGTAACAGAGAAGTGTGTGGGATTGCTGTCACCTTGAGAGGCAGTAAGGGAAAACCCCAGACTTGTCCTGGAGGTACTAGGGAGGGCTCCTGAGGAGGAAACAAGGCCAATAACTAAGCTGAAGTGCCTCTGTACCAATGAATGCAGAATGGGAAATAAAAAAGAGCAGGTAGAAACCGTGGTGCAATTGGGAAAGTATGACCTAATTGCTATCATGGAAACATGATTGGAGTACCCTGATTGAGGACTACAGGCTTTCCAGAAGGGACAGACAGGGTAGGAAGGGAGGCAGACTTGCCCTCTACGTTAGGAAGTGGATAGATTGTGAAGAACTGTGCCTGAGGAACAGCCCTCATCTGGTTGAGAGCGTGTGGGTAAAAATCAAGGACCGGTCCAGCAAAGGGCACCTACTGGTCATCAGATGGCCTTAAAGGGTCCCTTCCAGGTCTAAGGATTCGATGATTGTATAACGTCGCTCACACTGATACACTTTTCCTTTCCTTCTCTTTCCCCTTCCCACTTTTTATAATAAAGTGGTTGGGCAAACATTTGACTCCATTCTGAGTCCTAAGCTCATGAACCATCTCATGTCCAATAATTCACAGGATCACAGAATCCTTAGTTGGAAGGGACCTTTAAAGGCCATCTAGTCCAACTTCTCTGCAGTGAACAGGGACATGCACAGGTAGGTCAGGTTGCCCACAGCCTGATGCAGCCTGGCCTTAAAAATCAGGGATGGAGCAACCACCACTTCTCTGGGCACCCTGGTCCAGTGCTTCAGCCCCTTCACTGCTCCCACGCACAGCTGCACCTTCCCCATGCAGGCCTCAGACCTGTTGTAGAGAGGCACCTGGGGGGTGGAGCAGGCAAGGAAGGTTTTCATTTGCAGCTTCAAGCAGACTTTTGTCCATCCACACCCTTCCTTTGTATTCTTGCCTCCAGCCATTTTTCCTTCAACCTGAGGCGATGCAGGCTGCCTCAGGTTTTGTGTTTTTGCCTTTGAAATAAGCTGTCTGCGCATGGGTGAACTGTGCTTTCCCTGCTCTTTCCGTCTGTCCCCCACACTACAAGTGAGAGCTGCTCCCCCCCACTAACTCTATACAAATACTTGGGGTAAGGTTTGGTCTCTCACACCGTGGCCTCAGCATGGATTCTGGTACCACCATCGCCTCCACCATCACCTCCCTCCCTCCCTCTATATGTATGTATATATATCACTATCTATATATACACATCACTTTAGCCCAACCTTTTGCTATGATAAATTCACACACTTTTTTTTTTTTTTTTTTGGACACTCCTTTTATACAAAGCTTAGTCTTGCAGCCCTATAGAAAAAATGAAGTTTAATTAAGAGAATAAAAACTAAACACAGTTTCTCTTCTGAGAAAGCATTTTAACATGAAAAATATTACTACAAAGTATAATGTTTTTTGCACGTTTATGCAGCCAAGGTCAGTGGAGAAACACGCTCTTCAAGCTGATCCAATCCATCAGACAAGATGGAAAGCTCTGTCCTCTTTGCTCAGGAAAAGGCTCTGCTCAGAACTCCACATTTTCTTCAAGGAACTTCAGGTGGCGTGCCTTCGCACTGTAGCTCACATACTTGGCTCCCATGTGCTCCCGCAACTGCAGCTGTTTAGAGCACAAGGAAGAAAAAAAGAAAATACCAGCAAACTTACTGAAAAGTGACTGAAACATCAGCAAAAGGAATCAGGATGTAAACCAAAGCACTCAGCTGAAAGCAGCAGGTGAAGTTTTATTACACAGATGGAAGGGGGGAAATGGGAAAAGTCCATTTTACTGTGAAAGCAAGAGATGCTCCAAATCCCCCCTGGCAGTTTTAAATACTCGCTGGCAATGCCTGCTCATGAGGTATTTTCTTTGTAGTAAAGTTTTTAATCAGAGGAGTCAAACATTTTGCTCATTCACCTCCATTAGGAACAGGCATTAAACCATTTCTCACTTTGAAGCAAGAGGAACATGAAGACACAAAGTTGTAGTTCAAAAGGAAGCCCTTAATGAAGAAACAGCACAGAGCCATTACTTACACCCCTCACATCTTCCTCAAACTCAGGGACAGTTGTAAAGCTCCTCTGGTTCCTCAGGAACATGTAGCTGAATGCCATTTACATTCAGAAGCAATTTTTATAATGTTGAACACACACTCAGGCTCTTGCCTGCCATTGACCACATCAACACTTTCTGGAACTCAGGTTTGCACTGTTACCTCAATATCTAAGAAGTGGTTTGTAAGAAATCAAACAATTCTAAAAATCTGACTTGTAAAGCATTCACCTCTCTCTTCACTTCATCTTCTTCTTCCATAATGCTGTACACCCTCTCAAGAAGTTTCACACCCAGTCCTCGCACCACATCAGACCTCAGGACTTCAACCACTCTCCTCATCTTTTCAGGACCTGATAACATGTCTATTAAAAAAAAAAAAAAGAAAAAAAAAAGAGAAGATCACTGCAGTTACTTTCAATTTTCATACTACACACCTAGAAGAACACAGAACCACACATTGCCACAGAACTGCAGTTGTCAGTTTGCATGAAATAACCTTTTATCTGAAGGAGATCATCCACAGTGATCTCCTGTGAGAGCCATTCCAATGCTCAATCTTCAGGCTCTGTACAGCACAACATCACTGCAGGCAGCTCACACAATTAGGCCTCTAACTTCATTTCAGGCAGTTCTTCTGCAAAATACTATTTTTCATTCTAACAATTCTCTACAACAACAGAAAACCACTCAACTGTTTTAAGAATAATTTCTTGCAAATGAGCTTCTATATGAGCCTGTGGATGCCCCATCCCTGCAGGCATCCAAGGCCAGGCTGGGCTCTGGGCAGCCTGGGCTGCTGGTTGGTGACCTGCACACAGCAGGGGCTTGGAACGAGATGAGCACTGTGCTCCTTTGCAACCCAGGCCATTCTGTGATTCTATGATTCTATCTTCATAAAAACCTCCACTGTCTTTAATGCTGAGTTGTGCGATTCCAGCTTTGTCCACAATTCACAACAAGTGCTTTCAAAATGCTCAACTCCAACTCTGAACTGTTCATTCTGGAAACTTCTAAATGCAAGTCCCAGCACAGATCAGCTTTCTTCATTAATAATTGCAGGGACTGACCCCACTGCCTTCACTGGCATGTATATCACAGCTAGAACAGTTCTGTACCCAAAATTATTTGGAAAGCTATTAGAATCTGGAAGAAGCAAGAGTGGACCGATTGCTTTCTGCCGCCCACTAGGAGGTTTTCTTTGGTAATTAGCAGCTGACAACCAATCATTTAAGATAGTAACACAGCAACAGACCTGAAGAAATCTCTTCAAATTCGAAGTCCTCTGATGGCTCTGATGATTTTCCATGCAAACTCAAAGTGTCTCGGTATTTCCTATGCAGTTTAAACTCCGGGGCTGGAGTTGAGGTTACAGAGCACTCAGAGCTCTCCTTGGGGTCCACTCTCAGTGTGCAAATCATCAGCTGCACCAGCTCATTCACTTCACTCACGCTGCTTTTTCTAGGAGAGGAGAAACACGATGTAATTCAGTTACCATTCGTGATGCAATTTCCCCTCTGCCTTCAGAGGACTTTCAATAAATAGGGCGAGGTCCTGCTAAGCATCCCAGGTTAAATTCACATCCTGCGGTGCAGTTTTACCAACAGCAGCATGAGCAGTATTCCATCTAACAACGGCACCAAATGCATCCAGCTGGACAAAACCCTCAGTCCTATCAGCTGCTGCTACCTGTGCAGCTGCACCTGCAGCGACGCAACAAACAGCATCTCTTGAAGAAGTTGCTAACACTGACAAAATGTGAAACAAATTATTTCAGCCCCCTTCAGAGCTGAAAGAAAACACACGGACAGCTCTGCACTCGTGCTTTTAAAGCACCCTGGGCGATCTTTATCCTCTGATGCTGCAACACTGGTTTACTGGAGAGCTTAATTTGCCAAAATACAGCTACACAATTGCATGTTCTAAGAAGTACAGCACAAAAAGTTTATCATCAGAGAGAGACAACAATTAAATGCTATGTATCATGAGATTCTTCAATCACTGTGTAAAGGGAAACTGGGAAAGCAATGCCTGGAATTTTTCCCCCCACTCCAAGTCAAGGTTTAATACTCTCCCACACTGTACACAAAATACTTACTTCTCCTTGCAATCTCCATCAGACTTATCTGTAGAGCTTGTGGAAGAGCTCAGCTCATCATCAGACAGGCAGTGGGTTTCTCTGCTTTTCTACAGGAACAGGAAACAACAGAGGAAAACCCTGATTTTCAGAATTAATTTATCACTATGGCACTAACTAGTTGCTCTACACAAAAAAGAGCCCAATTCAACTGGAACAGTTGTGTGCATACTGATATATTCAAAGAGTTTCAACTTCATTTTTAAACAAGCTAATACACATCAGAACGTGCTTACTGCTTGTCTGACTAGCACCACACCATGGCTCGGTTTCAACAACCACCAATGCTTTACCAAGTGCCTCATTTTAAAGCAATTACATCATGCACAATTTCCAGCTAGCTACACTATGCATGATTATCCTTAGCTCGTCTGCTGATCTTTAACACACACATCTTCAAATCATATTGATTTCCTTTATTAGTTAAGGTTTCAGCATCCCTTGAAATACACAAGGAGTCTGTGCCACGTGTCCCCAGGATCTTGTGCTCAGTGCACAGCACACAGCACCACTACCAGCAGTGCACACAGCATTACCAAACATTACTAAATCCACGTCACTTTTGCACTTAAATAACAGTTACAGCATACACAAGCAGGCAAACCATGCAAAATACCTTCCTCGCAAGCGCAGGACTGAGGAAAACAAAGCCTATGCTTTGACTTTTCAAGTTTCTTCCTTTGTTTTCCTGATGTTAATAACGTCCTGTGGATTTGCAGAAGATTTTGCCCAACGTATGTTCATGACCTTAGCCTTTTTTTTTTTTTTCTTTTCAATTAGGCAACTAAAAGAATACCACCAAAAACTATTTAGTTTTCTTCTGGAAGCTATTTCTTATTGTGAGCATGTAAACATACTCAAATACAGCATAGAAACACTACTAACAAAGCACAGTGAGATGTACAAGGCTAGAGGTAAGGTGTGAAGGCTGAACTCCAGCAGGCGATTCACCCACCACCAAAACACAGCTCATGATAGAAACGTTCTTATCCACAAACCAAAAAACCCAACTAGCAGTGAAATCACACGTCAGTGCTGCTGGGGGACCTCTTAGGCTTTACCTCTGAATGTGTATGGTGTAGAAAATGTGTAGAAGTGTTAAGCCGAACAAACAGGCAGATCACAGAGCTGTACTTTCCCTCAGGACTTACAATACATGCAGATAACTGAGCATTCTCACTGAGTTTCTTCCATACACAGGTTTGTTTTTTTTAAATACGGCTAGGTTCCCAAATGGTGCCTCCACTGAAATACATCAAAAGCGTGACAACCTCAGTTTACCTGAGAAGCACTGGGATCTGATGAAGACTGAGCAACTTTAACACGATTTTCCATATGAGGTTTTCCTTCAACTACTGCACTACTTCCTGCTCGTCTTGCTGGGATCACTGGAAGGATGACATTTTGGCAATATTTACAACTCAGCTGTATGTATTGTGAATTAATTTCATGCTCATGCAAGAAAAGGTTTGGATAGGCAGGCATTCTGCTAACAAAAAGCACTGCTGTTTCTATTGAAAAGTGTACATCCTGAGCCTCACACACATTTCAAATACAAGCCATCACCCCTGAATGCGACTGAACATAATTAAGAATTAGAAGAATACAGAAACGTTTGTCAGAACTGCAGCTTTAGTGCATCTTTCTCAGGATGTCAGTGAAGAACAGACAGCGAGTTCGAATTTATTCTGGCAGCAGTCCATTTCTAGAGCTCACGTGCAAACAATTACCAGAGGGAAACGTCTCCTCCCGAGACTGCTTCAGCCGCCTCCGCTCTCTGGCTGACAAAGGCCGCCCCTTTAAGATAAATTAGTACGGTATTAATTAGCAATTGTCACAACGACCTTCGCTATCTACAAAACAAAACACGTTCTTTCATATGACAAAGAGAAAGCTGCTTTCTAATTCTAATTCTAAATGCTGTATTGTTTATTACAAAACGGTTTTGGGAACCACGACTAACACACTTTAAAAAAGAAGCCTGAGACTGGCTCAGCACAGAAGCATCTCTTCCAACACCAGCCAGATGGCCAACTGAACTTCCACGTAGGAAGCTACTCTGCATTTCTGTACGTAGGAAGCTACTCTGCATTTCTGTACTCTCTGTACACATGCTCCAGGAACAGCCTGCTCAGAAGAGAGACAAAAACAGAGTGACACCGTGTTTGGAACCAACAGCATTTGGAACCAACCTTTGCAATGGCATCTTGACTGGTTTTGGCGCTGTTGGCAGGTGCAGAGATGTTGACAACACGCTCCTCTGCACAGCTTTGTGCTGCCTTCACACTCACATCAGTAGCAAAAGGTAAAGGCCGAGGAGAAACTGCTCCGAACTTGAGAGAGAAATGAGTAAGAAACTACGTATTTACATCAAGTTCTCTGCAATCTGAAGGCACTCTTGCATGGTAAAGCTGGATGAGAGGTTTGCATTCTACGTGACATCTCCCAGTCTGCACTCCTGCTTGCGACCACTTCCCCTCTCTCCATCCCTAAACCTCATCCCCCTCTTTCCAGACTACTTTTCACCCTGTGATTTTGCTGATCCCAGCCTCAAATACCCAAACTGAAGAGAACAGCAATAAGGTATGATTCCGAAAACCAAGCATCCTGTTTCCCTTTCCTTACAAAGGTGGTGTCTTTCCCCAAAAAGCCACTCAGCCCATTGTGGAAGCAGTGAAAGGAGCCCTGTACCTTCTCTGAACAGACTTCAGCCAGCTCTCTTTTCTTCTGCCATTGCTGCTGTGAGACAGAGGGCTCATGAGTAGAACCATGAGGCTGTAATTGAGAGAGAACTTTTTCCTGAGCATCTCCTGAAGCTCCATGATAGACAACATCCTAATAAAGAAAAGTACTTTTTCAGTTTGTAGGCACTTGAAAAATAAAAAAATCAGCACAGGCTACTCGACTGTTTGGCCTACATCCAACTTAGCACATGACACTGCAAACACAATAAGCTGGTGACAGCCAGAAAACAGTATCTGCTGCACCACCACATCTCAAGAATGAAGCACTCCAAAGACACCTGAATTACAACAGGAACAAATGGTTCCAGCAGATTTTCAGTAGAATCCAAACTCCGCAATAGATGATTTCTCATTTTAAAAGTGCATGAAAATCTTCTTGTAGAAAAAAAGTAATTACAAGGCAATCAGCACCTAGAGTAAAATGGCTTCAAGCAATTGTGCAGAAGTGACAGCTGTGCAGCCAGGGAACAGACGTAAGACATAAATCCAAGCACCAACGTGAGGGGAAGAGCCATGTTTATATTTGACACTTAGAGATTCAACAGGATGAAATAAGAATAGTATTTTTGCAGTTGCCATAACAAACCTGTTTAACACTGGGAAATGCACACGGGGAAAAGAATTAGGCAGCATTTGTGTCAGTTACCATCCAAATGGCAGCACTACAGAAGCCCAGGGAGAAGCTGACATTTCCTTAGACATACTGATTTTCCAGATCACCAACACAAGCAGTGAAAGAATAAATGAAATTAAGGACAGCAAGAGACAATCTGCCTTCAGAAGAAAGGAAAGCAAGACAGCTAAATGCTTCAGACTTCCACATCACTATTCAATTCTCCCTTCTTTTACGCCTCTTTCCACCACTTCATCACCTGCCTGCCTTAAATCACTCCTACTCCTCATCCTCACTTTTTTCTTATGAAACTTCAACATTCCATTGAGTGTCAGACTATAAAGAAGCAAAAAGGAGACAAGGAGAGTGCACGTGGTGTATAAATCAGGCATCAATCCCAAGCGCCGTTTAATCTATCCTCTACTCTCTGACAAATCCAGTACCCCGGCCCCAAGCCTACCATTTATCTATTCAGATCATTTAGTTGAGTGCACTAAATAGTCAAGAATGGAAGAGAAAAGCCTCTCCGAGACCCACTCGACTGGCTGTCTCCTCCATTTGCTGTTAGTCACCTACCCACACCAGGACCAACCCAAGAAATTAGCCAGGCCTATTCACAACAAAGAAGTCCTAAAACGGTTCCTGCCATCTCTCTTCTCGGCTCGGAGATTCCAGTTCCCTTCAGAAGCAGAATTACCATCATCTGAAACTCCCCCACCACACAGCATTTGCAAATCTGAAGCCAAGGCTCCCAGCTATTTAGAGCACACCAATAATGCCATCAGCAGAATCCTGCTTGGGTAGCAAACCCAATACGAGCAGCAGCTCTCTGAGCTTTAAGAGGTGTCTATTAGTTACACGTATTTCAAAGTCCACATAATCATAAATGCATTACCACATCAGTTTGCTTCTGGTCTTTCAATGCAGGCTGCAGGAGTTTCAAAGTGTCATCATCATCTTCCACAGCATCAACAGAGGAGTGCTTAGAATCAACGCTTCTCCCTTTAGAAGCTTGCTTTGTCTTTTTCTGTAGTCCATCAGTTTTCATTGGAGGATTACTGCATATTATTTCAGAATTCCCTGAAGCATTCACACACTTTGCTTTATGACCCTCTGGCATATGCTCACCACTACTCTTTTCACTTCCACAGTTTCTCTTTTCATATGGTAAGATATCAATATTCACTCCACTAATCGTAGCCAAGGAGCCTCCCAGGTTGTCCAAATCATTACTGCGTGGTTTTGTACTCAGCTCAACAGCTGGTTTCTCTGATGGACAAAACTTGCTGGCTTTACATTTGATGGCACAATCTTCCTCATTCTAGAATAAAAACAAAACGAGAGAGTTGCTTCTTGGTATTACACACTTATGAAAGAACATCCCAAGCACCTGAGGAACACTGTTAACATACCAGAGCTCATAAAGTGTAATGAAATTATGCTAGCAGATTGAGAGCTTCAAAAATGCCACAACCCACATTTTAAAAGAGATGCAGGCTGTATGTGCAGATTACGTTTCAGGCAGGGATGTACACATATACTGCTCACCCACTTTCACTGGTGCCACGAAAGAAAAGTTGTAAACCCTTGGCTCTTCCATGAGGGAGAAGCCAATGAGTGCCAGCAATTCTCCAAGAGCTGCTCCACCAAATACATTCAGCATTTCAGCTGTAAAGCCTAAACCCACGACAGCAGACTAATTTCAGAGTACAAACAAACAAAAAAACCAACTGACCAAATAACCACATACAACATTAATCTCTTTATGACTCATTTTAACCACTGGAAACAACGAGAACAACAAACAGTTCCGTGGTGGAGCAATAATTAATTTTGCCAATCAGAATCATGTCACTGAAAACGATTACCACTTGTCATCAAATATTTGAAAAATATTTTTCCTCAAATACTCCATGAGCAGAGTGGAAATACTGGTATATAACTGTGCTTCACACTAAAGGTAAGTCTGCAAATTCAATTGCATGTTTACATAGAAGTAGTTCATACAGTGGCCCACAGGTAGGAAATCAGATGTTATGTAGTTACCATCTTAAAGTTAAAGCACTACAATTAGTTTCACTGACCCACAGCTTTTTAATTACCTCTGTTATTAACCTCAACACCATTCCTTCATCAACGTAAGTTTTACACACCACTAGGAATCTATGTTCTCACCAGTGCTCAGGGCATGTCATGTAAAACATAATATTTTTCCTAGGAGAAAAGCAAGCTGATTTTCAGTGTGCAGGAGAGGAAGAAAGATGCATCTTACAACTCTGCATTTCCTGCCTCGCTCAGAGGAACTGCTTGGGGGTATAATGTCCTTGTTATGACATTCATTCTTCACTGGGACCACAGAAGAAGCATCTTTAAGTTTAGAATCTGCCATTTTCTTAGGACTTTTGGCTGCTTTCCTGTTAGAAAAAAAAGAA
Source organism: Tetrao urogallus (assembly GCF_951394365.1). NCBI lineage: Eukaryota > Metazoa > Chordata > Aves > Galliformes > Phasianidae > Tetrao > Tetrao urogallus. Next base: position 1,909,534 of record NC_136823.1, on the reverse strand, counting down.
AGCTGCTCACTCATTGGCTACAAGACCTTAAGATACTTCTTTAGATTCCATAAATTAATAAAAAACAATCCAGTACACAGATAACAGAGAATACACAACAGGGGGCTTTTTCAACAGGCTGTACTTAACATCCTCATTTTTCTCTCTATAAAAGGAGCTTAGAAACACCATTTAGACTCTGGCAGCAAAATACATTTGTTCAGCACAGCACCAAAACCACTCTTATCTGGGAGCAGGAAAGTAACTGACCAAACTTACCAAAGAAAAACAATGGTATCAGTGAACACCAAAAGGAAATTGCAAATACAATTCCCAGCTGGTAAATGGCCTCAGTGAACCATACAGCATAACCTGCAGCATCCAGTGTTTCCTTGAAAATACTGGAGTTCCTCGTTTCTTTACTCTGAATAAGCTGATCAGTTCTAACTGCTGCATAATTTAATTTGCCTTTGCAAAAAACAAAAACAAACAAGCAAACTCAACTGGTTTTCATTCTAGCTCTCCTATTTCTCAAGGACTCTAAGCCAACTAATATGTTTGCAGGCTTTACAATGGCACACAGAGAACTAATGTTATCCTGCTATAAAACCAAAATAGGAAAAGCTATAAAGCAAAGACGAAAGCAGCAAGAAAGTCTTGCACACAGTCACTCAAGTGAAAACATCTTACATCTTTGTGGCTTCCAAAAACAACAAAATTTGGTGCTTGATATACGGCTGTCTCAGGATGCTTCTCACAGTAGGCCTCTGCTCAGGCTTTTTACTGAGCATAGTTTGTATTATTTCTACCAGCTGTGGGCTGTAATCCTTTGGCATGGGTGGCAGCTGTAACAGGAGTGGAAGTCTGATATTATTTCACACTGTCAAAGCATGCTGCAAAATCACTGATACGTAACAGCCAAATTCAAGCTAAGTACTCTATAAAAAACAGCCCAACTATTCACACGATACATTTCCCCATAACTGTGCTTCGCCTGTCAATTTTTGTTATTGCTTTTAATTAACATTGAAGTTGAAATTCTGTGAATAGGTGCAAGAGATTTATATATAATTAATCTGTTTTAACCTCGTCATACAGCCATGGAAATAAGACACTGAAGTTAGAACAGGAAAAAGGCTGATAGTGATGGAATTCTTTGCACAACATCAGCCAGAAGCAAATGAAAAGCGCTACTCAAAACCTTGAGGATTAATCTATACAGCACTGTACAGAAAGGAAATAAGAAACCCAAGCAATATCTAAAAACAAACTTCCTGGGTGTGCTGCTCTATCAGAGATTACCAGGAAACACCAACCTTACAAACAGCCATGACGATGCACGTAACATCCAAATACCTGCAAATCCCTGCACAGCTTCTGATTGCAAACGGTTACCTCAAGTTATAAAAAAAACCCCAAGAACTGATAAAAATGTTTTTACCTTTCCTTCAATAATTCGATAAACCAAAGAGTTCATGTCTTTAGCATTAAATGCATGTTTCAGTGTGGCCATCTCATAAACGCAGCAGCCTAAAGCCCAAACGTCAGACTGAAAAAAGAAAAAGTTTGAAGAGCTTTGCATTAAAGGTAGAAATTTTCTCTCCAAGCTTAGCCACGTGCTTTCCAAGAGGCTTTTCATCACAATAAATGATTTAAGATCAAAATGCGCTGCAAACTTTCAGCCTCAGTCTCACTCTTTATGTTGATTTCTTATTTCCTCCCAACTTTAACCAAGTGGATTCTGAAAATAACTGTAAAAGTTGCAGTTTGTAGGGTGGTTGTTTTTCTTTTTAATTACAACATTGGTTCTAACCAGAGAAAGAAAATCTTGTTTTTCCTAAGAACAGTTTCCCTTAGTTGTTGCTCACAGACACCCAAACTGATGCTCCCCATGGTTTTCAATGCGTGGAACATCAGAGCACAACCATCTTACTTCAGTTTAAATTCAGAGATGCTGCACGTTCCTCTATTTTTTTTTTTTAATGTTACAGTTTAGTATAAAGCATCCTGTCTCCTACATTATACTTTTAGAAAACACAGCTACGTAACACAGACTAAAATCTTTTTTTTGGCATGCTACAATAGATACAGGTAGCCTGACAAACATCTGATTTGTGATAACTTATCACATGCTGTTAATTCTCACCCACTGCAGCAAACAGCTCCATGAAGGTGCTGCCCAATATCTCATTTTTCCTTTTACCTTTTGTGACATTCAAAAGCAATGAATTAAAAGTAGTGCATATGATTGTAATGTTCTCAGGCAAACAAAACAAGTTGCTTAGCAAAGCAGAAACGACATTTGCATTAACTTACTGTACCTTGTAGTTGTAGGGTTTGTTAGAGAAGAGCTCAGGGCTCATGTAGTACGGTGTGCCTATGAGAGTGCTGGCCATGTCACATTGGTTTTCCAACACTCTGGCTATTCCCAGGTCACCCACTTTGATTATATTTGTTCTTGTCAGAAAAACATTTTGAGTTTTAAGATCTCTGTGAAGAATGTGTTTTTCGTGTAAATACTGGGAGGGGAAGAAAAAAACCAATATAGACTGAGTTAAGTAACACAACTGGTTCTCCATGAGAAGCAAAATCAGGCAACACAAAGGAGGGAAATGCAAACACAACAGAGACACAGATATCACTGTCTAATAAAAATGATTTATCACTGCTGAAGGCAGCATTGGTACATTAACATCATAATACAGGCACAGACCCAAAACTTGGTGCTGCTTTATTGACATCTCCCACAGGGTTTAACAAGCCAGCAGAAAAGAAGAAATAAAAAAGCAGGACTGTGCTCAGACTAACCCACTTCTGATGGCTCCATTTCCTGGCAGCCAGATCTTAGTCTTTAGTTAAAACTTTTGGTGGAAAATGCCATATGAGCTTTGTCTAAAGAATGGGAAAAAAAGGAGGCTTCCAATTAGCAAGAGCAGACATGGCTGTGCATACACATGTACTCGTGTATATCTGGCCACAGGAGCCAACGTTTAAGGAGCAGGACAGAAAATTCTTCTTTCTCAGTGTGAATATTTCCGTCTTGTCTTTGTTACCACAGTAACAGTTTTGAAGTTTGATAATCTCCGATGCCAGCGGAGTCAGATTATATTTAAGAAGATGATGAATTAGCAGTTTAAACTTACCACTTAAAAAACAGCAAATCACAGAAAACAAAATGCTTCTGAAAGAAGCCTTTTCTTTTAAAGAAAACAGAACAACAGCTACACTCCAAAAACCACAGAAGCATTTCAGACTACAAACACCTTGGAAGTTACCACTGTCTGCTGTGACAGAGACGTAGATATACCAAGCAATAGCAAAATCCTTTCTAAAACAGTAAGTTAGTTTGACTGCAGTGACCTGCAAACAGGTCCTTAATGGAACTGACAACCATCATACTCAGCTGTCAACCCAGCCAAAGTGGATTTCAAAATCTGTAGCCTGACTCTGGAATTCTAAAGGCAGAGAGATACAAACTGGATTTCTATTTTAAAATGACAAAGTTACATTTTCTTTTACCTGCAATGCCATGGCAATCTGGACAAACCATTCTACCACCTGATTTTCTGGCAGAAGTTTGCCCTTCTGCTCCTTGAGTCTGTGATAGAGGTCTCCTCCTTCGCAGAAGCCCATAACGATATACAGCAGCCCATCCTCCCCCTGCCAGGATTCTCGGTATGCCACTATGTTGGGGTGCTTCAGCTGGGAGAGCAGCTGTGCCTCTTGCTCTGCTGCCTTCCTCTCTCGGCTGGAAGCATGCTTAAGGTTTAACTTCTTGATGACGTACTGGAAAAGAAATTCTAAGGTGTATCATCAGAGAAGAAAGTTACCACATAGAAGCTCTAGAAATGACTCAAATTTCAAGGAAACACAGTAATGGAAATCTCCTTACATTATTCTATATGGAAACGGCAATTTCTCAGCAGTTATATCCCACACAGACAATTGGGAGGCAAGGGGAGGCAAGGGGGTGAAACAGCTGTAGCTGTTCTTAGTCTACCTGAATGACACTGCACAGGAATTCCGGGGCACTTTGCTTTGTTTTGACTATGTTCACATTTATTATCTTTTTCTTTTCATTTAGAAACACGTTTATCATTAGCCTCTTAAGCCAGAAATGTCTTACAGTGCATCACAGTTACTTCTAAAAGGGTCGTTTTGATAGTAATATTTCCACAATAAGTACATAATGTAACACTAAGGAAAGCATGCAGTTGTATCGGAAAAACAACAATGAATATCTAGAATAAAATTCACCTGAATATAGATCATGCTTTCAAAATGAAATTTAAAGGAATTTGATAAAAAAAAAAATCTCTCTATTTCAAAGCTTGGATTCCACATTTTCATATCCACAGGAAGTATCTAAAAGAGCTGAACTTCTGAATGCACAAAATAACGCAGCTAAGCTTTTTAGGCCTGTTTATCCTTTTCTTAAAAGCAAACCAAACAGCCCTAACAGAAAAGCACCAAACAAAAAACAAGCACCTGGCAGCAGAGCCATAAAACTTAGGACTGTTCTGTACAAAAAGCCTACAAAGCAGTTAACCATGGAAGAAAACAGGCTTCCACTGGGAAAGCAATGGTGCAAGCAGAGCAGCAGTTGGAGGGCTGCCCAAAGTATTTTCCCCCAGAAGCTGAAAGCAGATGTCATTTACAACTCCTTCAGAAACATCTTCAACTTTGCCCTAAAACATATCTGCTGCAGGTACGAGGTTCTGCACATGCAGGTTGAAGCCGGTGCAAGAAGAAATGAATGAGAGTGAAGCACAGCCTCTTGGTCATACTGAAAGCCAAAAGGTCTCTGGCCCATATTCTGTTTTACTGTTAATATAAATTTATTTTTGTTTTAACACTTGAAAGCTGTTATCCTCCCTCGTGTATACCACAACAAACATTTCCTAAAGAATTTCAGATTTAAGGAAAAATATCACTGAAGCCAAACGAGAGAAGAAAACATGGAGCACATATGGAGCATGTGCTCAACAAACAGAGCGGAAATATTTAGGGTCAGTCCCTCACTGATGTAAATTTTGAGGCAATCCCTTCTAAGGAAGCAGCCTTCCATGGAAGAGCCATGTTATGGCACACATCTGACTCCACTCTCACCTGGGAGTTTTTCATTCAAAACCATTACAACAATCCTTACTCAATTTCACTGTCCTTGGCAATTGTTTGGTTATCTAATTCCCAGGCTGGCCCTATTAATTTAATTCAGCACGTTTAATTAGCGTTGAGGAAGACTGCCCCTGATATACCACGGGAATCCATGATGCAGAAAGCAACAGTACCTCACAACTCTGAGCATGGTTTGTTTTCAAAACTCTGCTGGATATTAGAAAAGCTCCTCAGTTTTAATAACCAGTGGCACGGAGCTCCCATGGGAAACACAAGAGAACTGTGTGCAGCATCATCTGCATTTGAAATAAAATACAAATACTCTAGCTATAGTAGTAGAACTAGTGTTCCACATGCCTAATCAACTACAATCACAGAATGCTTTTAGTTGGAAGGGATCATTACAGGCCATCTGATCCAACTGCCCTGCAATGAACAGGAACATCTACAGCTTGACCTGTCCACCCTGGTCTTGACTGCCTCCAGGGACGGGGCACCACCACCTCTATGGGCAACCTGTGCCTGTGCCTCACTACCCCTACTGCAAAAAGGTTTTCGTTATATTCAATCTAAATCTCTCCTCTTTCACTTTGAAACTATTTCTCCCTGTTCTGTCACAACAGACCCTGCTAAAGAGCCTGTCCTTTCTTAGAGCCCCTTCAGATACTGACAAGCCATTCTCAGCTCTACCTGCAGCTCTTCTCCATGCTGCACAGCCCCAGCTCTCAGCCCGTCCTTGTAGGGACGTGTTCCATCTCTTGGTTCATCTTTGTGGCCCTCCTCTGGACACGCTACAACAGATTCATAACTTCTCCCACGCTGAGGACTCCCACATCCTCACCTTCCAACCCATTCCCTCAAGGGCTGTGTGATGAGTAATTGCCAGTGACTGATGCAAAAAAGCTGCTGAGTACCTCACCTTTACCCTCGTCCAACCTGCCTGTATTACTCACTAGTGGAGGCATGCCTTCTTGGACTAACCTTTTCTAGTTGAGGTACACACCTTTCTTGCTCTCCTTACCAAAACCAGTTCCAGTTGAACTTTGTCTTCTTCACTACATCCCTGCACAGCCTAGCAGCATCCCTATACTCCCACGGTACCTGTCCCTGTTTCTACTGCCTGTGCATTTTCTTCTTGCTCTCTAGTCTATCCAGCAGATCCTGGTTCTGACACCTGCCTCTTACCTTCCTTTCTTGATGGCCTACACCTGGGGATGGAGAGCCTGTGTCACTACAGCCCAGGCAGCCTCCAATCCTGACGCCTCCCATCAAATTCACTCACATTGGTGAGCAACAGGTTCTGTTTTGCATCCCCCCCTGGTGGGGCCATCTATTATTTGACTCAGGAAGTTGTCCTCAGTGCATTCCAGGAGCCTCCTGGATTGCCTACAGCTCACCACGCTACTTTTCCAGCGGATATCATGGTGGCTTAAGTCTTCCAGCAGGTTGAGAGCCTGTGAACACAACGTCTCTTGTAGCTGGAAGAAGGCTTCATCAATAACCTCCGTTCCATCAGGCCCCAACCACTAGGCTCCCTTTTCTGCCTCAGTCTCTAACTCACCCATAGGCTTTCAGCTTGCTCATGGCCATTCTTCATGGACAGCTCTTCACACTCTGTACATCTATTGATGCACAGGGCAGTGCCTCCTCCCCTCTTTCCTCACCTGTAGCTTCTAAACAGCTCTAGCTGTCAACAGCCACACTCCAGTCGTGGGAATTATCCCACCAGGTTTCAGTGACTACACCATAGCTTTCTAGCAGCATGGTGGCTTCCAGCTCCTACAGTTTGTTTCCCAAACTGGCTGTATTGGTACAGAGGCACTTCAGCTGGGCAGCCAGCCTTCTTGTCTTCTTCGAGGATAACTCATATTTCCTTTGAAGCATTTCCAGACTTGCCTTCTTCTATTGCCTCAGTGGTATTTGGGCATGGAAACCAATAGCTTATGGTTTTATTTCAGTGTTAGTCAGTTCGACCAGAATGCAAAATAGAGGCAAAATAGCCTAACTTGAAACTCAACACTGCTTAAACTTAGTTTAGTGAACATGCTACTGTGGCAAGATTCCCATTAAGTCCATTGTAATCCTCTTCTGCTTTCTGTTGTGCAAATTAGACCTTCTTCATTTTAAACACTTGAGCCACGTGACACCCATAAAAAAACAAAAAACAAACAAAACAAACAAACAACAAAAAAAAAACCAAACATTACTCTGGCAACAAATATACTTAAAATACAGTTTCTTTTGCAGAATACCTAGCAAGCTCCAAAAGCCACAACCAAAAATCTTGCTCATCCTGCTAGTGAAAAAATGCTTATAACAGTTGGCAAGAGATAAGACGCAGGCCAATACATCAAATATTTAAGTTAAAACAGAAACGATAAGGAAGCCAGATCCTGGCCAATGCTAACGATCTGCACAGAAAGCGGTGACATCCAGGGACCTGCGTAGAGCAGAAAGTCCCCTCCCGGTGCTGTTTACTTTTCGGACGGCGAGGTTAGCAGAACACCGCACTGCGCACCGTGGTTAACGGGCTCGCAGGGCGCTCGTGCTGCCATCGCTTTGCCTCCGGGCCCCCGCAGCCGGGCCCCGGCCGACCCGCTCCCCTCAGCCCCTCGCTACCTGCTTGCTGTCCTGCCGGTGCCGCACCAGGCTCACCTCCCCGTAGCTGCCCTTGCCCACGGCTCGCAGGAAGCAGTAGGCAGCTAGAGGCATTCTCTCGCCGCCGGCCCCGCGGCGGGCTCCCTCAAAGCCCGGCGGCGGCTGCCGCCACCCGGGGCCGCCCGCCCGGCAGCGCGGTGGCCGCTGCCATAGAGATGCCGTCGGCTCCCTGCCGCCACAGAGAGCGCGGCGCGCAGAGCGGCCCGCCGTGCGTCTCTATGGTGCGAGCTCTGCGCCGCCATCTTGGAAGCGGGCGAAGCGGCCATGTTAGGAGCGGGCAGGGCGCCTGAGGGAAGTGCGAAGCCGAGTGCCGCCGCCATCACGAGAAGCAAAGCCGTCCCCTCAAAAACAGCGGCCGACGGTCCCCGCGGTGCTGCCTGTGTGGTGTGTAGAGGCCCGGGCTGCTCGCAGCTGCTGAGCGAAGCCATCGTGTCACCTTCAGACAGCAAAGAGCTGCTTAATAAAGCTCTAGCCTGGTTTACAAGGTGCTCCTTGTCCTCTCGAGCCGTGTTCCTGCCGAGCCTCAGAAAGCTGGCTGCAGGGAAAACTGAAAATGTCTCAGAGCAGGGGAGAAGGAAGGGAAATAAAACTCTCACAGAGCACGTTGGGAAGAAAACAGTGCCCAGCCCGTCCCGTGCCGCAGCACAGAACAGCTCGGCACAGAACGGCACGGGGCTTCTCTGCTTCCCGCTGCTGATCCGTTCACGTGTCTCATTTTAATGTCTTTTGATGTTAATTTTATGTTCTGCATTTGGCAATGCGAAATAAATGAAAAATGACATTTGGCATAGCTCACTGTGTATCTCCAGTGTTTTATTACTGAGGGTTTACCTCACAGACACCGAACTTGGGGTTTTCGTGCGATGGAGGAGATGGAACCAGTTAAAAGATGAGGAATCAGCGCTGTGGAGATAACAAATAAAGTAAACGGGCCTGGCACCTGCAGGCTGAACGGATATGAATTGTGCAAGATGTAAGATCTGTGAGCTAGGAGCTGAATTCCAGCCTCCAAAATGACCAGGAAAACATGAAGTTTCTGGGATAGCCAAGATATGCGTCAGATACTGGCGCCTCAGTCGAGAGCCAAGTGGCATGCAGGGTTATAAAAGGCAGTTTATAGGAGTATAAATGAGTATAAATGAGTTTACAAGACTGCGAGCTTTGGAACAGCTGTGGTGAAGCTGAGGCATGACAGCTTTTCAGAAGATATCAGAAGGAATACAGAAATGGCTCTTGGAGTTCTGTTTGCGGGTGATATTACATAGAAGATCCATGGCTGAAATATTCTTCCAGCTCGACATAAATGTTTTGTAGCAATATTCTGTAGATCATACAAATCAAAATTCAGTGTTTAATTTTTTCTGTACACTTAATCCCACTTTTCACATGAGGTTATTTATTAACACTCTGTAAACAAAGCATTGTATATTTATTTGTGTCGTTCAGATGAGAATCTTACTTTTTTTCCAAAATGGAAAGTCACCTATTGCTTTGCGTTTTATTATTGATTCCTGCCTTTGCATCATCAGACTTTTTGGTAACACATGTCAGAAACGTTAAGGTAAGTAGTCAACCGTGTGTGCTGCTCCCATTCTTCGTAGATTAACTTCCTGCCATTTATCATCATTTTCCAGGGAGCTCGTACAGTGCTGCCACCAGGAGATTTCTGTTCTCTGTTATCGAGGAACACCAGCTCAGATTTGGGTCTGGAACTTTAATCAGCCTCAGTTTTGAATCAGCTATGAAGAAGCTCTCCTATCTCTCTTCCTATCTCTCTTTTTCAAAACATCACTTTCCTCTGTTTTCCCTGTCATTGCTGTATAATAGTAAAGCGTTCTAGAGCTTTTACATTCAGATGTGTAAAAGATTCATTGCTGCCATATAACTCACTATAGCACCTGAATGGCAGTGACAGTGAAAGATGCCTCCAAAAAGAAGAAATGTAACAGGAATGTAACGTGGCATCCTGATAAACATTTCCATGGCCCAAATGACTTAGTAGGATTTTTCTCAAGAGATTTGTGTTAGCATAACATGGAGTATATCTGTGTCCCGCATTCTGCTTTTGGCAGATCCCTGAATAAGGCAGTGCGTCCTGATATTCTGAGTAATTATCTTCATTTAAGTTGCAGACCACTACTCAGTAAATGGTTTTCCTCTCTCTCAGCGGTTAAATCCTATGAAAATTACAGAGGGCAGATCTCTTCAGGGGGGATTGTCAGTTAGTGGGTAAGCAGGGCAAAGCAATTGACAGTCTGTCTCTTCTGATGAAGTTATCATCTTTGCCAAGACTCTTTCTTTGAAAATCAGGATAATAACATATCTAACTTTTTGAAATCACCTTGAGATTTACAGCTGCAAATTAGAAATGCCAAAGATTCTTATTTAGCTCATACTTATCCCAGATATAGTGTATTTTTTTCTCTCTCAATTTCTATACCAACCGTAATTCTCTCTATGCCTTACAGTGCTAAAGCCTCCCTAAATAGATGACCAAGGCTCAGTGCTATGTTTCATCTGTAAATGCACAGCACTTCAGAAAAGATGTTTGATTCTGCCAGTTTATGCTATATATTTTTTTCAAATGTCACTTTATTGAAATGGAAACGATTGTTGTGTGTTGTGATGGAGTCAGTCCAAATCTCTGTACTAGCTCTTTTGAGCAGGTAGTTCACCGCTGATGGGTGGTGAAAGATGTCTGCAAGTCTATCTGGTACATGGGTGACGACCTTCAAGTTGTCAGAGCCATGGTCAGATAAACTCAACTGGCAGAGCCAAGTCTGCTGAAAACTGAGGAACAAGCAAACAAACAAAAAAAAACAACAAAACCAACCCCAAATCTAAGATGCCTGAGTACATTTGTACTTCTTTATGTATACACATAACTATTAAGGGCGGATTTTTTTTTTAATTTTTATTTTTTAAATAAAACTATTCAAAGCGTTCAATGCACGGGTAGCAGTGATGCAGCTTTCCTTCTCCGACCCTCTCCTTCTGGCAGCAGCAAGACTCCTGTGTAGGTCATAAGCAAGTTTCAGTTTAGCATAACTTAGTTGAGCCATTCTCTCTTCTCTGTGATTTCCAATTAGCATCACTTGCAATGATGGAATCTTTAATGTTGTTGTTGATTTGAAAATAATTTTTTATGCCTTATTTTTCCTATGCATACATAGAGGTTTACATAAATATGTTGTGCAGCCATAGGTCCCTTCAAATTAACTGTACAGTCTTTGCTGAGTCATGCTGTATTTTAGTTTCCCAAGCTATAAAATCACAGTTTCTTTCAGTAAGTACTGCAATGGAAGCCCTCTTTCCCCACCCTTTATTCTTGGGAGTTCAAATTTCTTTTTTCCTCTACTTTTGGGTTTTAGTGGATATTTTGCATCTGTATTTTTTGCTGTTGCCACAGCGGAGCATTCTACAAAAGAAGAATGAATATCACTGTTATTAACTAAAAGAAAAACTTTCCAATAGTTGGTGCTACTGGCAAAACTGTGGAAACACTTGGAAACATTGTAAATGTGACTTCTGACTGTAATTACACAAGTCAGGGAAATCTCATTTCTTTCAGAATTGCATAACACTTTTTTTAATGGGATGTTACCGTTTTCTGCCCGCAGAGCTCAAAATGACATCAGCATAAGCGAGGTCTCTAGCTTTCCATCTAAGTGAATCATTAAGAATGAGAAATATCACAAAATAGCAGAACCAGCAAATCTGGCCCCGTGTCAGATCAGGCTCTGTTCAAGCAGGCAGCCCAGGATGATTGGGTCTGAGTATCTCTGCCCAAGATTCTCCCAAGCCACGATACCTTTCACTGGAAGATTTTCCTCTACTTGCTGTTTCAGCGAGAATGACAGCGTAGCACTAAAAATATTGACAGAATCAGAGCAGAGCTCATTCAAAACTACTGTGGAACCCGTAATTTTGCTAAAGAACGTTCACATCAGCAATTCAGGAAAAATGAAATGCGTGTGAAGTGTTAGTTTAGATAGTAGTAGTCAGAATTGCAGGATTTGTAGCTAAAATTTAACACATTTTTAAGAAAAGGGTGCAGAACAAGCAGACTTTTCAGATACTTTAATTTTTTTGTTTCTAAGGTCTATACTTTGGTTTGTGGTTGGTTTTTGTTTGTTTGTTTGTTTTAAGAAGATGAAATGATTGACTGTAATGAGAGTATGGATACAGAAAAGATAGATTTTGTAAGGGAGTGATTTGAAGTGGTGGGTACACAACACAGGCATTAAAAAAGCCCACATCAGTTTGTGAAGCAGGGGAGACGTGCATGCAGAAATCACCTGCATATCACTCTTATAGAACTAGAGAAGCTTTCTCCGAATCCCTGCATTACCACTGACTTTATATATAAAGTCCTGGGGAAAAAAAAAGAAAAAAAAAAAAAGAAAGAAAAGAACCCCAGTCTTGTGTGTCTCTGTTTTCAGCCTGTAGAAGTCCTAAATGTGAAAAGTAACAAAACCCATGAATGTGCCCAACATACATCTCTGATCTGATCTCTCTGCGTCCTTACTGCTCTGTTCAGTGGAGTATGCAAACACGAAAAGAAAACTTGTACAAAATGTGACCCATGAGGCCCTTGGAGCCAGATGAGATAAGGATTTGCAACCAAGATTACGGGAACGCAGTTACACAAGACACTATCGTAACATGAGTTCCCAAGTATGTTTCAATCCTGTTATCTCTTTCAGGTCATGAGAGCACGTGGTATTTCTGTAGAGCTGCTGATATTTGCAGTCATTCTGAGAAAGAGCAACTTTCTTTTTCCCCTCCATGCAGCCTTTCAGAGTATGCTCCCTCTCTGTGAGCCTGCTGAATTGCCATCTGATGTGCTACTGTTAGAGTGAGAGGCTGGTGGGGTGGAACGGGTTAAAAGCATCCAGATCAGTCTGCCTGATGACTGGAGAGTGTTTGTGACTGAGTTTGCAAACCATTTTGTATGCTTTGATATAAAGCCTATTTATCTCCCAAAGGAAAATGAATTGGAAAAGACAAAATACATACCAAAAGACCTGAAAAAACATTCCCAAGAAGATGCCTAAATGAGGCTTTCCTACTTTACTCATGACTTTTTTTTCCTTTTTTTTTTTCTTCTCTTTACAGAAGCGAAATTCTGATAATGACTTGGTGAGTAGTCTTCTCTTATATGAAGGGTTGGTTCTGATCAGGCCATGGCTAAAGATTGCAAGTGACAAGAATATTCTTCACAGAAGATTTCTCTGAGTCCAGTCTGAGCAAATGGGCATTCCTGGCTGTGTGGAACATGAGAAGGAGCCCAGAGCTGCTTGGTTTAGGCACTAAGACTAACAAGTCTGTACTTTTCAAAGCTCAGACAGGGAGTCCTGCACAGGGAAAGAGTGTGAACAAATGATTTGCAACCTCATGTTGTATTTTAATAAATAGCAGTGTCTCTAACACTGTTTTTATTTTATGTTGTAGTTATTTCTAAGGAAGTCAAGAGACTGCATCTCTGAGGCTGATTCCACTTGGCACCTGGATGCCACTTCAGCAATGCTGAATATGTTTTGATCTCGGGGGGAGAAGTTCTTAGTAACCCACCAGAGATCAGGCCTTGCACAAAACTCACAAGCTTCTTTTCACTGCTGATTATGTTGCAGTCAGATCTTGTTATTGCAGAGCTGCCTAAAGAGGCACATGCACTGTTACCTATGTTTTCCTGCAATCTCAAGTAACCTTATTCCTGAGCATTCAAAACAAGTCATGCCCAACTCATTTCATTTCTTAAACAGGAATGAGACTCAGTGGTGAGGAAATTGAGGATAATAAAAAGGGATTTGAAACCCATCTGGAACTGGTTAGATTATTTTTATACAAAATGACTCCTTCCATCCCTGCTCTGGGAGTCAGCCACTCGGTTGATACTAGCAGTGCAGTGCTGACTACGGAAGTCTCAGTCTCAGTCTCAGTGGAGAGAAAAAGCAATTCTTACAGTGGCATCATCTTTGCCAAGGTGGCAGTATTTTGTTAAAGGGGCTGTAGATATGACTCATAGAAATAACTCTGTCAGTTCTGTAGACACCCAAGGAAACACTGCTGTGTCCCACGTCTTATGATTAGGTCTTCCTGTTTCACTTTGGAATGATAGAATCTCCTGCAGTAATTTCTTTCCATAAAATCATGACAGACATGTATAACAGCTGGCTCTGTTCTTTCGTCTTCAATGTACAGGTTGTCAATGGGATAGAAATATACAGAATGAAAATTGATAGCAAAGTGACTTCCCGATTTGCCCACAACGTCATCACCAGTCGAGCCGCCAATCGTGGAAATGCACACAAAGAAGTCTTCTTCGATGTCGAGCTCCCCAAGACAGCCTTCATTACCAACTTCAGCATGTGTGTAAATTTTATAATTTTCTTACAGTAGCCAAGCCAAAAAGTTCAGTTTTAATTTGCTGTTTGATAGATTGAGTAATTTTCTGATACTGTTAACTTCAGATGCAAGATACTTGGAGGTAGGCAAACATCTATAGAAAAAGTGACTGATTTTCAGTTTTATGTCTCTTTGTTATCATGGACCTTGGGGAATTGGAGATCCTCTCCATGGATACACTCAACTTTTCAGAAATATCACTTATTTTACTCTGCTGTTATCAAACCCCAGAAGTTCCATCACTTAGTTGGCATTCCATTACTGTAATTGGCATTACAACTTAATTTCTTTCTTCACGTTGAAAGTGTTCAATTGAGAGATAGGAAATAGAGGAAATTATTCCTTAAATTTGTGTCTTTAGATGCAGTAATATGCAATTTTCACACTTTTATTAGGTTTCAGCTTAGTAGTGTTCATCTCAGCTAATCACACTAGCCCTGTGTTCTTTTCAGTGAAAAGAAACAGATGCTTTTAGGGTACAATCACTCTAAGTTATGCTAGAACTTTTATTTTAGGATGAGATTCATCTCCTGTGAAAAATGCTTGCTTATTGGTGTGAGTAGTCTATGGATGAAATTTTCAGCTGTAGACACCTGCATTTGGGCAGATGCGTCTCATCCAGAGAGTCATCCTGCTGTGAGGTGAGATGAGATAGATGGGATGGGATGAGACAAGATAAGACGAGACGATCAAGCTGCTAAAGTGCAGGTGCAAGGTGTGTTGCTGTCAGCCTAGTTTTTAGATCTAATTCATTTTCAAGAACAAAAATATTTCAGATTCTCTTCAGTGCTAAGCACAGAGCTCTTCATTCCAGGTAAAGCCTCTGGAAGGACTTGTTCATTTGTGCTTCATTACTTGTGCTCAAATCTTGGCAATTGCAGGATCCTGAAAATGCTTTTGAGCAAACCAATTAATAAATAGAGATTATAGATTATGCAATTATATAATATATTATATGCCTATAATAACTTTTCATGTATCAGTGCAAGCCAATCAGCTAAATAAGGCACTTTTTCACCCACAGGACAATTGATGGCATCACTTATCCTGGAAATATAAAAGAAAAAGAAGCTGCCAAACAGCAGTATGAGAAAGCAGTTTCAAAGGGACAGACTGCTGGTCTTGTCAAGTAAGAATGATGTCTGGTGTGCCTTCCATGCCATTACCCTGTAGGAAATTGTGAGATTCATATCTTGCTCTGGCATATTTCTGAAGCTTGTTTTCTTATAGGATCAAGAGGACAAGTATCATTAATTTAGAGTTATTTTAGCATAAATTATAAAGAAGGAAATACAATTTCTGGCAGGTAGTATCTGCAGTTAAGAAAAGAAGGTTTCTGCGTCTTTCACGTGATGTGCATATCCAGTTCTGGGACAAAGCTCCTAGGAAAACTTGGATTAACTCTATACTGTTTGATTATGACTTTAGCAACTGATGAAAATTCCCATCTTTGTGTTACTTCTTTTTAAAAATTGTACTGCACCAACCAAATGCAAGCAAGCAATATTGTGAAAGAGGATAATTTTTTTCTTACCTCCTTAAACATAGGGCTTCGGGAAGGAAAACAGAAAAATTCACTGTTTCAGTCAACATCGCAGCAGGCAGTAAAGTCACTTTTGAACTCACATATGAAGAACTACTGAAGAGGCAATTTGGAAAATATGAGATGTTCATCAAAGTAAAACCGAAGCAGCTTGTCAAAGATTTTGAGGTAGATGTCAAATTTAATTCTGCAGCTTAAGAGATGGTGAGATTCTGTACATATGTAGAAAGAGGAGTACCGTGATCATTCCCACTGGCCTACAGCTGAACTGAAGGCCCCCATAATATTTCTAATGAACCACGTGGGGAGTCCCCACCAATATGCTTTACTGCAGATTTTGATTGATGGGCTTCTGAGCTAGCTCAGCTAGTAAGCCTCCAAAAGAAATGCCATACAGAAAACTGAAAAGCCGTTAAGATATTTTGGAGCAAAATAACTTTTATAATGCCTTCATAGTATCACTACAAAAATATGTCTTTCTCACATCACTATAAAAATATGTTGTGCTAAATTACAGTGATGCATATATTGCATTCTAGAACACTGACTTTTCTGTGCTAAAACTTGTCTTTGATCACTTCTGTCTGCTTTGTTAAAACTCAGCCTTACCCATCAAATGTTGTGTAAAAACCACTACAAAACTCAGTACCTGTATGTTTAAGAGCATTATTTCAAACATATTAAGATGAAAGGCAAACTGAAATATATATCAAACTTGGCCATGGCTCACAGCTGATGACTGGATTATATTTTTGAAGGACTTAGGTATTTATTTGACATTTGACAAAATTCCACCAACTAACCATTTTACTAACCATTTCTATAGAGCTTTGTTTGTTTCTAATTTGTCTTTTAAGTTCTATGTAGAAGATACGTTGGACTGCTGTTATTAATTACAGAAGTAAACTTGTTTTCCTTTTAAGAAAATCCCTCCTTCATATCCTTCATTTCCTTCAGATCCTCCTGTAAATGTCTAAGTTGATATACTGTGGGATAGCCAATAAAAACAATTTTCAATTCATATTTCAGATTGAAGTAAATATCTTTGAGCCACAAGGTATCAGTGAGCTGGAAGCAGAAGGAACATTCATCACCAATGATCTGCAAAATGTCATAAAGAAAACTTTCTCACATGGAAAGGTACAGTAACGCCTTCCATATTTTATTTACTATGTAAAAGTGCTGCAGTCACTAGCCGTGAAAGTGAGAGGCTAAAAATAGAGTAAATAAAGCTTTCTCTGCGCAAATTAACTCTGAATTCCAAGCTAGGAAGCTGAAGGCTGTCACCATGCAGTTGGAAAGACACTTGCAGCTATTAGCATGGAACTGCACCTTTGTCCCACAACAACACGTGGAAGCTTGGACACCAATTGGACTATTTCCTGTGGAAGAATAGAGTCAGTAACAAGTAGTTTTCTCATGTATGAAAGTGATAGAAGTCCTAACACACAGACTGCTCAACATTCTTATCAAACGTATCATTTGGAGTGAAGGGCTGGAAGGAAGATGGAGCCAAGGAAGATGAGGAAGAAAACATCTGAAGAGAGAGCTAGGCAGCAAACCTGAGCTATTAGTTATTTATACAGATATACTAATATACTAATATACCTAACCATATAAAACAGGTCATCCTTATGTCTGTGAATCTAAATATACCAGCTCTACAAACTTGCAGACCTATTTGTGTTCTGTAGAAAGTTTTCAGCTATTAAGATTCAGATCTAAAGAAGTTTCTCCTTTTCAGGGACATATCTCTTTCAAGCCATCTCTTGATCAACAGCGAACCTGTGAAAATTGCTCACAGTCACTCTTGGATGGAGATTTTATTGTTAAATACGATGTGAAGAGAACAACTCCAGATAATCTGCAGGTAATTTTGCAGATAAATGTCTGGCAGATTTTCATTGTTGAATGTGCTTATCTTTCACAGATAAATGTTAGAGTAGTCAAGGTCAATTGTTCCCTAAAGGGCAGGAAGCTGACTATGACAGCTCAACCTCACCAAGACTCCAGTCCCCAGATTACTTAAGGCAGACCTAGAGATGGTATTCAGATTCAGCCAAGAGTCCAGATCATCAGGCAAATTTGTCAGGATGAGGCAAGCTGTGGTGCGAAGTCAGAATACAGAGTGGGTTCCAAATCAGTCCATGAACAGATGGGAGCAGGCATAGTTGTGACACTGCTAGAGACAGGTGTAAGCCAAGCGGGCTCAGGTTTGAACTTAAACAACACTCCTGGGCTCATGGATGGAGGTGAGATTGGTAAGAATTTGTTAGTCTACTCAGGGACTAGAGTCTAAATCAAAGTACTTTCTTTTTCATCAATTTTATCTTTGTAATACAGAAAGCTATTGGTTTGCTAACATCTGATGTCCTTTTTTTTCAGATTGTCAATGGATACTTTGTGCACTTCTTCGCACCAACGAATCTTCCAAAGTTGCCCAAGAACGTTGTTTTTATAATAGATATCAGTGGCTCAATGAGTGGAAGAGAAATACAACAGGTAAGTTATCACGCTACTTTAGAGTCTTGGTGGAAGATCCTCTGTCATGATGTAAAGGACATGGTGACGTAGGGTGCCTTTGACATGGTCCCACCTAACATCCTTCTCTCTAAATTGGAGAGATATGGATCTGATGGGTGGATTGTTCAATAAATAATAACTGGTCATTCGTAGAGAGTGGTGGTCAATAGCTAGGTGTTCAAATGGAGATTAGTGATGAGTGGTGTGCCTTGGAGGTCAGTAGTGGGACTGGCAGCCAGTAGTGTGCCCTCACAGCCCAGAAAACCAACCATATCCTGCACTGCATCCAAAGCAGCATGATCAGCATGTTAGGAAGGTGATCTCTACTCTGTGCTGGTGAGTACTGCGTCCAGAAATGGAGTCCTGAGTACAGAAGAGATGTGGACATTTTGGATCTAGAGGAGGGCCATCAAAACAATCAAAGGGATGGAGCACCTCTCCTGTGAGGATGGGCTGAGAGCTGGGGCTGGGCTGCTCAGCCTGGAGAACAGAAGGCTCTGGGGAGATCTGAGAGCAACCTTTCAATTTTTAAAGGAGCTGTAAGAAAGAAGATGAAAGACTCTTCAGCAGGGTCTGCTGTGACAGGACAAGGGGAAATTGTTTCAAACTAAAAGTGGGGAGATTTAGATTGGGTGTAAAGAGGAGCTTTTTATGATAAGGATGCTGAGGCACTGGCACAGGTTACCCAGAGATGTGCTGGATGCTGCATCCTTGGAGACATTCGAGGTCAGGCTGGAGGAAGCTCTCAGCACTGATCTAGCTGCAGATGTCCCTGTTCATTGCAGGAGAGATGTACTGGATGAGAGATGTACTGGATGATCTTTAACTATCCCTTCCAACTCAAACAATTCTATGATTCTATTATTCTGAGTTATACCAGATGCTTTTATGCTGTGGCTTCACAAATTCTCAATACTGTAAAAACTAGCTTGAAGTCTTGCTGTAGAATAAAATTCTATACATTTAGGCTATGTTTTGCTTACTTAGACGTTATTATTTCAAAACTTTCAGACTATCAGCATTTTCAGAGAGGTCACTCAGGTGTGTTGGCCAGTTTCAAAATTAAATATATATATATATATAGTACTCTGTCCATTATCAATGTTGTTCTTTCTCTCTCCTCTTGGGAACAGCTCTTTTTGTAGTTGGGACTACTCAATCTAATCTAATGATCAAAACTTTCAAATTTTGGTGCTGCATTAAAATATCCACACTTGTTTATGACCTTTTCCACAAACCTGTAGCTACCTTATTTTCCAGCATTTTAATTTTGCCATGCCAACAATCTGTGATGTAAGATTTGATTTTCCTCTCAGCTAAAACAATTTTCCAGATGTAATTGCAACTGGATAACTTCATTAGAATTACTTTGAAATAGACACAGGAATAGGAAGGGTGGAACAAGCTGAAAATTATTTGCACAATTCTCTGTATGAAAGAAACAAAAGAAAAAAGCACTGGAGAGATTAGTTATGTAAAAGCTGCAAGCACCCATTTCTTTATAGTTGAACAATTAATTTAAATTTCTTCCTCTTACAGACAAGAGAAGCACTTCTAAAAATCTTAGATGATATTAGAGAAGATGACCACTTCAATTTCATACTGTTTGGTAGCGATGTACACACCTGGAAGGAAACATTAATCAAAGCCACTCCTGAAAATTTGGATGAAGCAAGAAAGTTTGTTCGGGGCATTGATACTGAAGGCTGTGAGTACTTGACTTGTAGGCTGTTGAGTGTCTTAATTCTCCAATTCAGTCTGCGAATGCAATGCTACCACTTTAAAAATTGTCAATGGGACACTACTAAACTTGAAATTGTTGCAACAGATGACATCTTTTCATCCTTATGTTTGCAAAGCTCAGTTATTTTTGTATCTAAACATCCCCTTGCTAGCAAACTCCAACTTTTCATTGTCATACTATAATCAGGTTTTCTCAGATTCCCATGAAACATGGTCCGTTATTTTGACTGTGTCGAAACCAGATTTCTATGTCTACCTTACAGTGACAAATTTATATGGTGGAATGATGAAAGGAATTGATATGCTGAAGGCTGCTCATGAAGGAAACCTTGTGCCCAAGAGAAGTGCTTCAATAATTATCATGTTAACCGATGGCCAACCGAATGTAGGTAAGTTTGTGTTGGGTGAAATAACAGAGTGAATTAACTAACAAAAGTCATTTTAAATTAAGATAGGCCGTCATCTTTGACTTCTGCTTTTTCCTTTTTCATGATTGAAATGCTACTACACCATCATCATATGACCAAACAAGTTTTTGATAATGGCTCTTAAGAAATCCAAACACCGCTAACCGCGTTTCATTTTATCTATTTATGAAGAAACTCAACCTTTTTTTCTTGTTTAATGTAGGGATATCAAATACTCAGGACATTCAGACACATGTGAAAAAAGCCATTGAAGGAAAGTATACTTTATACAATCTTGGTTTTGGTTATGGTGTTGATTACAACTTCTTGGAGAAGATGGCACTGGAAAACAAAGGATTGGCCCGTCGGATTTATCCTGACTCTGATTCAGCTTTACAACTCCAGGTACAGTAATCACAACTTAAATTAGATGAGAGATGTGTTAATTCTGGCAAGTATGCTAACTTTTTTTTAATTCTGAAGTAATCAAAAAGCAGAAAGTGTACTCTGGTACTGAGACAGTCAAGTATGCTGTAGTCAGAATATTGGTTGCATTTAATTTTCTTCTTCCTTTCTGAAATAATGGAAAAAAAAAAAAAAACACTAAAGAGAGACTCCCCACGCTATGGAAGAGTGTTCAAAACTTGGCACAGGTGACACAAGACAGACATGATTCTGAAGGACACCTTGGTGTGTGCCACATTATATAAGCAAAAGTGCTGCAGTCACTATACCTTCCATATCTCACAGATTATGTCAGAAGAGGAGAAGGCCGACAGAGGTTAAAGGCTCTAGATATTCTGCATTTAGGGACTTTCTGCAAGCTAACTTATTTTACCATACTTCTGAAACGTTCTGAATTCTATATGACATGAAAAGACATCAGTGTAATATGGAATTGAATTTTTGGCTTTTGACATGGAAATAGCATTCATTGGAAAGACAGGCCAAAATGTTGTATGCTGGATTTAATTACAAGGTTGGTAAAATCAAATGCCTCATCTTCTTGGCTCGTGTTATCATTTCAGTCTCTTCAGGGAGTTGGTCTTCCTTTATGAAATGAAAGGATCTTGGTGTTCCTTGTGATGAATGATGATGGAACTCATCATCCACAGCATGTATTCTTGGGTATTTTCCCTCTGTCTTAGTGAGACCAAAAAGTTGGTGTGTCCTTCCTCATTTGCCTTACTTGTAGATTTTTAGGTTTTGTATTCAGAGATGCAACTGAATATTTACATATTTCTTCTAAAATACATTCTAAATGTTCACTGCTGAAATAGCACTGGTTATAGATCTACGCATGAATTAAAGACAAAAGGGTGGTTAAATATTTTTCTTTTTATCCTACAGGGTTTTTATGATGAGGTGTCCAATCCTATGCTAATGGACATGGAATTGAACTACCCAGAAAATGAAATTGCAGACGTAACTAAAAACAGCTTTAAGCATTTCTATGATGGGTCTGAGATTGTGGTGGCTGGGCGCCTTAGAGACATCAACCAAAACAGTTTGACAGTAGATGTGAAAGGTGAAGGTGTAAGTATGGATTTCTTTGACTGTTTTCTTGTTCCACAAAGTATCTGTGTTCAAAGGTGGCACAACTTAAAATAGTCACACGTATGTCTTCACCTCAGTGAGAACATGTATTGCTGCGTATGTGAGAAAGCAAGAGCACCAAAGGCATTGCTTTTACAAGTTCCTTAGGCAAGTTTCTTGCCTAAGTCTGTTAGTTACACTTGGGTTAATCCAGAACAGCTTTGTGCAACGTGACTGAATAAGCTTTGCTAACTTATTTTGTTTTCTTTACTCTCTAAATATCCTATCCAGTTCTTTCAGAAGCCAGATGTTCAGTGCTGGTAGGCAGTAGTCTTCATATTGAACAAGTTGCTATATAAGAATCATAATCACGATTCTTTAAATCCTGAGTAGTCAAATTCTAATTAATCAAATGTCATTTGAATTTGGAAATTGCATTATGTCTCATAGCATACACTACTGGGCTTTTCAGAAGCTAAAAAATTCCTGGGCAAGTTCTTTGTTGGACCACAATGTTTTTCAACTTATTAAGATTTTTCAGGTGTTAAGGTTTTGATTTTGGAAAATAGTGGGAGTCCCTGGCTTATTTTCCTTATTCCTAACAGGCTAATGATGCCCTATCATTTACTTCACACCAAGATAAGGAGCAAACAGCTAAAGCTTTCCAAGAGCAGGAATATATATTTGGAGATTTCATTGAAAGGCTTTGGGCTTATCTCACCATTGAACAACTCCTGGAAAAACGGTAATTATACCAAGAATCACACGTCCAGTGAAAGCACCACGCTGTGTGACTGGACCAGCCTCTAGGATGTAAAGCTGGGATTGAGATCTATTTCCTTGTTTTTGCTCATCATCACACCCAGATGCCAATAGGAAAGCATAAAGAACAGTAAGGAAAATCTCCACAACCTCAGCATTTGTTTTACAGTTAGCAAATTAAACAGTTTTACATTATCATTAATGGAAAACACAGTTTTGTCTTTTTAGCTGCAGAGAGATTACTTCACTTTTAAAAATAGTACTTAACTCAGAGTTCAACAGTAATTTGGCAATCACTGATGCTAGGAGCCTCTCCCTGTGTTCAGCATTTCAGCTACAGGAGAAGAAAAGGAGAATCTTACAGCTGAAGCCCTGGATCTATCACTAAAATACAAATTTGTGACACCACTGACGTCCATGGTGGTAACAAAGCCAGAAGACGACGAAAATCAAGCAGCGATTGCTGATAAACCTACTGAAGGTACAGACATTTTCACAGTTTTATCGAAGTTGCTTTCATGTTCATCTGAAGAAAGACTTGGGTGAGCACAGTTTCAAACACATATTGGAAAAAACTGTTTTCTGTGCCCTGCAGATGTATGGTTTGTGCAAAGTTAGTTTTCCTTCTAAAGCTCATTTCTATCAAACCATCCTTCACTACCAGTTCATACGGGGAAAATACTATAAATTTAAAAGCAGTGTATTTAAAATTAATATATAAAATATTGCATCACAAGAAAGTAGCATTTCTTATCTCATAATTCAGCTAAATTCAATTCTGTTCACATCACTTTCCCCTTAATTGCTTATATACTTAGAAGTAAATGCAGTAGCATCTTTCTGTGTGAAAAGGGAATATTGCCAGATCTTCCTTGTGCAGAATATATCAGAGGTGTTAATACCTGTAAAACATGGTATTCATATATGTTGCAGAAGGAAAAATAAGTAGTATTGAAAGTGCACCATTTATTCTCATCTTCTTTAGTACTTTGGCTAATTATTAACTCCTTGCTTAGTAAATCATTGTACTTTCATGCAGTTCAGCCTCTTTGCTTAGCCTATGTGAAGTGGAATTACTTCATTCCTCTTTATTAAGAGCAAAGGGAGACAAATTCTATCTTCTCAGTGCACCCCAAAGCCACTCTGTCATCAGATATGTGTTGTTTGAGCCATTCTCATCTCTCCCTAATTCCACAGATCTGACAAGCCTCCTGTGGGGCTCTCCAGTCTCATCTCTCTACATCTGTTGTTTTTTTTCCCCCTGAAACTTTAGCCTAGTGCCCCTAGTTTTGTCCCAGTTCCTAGTTCTAATCCGTTTTCTGGCTTTTGCATGAAGAACATTCTTACCTTCTGAATTGATATGATATGATAACCAGGACATGACAACCAGGACTGACTTTAAGGTGATTTAACATAACAGAAATGCTTCCTGGTGATTAGTAAGAGTTTCTTTCAAGTGGAATAAACCTTGCAACCACTTAATTGCTAGGTGCCCTACAATATGAAATAATTCGACAGGCATTCTGCTGATAAAATTGCTTGTGTTATTTATTCAGAAATATCATGATGGAATACTGACATAAAAATGCTTCATAATTAATTTAGCATTCGAGACATTATGCAGCATAATGATTTTGCAGTTTACAGATGGACACTATGAGATATAAAACATAAGAGCATCTAGCAGATGAGGCAGGCATTCGGAGTGACCCGAGTGACTCACAGGTCCTTTTCTGAATCTCTTTCCAAGAAAATCCTCTCTCTGTGTAGAAGTGATAATAGAACTACTCAGAGCACTACCAGCTTGTAGAAAAAGAACATAATTTTTACACATACAGGACTCTAGATTCGTAACTGTTATAAAATACTGAAGATTCACAGTTAATCTGACAATTCAACAATAGGTTTTTTTGAATGCGTTCAATTGTACAACTGAAACTGTAATTTTCTCTTTTTCTTCCTTTTACTTCTCTACTCACGATAACAGCTGAAGGTACGTACATTTGTTATTAAATTCACCTGTCATTTTTTAACTATTAGAGTTAGATTTCCTTAGATTTGGATTTATTCCCTGAGAATTGTATGAAAATACTGCACCATAGATTAAGACTATTACAATTAGATTAAAAACGGTTGGGATTGAAAATTTTGGGGATACTGCTTTCAGTGTGGATCCTCAGAATTGCAGTGTGCCACCATCATGAACTTCTGGCCCAGTACAACTAAGCTGCTTTCCAGGGCTAGCGCTGTTGGCTCGCACATGCATAGACAGGTCTCCTCACAGAGATGCCTTCAGTGTTGCTGTGAATGCTGCTTCTTCAGCACAAATACCCATCTACAAACACTGCTCTGTAGTTTCAAATAAACAAGACAGAAAATATGTGGGAATGGGTGGATAAATCTTACTGACATCACAGTATTAGAGTTAGGAACAAAACACAAAGGAATTAGAAGAGGAGCAGATGTCCCCAGCCCCTTACAGGATCTTTAGAGAAGTAGCAGTTTTGCTGTAAAGTGCACTGGGATTTCTGTCCATGACACTGTGTTGAAGCAAATGACAGTTTGCTTTGTTGCAGTACAAAACCCAAATAAGCTGTTGTGATGGTTTTCCTTTTTCAGGAGTGTTAAGAAATGTGTACATAACTACAAGATCTTGGAGTTGGCTTTGGTGGTGGGAGGGATTTTCTTCTATTCTTTCTAGCCTCTAAAATAATTTTTGTTTCATTCACAGCTCAGGCTGCCCCAGTAGTTGCACAGGGTAAGTCATGAGTGAGCATTTCTACATGAAGCAGCATCTGTCAAAGGAAATGATTCAGCCATCTGAAATCACTGGAGGGATGGAAACTGCCTTGTCTGAGTTTACAGCTGTATTTTGACAAATACTACCTGTTTTCCCTCACTATGCTAAAACCATAAAGACTGAACAAGACCAGCTCTGATTTTTTTCCAGTGAAATAGCTGTTAGGGAGTAACTGCCATTTCATCGCAACAACATTTTTTTTCTCAGATAGAGGATGGACTTGAGTGTGCATCTCTTTAGGAATTACATAAAGCAAGAGAGTGTGATGTCAGCATCTCTGGCTAAATTATTCAGTTACTTATATGAAGATAGTTTTGTTGAAGAGACTGAGATATCCATTGATCCTTCAGATTGCTGGAAATGGGGGAGTTGAATTTAACGTTTTGCTCAGACTAGTTTCAATCTCTCTCAATGTTTCACTCCCTCCCTTTACAATTTTCTGGAAAGCCTCACATTCATTGCACTGAAAATAAATGACAAAACCTCAGGAGTTTTAGATGTGTGGTGCTGTTGCACCTAGACCTGCTGGTAGGCAGTGTAATCCTTACATCTGTGACATCTGTCTTCCTCTGGCTACATTACTAGGAATTTGCATAAACACTGAAAGCAATTTAGATTACAGAATAAATCCTAAAGCTTTGCTTGATTCAAAAGACACACACAGTCATTCCATTTAGTTTAAGAACTAGGGTGACACTCGCAATTTACCTAGCATGTTAACTTCCTGACATTCAGCATGGACTTTGCATACAGTGCATAAATATTCCATTTTGATGTTTCTCTAACAGTTATTTTTCTGCTCTCTGCAGCTTCACCAGTACACTATGTGTATGCATCAAGCCCTACATGGTATACTAGTGGTAAGTAGTTTTAATTCTTTCTATTTAGAAGGAAAACATAAGTGGATGTTCAAATAGCACAATTCTCAGAGTTTTTAGATAATTTATTTCCACAAAAACAACCTTTCTTCTTCCTCCCAGAGGACATGTACTTCTGTCTACTTTAAATAGCCTTGAATGTTTTTAAACACATGAGTCACTGTGATTGCATATGGTCATTTTCTTAGTCCTCTTCCCACTTGCTAGGCTTTGTGATGGTGGCTGTCTATTCTCTACCCTTCCTGTCCTCATTAATAATTCCATCCTCAAAGATAAGCACTCACAGGTGCCCATTCTGATCCTGTAGCCCGGGTACCAAATTCTGCAGGGTCACAGGATAAATGGCACACACCTGGAAAGTTAGGGGGAAGAAGGTTGTAGTTCACTTTGGAGATACGGTAGCAGCTTCTCTGGGACGTCGCCGCTCCATCTGACAGCTGGGCTGGACTAAGCTGGGCATACAGCTTATGCAGGAGCCAGTCCTGCTGGACCCCTCCATCAGCAGATCCACTGCCACAGTTTTAAGTGTTCATGTGGAACTTTGACCTTGTGCATCGCTATACAAATAGCTGTGACTTGCCTTTACAGTTGATGGAGATCCACACTTCATCATATCAGTGCCACAAAAACAAGATGCCATTTGTTTCAATATCAATGAGAACCCAGGTGCTGTGTTAAGATTGATAAACGATCCAGTTACAGGTGAGTTTGTCACTTTAAAATGCAGTAAATCAAAATACTTACATTGAAAAGTCTTTTTTGTAAAGGCTACTTCTCTCTTTTTGTACTGCACAAACCATCTTTTCTGCAAAGTTAACAGGAGCTCCTATCACTGTGATAGGATACTGTTACCATGACTGTTTTCACTTCCTGGAGTTGAATGATCTTTTAATTGTTTGAAAACTCTGTGGGAGTTGAGAGATGTTATTTGCCTCGGTAAGTAGAGATAGGCTATAAAATAATCCTCAGTTTGCCATTTCACAGAGCATGTGGAAAAGAGATCACAGAATTGTAGGGGTTGGAAGGGACCTCCAGAGATCATCGAGTCCAACCCCCGGATGGGCTGCTTCTGCCTGTCACAGAACTTCTGTGGTCCAGGAAATACTGAATTTTTATCAATGAAATAATGGTTGTCATTGCAGACACCTACAGAACAGCTGTATTCCCTTACTGTACTTTTGCACAAACATGCTTAAGTGATTCTGAACTATTTTTCAATTTGGATTTGTTTGGTTGAGCTGCAGATAAAACTACCTCAACACTTCTTGACCTCAGCTGATTATCTGTAAAACAGTATTTGATGTTTCCTTTTAATGTTAGGCATCACAGTAAATGGAGAACTCATTGGTGACAAGAAAGTAAATAACGATGCAAAGATCCAAAATACATATTTTGGAAAACTTGGCATTGCAAACAAGCACCTGAATTTAAAAGTGACAGTGACTCCTGAGAAGATCACTATTCAGAATGAGACTGGAAAGACAACTTTCACCTGGCTTGACTCGGTCACGTTTCAACAAGAAAGGTAATGTCTGCAGAAAGAATACAGCAGATTGCTGGCTTTTTTTTTTTTTTTTTACACTTTTGTGGGAGGGTTGATCAAAAAATGTGCTTTTAAGATATGTTGCCTGATTATGCAAAGAAACTCACCCTGATCCAAATAGTGCTGAATTCTGCCCTCTACTTCATTATGTAACTGACAAATTATTGTATTGATAACTTCTACTGCTTGGAAAGGTAAGTGCAATTTGCCCTGACTTTCCATTAGTATGACCAAGGTAAAATCACATTCTATATTGTGCTTAACACAGTGGTGACTTCAGCAAACACTGGAGGAATAATTTTAGTCATGATATCGAGAGCAGGAATAATAATGCTTAGCAACAAATTTCCATTTTGAGACATGGAGATTGTGATATTTATAGGATAGTGTATAATCAATCAATACTAAGATGTTATAATTATGAAATAAACAAGAGAGTTTGACAAAGCAGATTATGATTACAAAAAGAGAATAAATGGAAGGCTTACCCCTCTCCTGGGCTCACTCACAAAACTCCAGCAGAGCCCATGTCCAGAAGAGCTCCTTCCCTGCTGGCAGCCAGCTCTTAAATAGGTCTAGGAGGGGAGCAGCCAGGCAGCCCAGCTGAATTGCCTTCACTATGCTCCTCTGGCTGACTCAGTGCTCACCTCAGGTGATCAGTCAGAGGTTCAGGCCGTGGCTCAGCAGTTCCCATACAGACAGGTACGTTTTGTGCTGTCAGCAGGGATGTATCTCATGAGATTTATCTGTTACAGAATTGCTTTCCTGCAGGAGAAAGCTTAGAAACAGAACAGCAATACCTCCTCCTCCTTTTCATTTACACTGAGTTTCTCAAAGCACGACGCTGAAACAGAGCACTACAGCAATGCTGTGATTGATACAAGATACTTTTTTTTTTTTAATGGCAACTAATTTGATGATACAGTTATCATAATGAGAAGCAAATCTTCTTTATCCTGGTGCTAACCAAGGCATTTCAGGAGTTGTCTTTTCTGTAGAACAAAGGGAAAAGATCTCGGGTAGCATCCAGGCAAGAAAGTGGTGGCTTTGTTAACACCATCTTTACTACCGAGCACGAGGTGCTACACTAAATCTCACTCACCTACCTGTGATTAATTGTGCTGTTACAGGAAGAGTTTTGATGGAAACATCTTTCTGTAAAAGGCTTTTGCAGATGTGATGTAGTCTGAGTCTTGAACTCTCCATGAACATACAGATTTACGTAGACCAAACAAAATACCTTAACTTTAACACACATCAAGTAATTAATTTATAAAGCCAT
This sequence comes from Tetrao urogallus, assembly GCF_951394365.1. Lineage (NCBI taxonomy): Eukaryota > Metazoa > Chordata > Aves > Galliformes > Phasianidae > Tetrao > Tetrao urogallus. The sequence continues at coordinate 1,880,354 of NC_136823.1, read as the reverse complement.
GCTTGTTTGTTGGACATGTTTTGTTTGTCAGCTTTCCTGTGACAGCTGCTAACTCTGGGAAGCTCAATGCCCTGTCATTTTTTTTCTCCTCAGTTTAACTTTGATAATTAACAAGAAAAAAAGCCTGGTGCTCTCAATGGGCAGCGGCGCATCGTTTGTGATAGTTTTGCACCAAGTATGGAAGAAACATCCTCTGCACAAGGATTTCTTAGGACTGTATACATTGGAAAGTCATAAACTGTCTGAACAGACGCACGGATTATTAGGTATGAATTCTGTCAGCATTGTGAACATGCTTTCTTTCCTTGAGGCTACATGACTTGCAGACACCACCTTGTACTTGGCCTTTCTGAAGAAAGGGGATAAAATTGAGGCTATGTTGATTAACCATATTAATATTTCTGGAAAAATATTCTGGGCTCAGGCTTTGTGCAAGATCGTTTCTTAAATTCTGCTGCTGCTGAGAGCAGTAACATCTGTTGTTCTCAAGGACATCTTCAAGACTCTACCTTGCTAAGTCCATCCACAGACCTTTTTAATAATTATTGCATCAATTCCCCAGTCTCTTGGATGGATTGTTTTCTTCCTTCAGCATGTCCATTTTCTACTAAATATAAGCACTCTGAGAAAGTAGTGTTTGCTGATCAGTTAAAATGTGCCAAACCACAATTAGTGTATGCCTGGTAAGAAAACTAGCTGGTTTCGTAAATGCGACAAACGCAGGGCTGTTGTGCGTGTGTGCAGAGATAGGATGAGGAAAGCCAAGGCGCAGAAGGAGCTGAACTCAGGGAGGGATGTGAAAGATAACAAAGAGGGGTTCTACAGGAACATGGGCAGGAGGAGACAGGCCAAGGAGAGCGTTCCCCTCTGGTGAAAGGGAATGGGTTCATTATGAGTCATTGGTAGGGCTGTAACACCTGCATCATTTCAAATGTCTTTTGTGTGTGTGTGTGTGTGTCTCAAATGAACTCTCAAAACTTAGGTGTTACTTTAGAAAGCTCTGCCTAATGACCCAGTGTCACTTTGAATATTCAGATTTGTATTCCCACCATTTGGTTTGCAAGAGCTAAAAACGCCATTAATAGGCTTCAGAAATAGCTGGGGTGGTGACAAGGACAATGGCCTGGGTTACTGTTCTTGCAGCTGCCACAAGCCTCACGTGCCCCACATGGCAACGACTGGCAGCCACACTGCACTGCCATACCTGTCTGTGTTAGGCTCAATAGTAGACACCAAACGCCTCAGTTGCTTTTGCAAATTGGCTTCATGGGCCTGTTCACAAGAGACAAATTCTCCCATCAACAGAAGATCACACAACTTCAGTTCCAATATAACATATTCAAGTTTATTGACATATATTATTAACTTATATTAAGTCCAAATATTTATTATGTCTCTCTCTATGTCTCTCAAATATATTATATCTCCCTATATATGCTATAACCTGTATATGTGCAGCAACATGGGCCCTGTGCAAAGATTCCCCTTCCAGATGTTCAGTCCTGGGTCTCATTTTCTTTTCCTCTTGAGCCTCGTTCTTCAGCTCAGCTTTGCCCTTTTTGCAGGAGGTTGCATCTTGATGTCATCTTCCTCCATTCCTTTCCTCTTCCTCCTCATCCTCATAGTTTCCTCCAGCCTCTGATGTTTTGCTGGAGGTTGCCAAACTAGGATGTTATCTTTTAGGCTTAATTTCCTCTTCCTCACCAGCCTTATGTTTTCATCCATCTTTGGACGTTTGGCTGGGGGCTGCCAGACACGTTTGCCATGCCGTTGGCTCAGTTTCCTCTTCCGCCTCAGCCTCATCGTCTCATCCAGCCTCTGGCGTTTGGCAGGAGGCTCCCAGTTGCAGCAGGACTTTGGTGCTTTTCTCTTGGTGGGGAGCTGAAGCACAGGCATCCTTCAAGGCTCACCAGCCCAACTGCACACGGCCAGCAGGCCTGAACCGTTACTGCGTGTGTTGTGTTCCAAGAACCCATGGCAATGGGCGGCGTGGTCTCCTGGCATCATCACCTGCTGACTGTGACCGTTCAGCACTTCTCAGAGCATCCCACCACCTGCTCCTCCACTCCAAACTCCAACAGCTTCTCTAGGAGGAGCCAATGGCTGACAGTGCTGCAAGTGCCCCTCAGGAGCAGGTAGACATAGCTGGGCACTGCTCTCTGGAGCAGGGAGAGGGAGGTGACTGTCCCTGCCTACTCAGCTGCTGCGAGGCCCCATCTGCAGAAAACTAGCTGCTAAGGTGCTTCTTGGTTGACTGTCATGTATGAAAACCAGAGAATGCCTTGTATTGCCTAGGATTTCTTTCACGTTAGATAACATTGCTCTAGAAGAAGGTAAAGTTGGTAAACGAGGGATGAAACTTGTGACTTCTCTGAATCCCTGTTTTCTGCAGTGTAGTGGGATTTGTGGTGCATTCCCTGCTGAAAAGTACGCTGTGCTTTCACACTTCCATTCACACACAGCCATTTTCCTTGCATCCTTATTTTGTCCTACAAAATCAGGTAAGGGCAGCAGACCTGCATTTCGGGTCATTGTGGTAAATAATGAGCTGCTGTGAACTCACCTCTGAGTCCTGGTGTGCACTTGGAGGTGTGAGGAGAGTGAGCCAAGCTAAGTGTGGATGAGGGTGTTGTGTCTGTCACTCTTGGCAAATGCTGTAACGAAACAGAGAAGAGAATAAGGGTGCAATGTCAGCACACTTTTCTGTTCCGTAATGTGAAGAAAGAGCCCAGAAGGTAATCCTGTCCTGAACAGGATCCCTTAGATGTCAGGCTGGTTCTAAGCACAGTCTCATCAAGTGATTTCAGAGATCAACAAACGCATTATTTGATTCAAAGAAAGCTGAAGGCTTGGATAGTGGTATGTCATAAATACAGCGAGTAGACAGGACACCAAGTGAGGTAACCTTAAGGGCCGGCTATCTAGAAAAGGCCGATTTTACCTTACACTCAGAAGGTGGAACCACATCCAGATGGTCTGCAGAGAATTCCAGTTTCTGCACAGTAAATAACATCGTAGTCATACATGCAACTTTGCACAAAACTTGGTGTTTGCTTGTGCATTCAGAGCCCTGAGGGTCCTTGGTAAGCAGCATGGCAATGCAGACATTGTGGGGGCTCTGTTCATTTTGTTTCTGCTTCAGTATGTGCAGCGTACTTGACATGTTAATTTTGGCTTCTGTTTTTAGGGCAGTTTTTCCACCCCATTGACTTTGCCATACTTGAAATGCATCCTGGGTCTGATCCCAAGAAACCAGATGCCACAATGATATTTAAAAACAAGGAACTGATAGTAACAAGGTAAAAAAAAAGAAACAAAAATCAAATCCTTAGAAAAGACAAAGAAAAGTTTATTTTGCCAATTTGTATTTTCTGCTTTGATACTTGTGTGGCTGTATTTTGCCTTGCAGGGGCTGGCAGAAGGATTACAGAAGAGATCCTGAGCATGGCCTCGATATTCCCTGCTGGTTTGTTCATAACAATGGAGCTGGGCTAATAGATGGTGTTCATACGGACTACGTTGTTTCCAGTCTGTTTTAAACAGCAGCACCTTCCAAAGTCGTGGGTGCACAGAGTATTTTCTGGAAAAATAGTACTTTTCACTGCTGAAGAAGTGTTAAAAATACTCAATCTTGCCATGCGTGACAGTGCCAAGATCGACCAGAGTCAGATCTTGAGAGGGAAACTGCAGTTCTGCCTGTGTGCACAGACATCCCCAATCCCCTAGCACGTTCCTCCAATTTTTAATTAGTAGCTGAGTGTCAGGAGCAATTTAAATAAAAGCATCAACATTCAATGTCTTGTTCCGTTATTCCAATGCCTGTCAGTGCTTTAATGCCTGCTTCTCAAAGCTCAGGGCGTCAGCTGTATTTTGGGACAGAACACAGGAGGGCAGCTGACAGACCAAAACATATTTCAGATCAGTTCAGCAACACTTACAGTCATCTGACATAGCAGTGAGGGCTGGGCTAGTGCTGTGACTTGGGATGGCTGCTGGCAGTGTGCTTTGAGTCCAGGACAGCGGTTTCTGTGGGAGGTAATAAGCTACTGAAAAAGGCAGAAGGCGGGCAGAGAAAGAGGAGGGAGGGAGAAAGCTCAGAGCGTTGAGACAAGGAAGTGGAAGTTCACATGATTCTGAATTTGTGTTCTAGAATAATGACTTAGGTAGAGGAAAATAATATCTATATAAGAGCAGTGATCCACTTTGGATCCTGTAACAGGAGCTGTGGGGCTATGCAACCAGATGGGTGTCGCGCTCACTTGTTGTGGTGCCAAAGCGAAAATGTAGCAGTGGACAACAGATGTTGAGCTGCCTTGGTGAAGCTTAGGTGCAAGGCAGCATTGGATGCAATTTCAGCCCGAGTGTTTCTGTTGGATTCATGGGGCTGAGGCAGATCACTGGAGGGAGCTGGAATCTTGTCAGCTGTGATTGATGAAGCTGGAAGTTGGCACGGGTAAAATTTACTTCCACACAACAGAAAATTGGAGGCATTCAAGTTTGGTACCAAAGGTTTCCTTGTTTGTCTCAGGTATTTGTATGTAGAAATGGGGGACAACTTCTGCAATGAAAACTATTCTAATTCATCCCAAGAATTTCATTAAATCGTTTAGTCAGAGCAATAAAGTCGTTTTTGTAACGTTATTGATTTATTTATTTATTGTAAACTTTTTTTTTTGTAAACGTTATTTATTTATTTATTTATTTATTTATTTATTTACTTATTATTATTATTTAGTAAAAATTGAATGCTACAAAAACAGGGCTGTTGTGCGTGTGTGCAGAGATAGGATGAGGAAAGCCAAGGCGCAGAAGGAGCTGAACTCAGGGAGGGATGTGAAAGATAACAAGGAGGGGTTCTACAGGAACATGGGCAGGAGGAGACAGGCCAAGGAGAGCGTTCCCCTCTGGTGAAAGGGAATGGGTTCATTATGAGTCATTGGTAGGGCTGTAACACCTGCATCATTTCAAATGTCTTTTGTGTGTGTGTGTGTGTGTCTCAAATGAACTCTCAAAACTTAGGTGTTACTTTAGAAAGCTCTGCCTAATAACCCAGGGTCATTTGAATATTCAGATTTGTATTCCCACCATTTGGTTTGCAAGAGCTAAAAACACCATTAATAGGCTTCAGAAATAGCTGGGGTGGTGACAAGGACAATGGCCTGGGTTACTGTTCTTGCAGCTGCCACAAGCCTCACGTGCCCCACATGGCAACGACTGGCAGCCACACTGCACTGCCATACCTGTCTGTGTTAGGCTCAGTAGTAGACACCAAACGCCTCAGTTGCTTTTGCAAATTGGCTTCATGGGCCTGTTCACAAGAGACAAATTCTCCCATCAACAGAAGATCACACAACTTCAGTTCCAATATAACATATTCAGGTTTATTGACATATATTATTAACTTATATTAAGTCCAAATATATATTATATCTCCCTATATATATATATATCTCAAATATATTATATCTCTCTATATATGCTATAACCTATATATGTGAAGCAACATGGGCCCTGTGCAAAGATTCCCCTTCCAGATGTTCAGTCCTGGGTCTCATTTTCTCTTCCTGTGAGCCTCGTCCTTCAATTCAGCCTTGGCCTTTTTGCAGGAGGTTGCATCTTGATGTCATCTTCTTCCATTCCTTTCCTCTTCCTCCTCATCCTCATAGTTTCCTCCAGCCTCAGACATTTTGCTGGAGGTTGCCAAACTAGGATGTCATCTTTTAGGCTTAATTTCCTCTTCCTCACCAGCCTTATGTTTTCATCCATCTTTGGACGTTTGGCTGGGGGCTGCCAGACACGTTTGCCATGCTGTCGGCTCAGTTTCCTCTTCCGCCTCAGCCTCATCGTCTCATCCAGCCTCTGGCGTTTGGCAGGAGGCTCCCAGTTGCAGCAGGACTTTGGTGCTTTTCTCTTGGTGGGGAGCTGAAGCACAGGCATCCTTCAAGGCTCACCAGCCCAACTGCACACGGCCAGCAGGCCTGAACCGTTACTGCGTGTGTTGTGTTCCAAGAACCCATGGCAACGGGCGGCGTGGTCTCCTGGCATCATCACCTGCTGACTGTGACCGTTCAGCACTTCTCAGAGCATCCCACCACCTGCTCCTCCACTCCAAACTCCAACAGCTTCTCTAGGAGGAGCCAATGGCTGACAGTGCTGCAAGTGCCCCTCAGGAGCAGGTAGACATAGCTGGGCACTGCTCTCTGGAGCAGGGAGAGGGAGGTGACTGTCCCTGCCTACTCAGCTGCTGCGAGGCCCCATCTGCAGAAAACTAGCTGCTAAGGTGCTTCTTGGTTGACTGTCATGTATGAAAACCAGAGAATGCCTTGTATTGCCTAGGATTTCTTTCACGTTAGATAACATTGCTCTAGAAGAAGGTAAAGTTGGTAAACGAGGGATGAAACTTGTGACTTCTCTGAATCCCTGTTTTCTGCAGTGTAGTGGGATTTGTGGTGCATTCCCTGCTGAAAAGTACGCTGTGCTTTCACACTTCCATTCACACACAGCCATTTTCCTTGCATCCTTATTTTGTCCTACAAAATCAGGTAAGGGCAGCAGACCTGCATTTCGGGTCATTGTGGTAAATAATGAGCTGCTGTGAACTCACCTCTGAGTCCTGGTGTGCACTTGGAGGTGTGAGGAGAGTGAGCCAAGCTAAGTGTGGATGAGGGTGTTGTGTCTGTCACTCTTGGCAAATGCTGTAACGAAACAGAGAAGAGAATAAGGGTGCAATGTCAGCACACTTTTCTGTTCCGTAATGTGAAGAAAGAGCCCAGAAGGTAATCCTGTCCTGAACAGGATCCCTTAGATGTCAGGCTGGTTCTAAGCACAGTCTCATCAAGTGATTTCAGAGATCAACAAACGCATTATTTGATTCAAAGAAAGCTGAAGGCTTGGATAGTGGTATGTCATAAATACAGCGAGTAGACAGGACACCAAGTGAGGTAACCTTAAGGGCCGGCTATCTAGAAAAGGCCGATTTTACCTTACACTCAGAAGGTGGAACCACATCCAGATGGTCTGCAGAGAATTCCAGTTTCTGCACAGTAAATAACATCGTAGTCATACATGCAACTTTGCACAAAACTTGGTGTTTGCTTGTGCATTCAGAGCCCTGAGGGTCCTTGGTAAGCAGCATGGCAATGCAGACATTGTGGGGGCTCTGTTCATTTTGTTTCTGCTTCAGTATGTGCAGCGTACTTGACATGTTAATTTTGGCTTCTGTTTTTAGGGCAGTTTTTCCACCCCATTGACTTTGCCATACTTGAAATGCATCCTGGGTCTGATCCCAAGAAACCAGATGCCACAATGATATTTAAAAACAAGGAACTGATAGTAACAAGGTAAAAAAAAAGAAACAAAAATCAAATCCTTAGAAAAGACAAAGAAAAGTTTATTTTGCCAATTTGTATTTTCTGCTTTGATACTTGTGTGGCTGTATTTTGCCTTGCAGGGGCTGGCAGAAGGATTACAGAAGAGATCCTGAGCATGGCCTCGATATTCCCTGCTGGTTTGTTCATAACAATGGAGCTGGGCTAATAGATGGTGTTCATACGGACTACGTTGTTTCCAGTCTGTTTTAAACAGCAGCACCTTCCAAAGTCGTGGGTGCACAGAGTATTTTCTGGAAAAATAGTACTTTTCACTGCTGAAGAAGTGTTAAAAATACTCAATCTTGCCATGCGTGACAGTGCCAAGATCGACCAGAGTCAGATCTTGAGAGGGAAACTGCAGTTCTGCCTGTGTGCACAGACATCCCCAATCCCCTAGCACGTTCCTCCAATTTTTAATTAGTAGCTGAGTGTCAGGAGCAATTTAAATAAAAGCATCAACATTCAATGTCTTGTTCCGTTATTCCAATGCCTGTCAGTGCTTTAATGCCTGCTTCTCAAAGCTCAGGGCGTCAGCTGTATTTTGGGACAGAACACAGGAGGGCAGCTGACAGACCAAAACATATTTCAGATCAGTTCAGCAACACTTACAGTCATCTGACATAGCAGTGAGGGCTGGGCTAGTGCTGTGACTTGGGATGGCTGCTGGCAGTGTGCTTTGAGTCCAGGACAGCGGTTTCTGTGGGAGGTAATAAGCTACTGAAAAAGGCAGAAGGCGGGCAGAGAAAGAGGAGGGAGGGAGAAAGCTCAGAGCGTTGAGACAAGGAAGTGGAAGTTCACATGATTCTGAATTTGTGTTCTAGAATAATGACTTAGGTAGAGGAAAATAATATCTATATAAGAGCAGTGATCCACTTTGGATCCTGTAACAGGAGCTGTGGGGCTATGCAACCAGATGGGTGTCGCGCTCACTTGTTGTGGTGCCAAAGCGAAAATGTAGCAGTGGACAACAGATGTTGAGCTGCCTTGGTGAAGCTTAGGTGCAAGGCAGCATTGGATGCAATTTCAGCCCGAGTGTTTCTGTTGGATTCATGGGGCTGAGGCAGATCACTGGAGGGAGCTGGAATCTTGTCAGCTGTGATTGATGAAGCTGGAAGTTGGCACGGGTAAAATTTACTTCCACACAACAGAAAATTGGAGGCATTCAAGTTTGGTACCAAAGGTTTCCTTGTTTGTCTCAGGTATTTGTATGTAGAAATGGGGGACAACTTCTGCAATGAAAACTATTCTAATTCATCCCAAGAATTTCATTAAATCGTTTAGTCAGAGCAATAAAGTCGTTTTTGTAACGTTATTGATTTATTTATTTATTGTAAACTTTTTTTTTTGTAAACGTTATTTATTTATTTATTTATTTATTTATTTATTTACTTATTATTATTATTTAGTAAAAATTGAATGCTACAAAAACAGGGCTGTTGTGCGTGTGTGCAGAGATAGGATGAGGAAAGCCAAGGCGCAGAAGGAGCTGAACTCAGGGAGGGATGTGAAAGATAACAAGGAGGGGTTCTACAGGAACATGGGCAGGAGGAGACAGGCCAAGGAGAGCGTTCCCCTCTGGTGAAAGGGAATGGGTTCATTATGAGTCATTGGTAGGGCTGTAACACCTGCATCATTTCAAATGTCTTTTGTGTGTGTGTGTGTGTGTCTCAAATGAACTCTCAAAACTTAGGTGTTACTTTAGAAAGCTCTGCCTAATAACCCAGGGTCATTTGAATATTCAGATTTGTATTCCCACCATTTGGTTTGCAAGAGCTAAAAACACCATTAATAGGCTTCAGAAATAGCTGGGGTGGTGACAAGGACAATGGCCTGGGTTACTGTTCTTGCAGCTGCCACAAGCCTCACGTGCCCCACATGGCAACGACTGGCAGCCACACTGCACTGCCATACCTGTCTGTGTTAGGCTCAGTAGTAGACACCAAACGCCTCAGTTGCTTTTGCAAATTGGCTTCATGGGCCTGTTCACAAGAGACAAATTCTCCCATCAACAGAAGATCACACAACTTCAGTTCCAATATAACATATTCAGGTTTATTGACATATATTATTAACTTATATTAAGTCCAAATATATATTATATCTCCCTATATATATATATATCTCAAATATATTATATCTCTCTATATATGCTATAACCTATATATGTGAAGCAACATGGGCCCTGTGCAAAGATTCCCCTTCCAGATGTTCAGTCCTGGGTCTCATTTTCTCTTCCTGTGAGCCTCGTCCTTCAATTCAGCCTTGGCCTTTTTGCAGGAGGTTGCATCTTGATGTCATCTTCTTCCATTCCTTTCCTCTTCCTCCTCATCCTCATAGTTTCCTCCAGCCTCAGACATTTTGCTGGAGGTTGCCAAACTAGGATGTCATCTTTTAGGCTTAATTTCCTCTTCCTCACCAGCCTTATGTTTTCATCCATCTTTGGACGTTTGGCTGGGGGCTGCCAGACACGTTTGCCATGCTGTCGGCTCAGTTTCCTCTTCCGCCTCAGCCTCATCGTCTCATCCAGCCTCTGGCGTTTGGCAGGAGGCTCCCAGTTGCAGCAGGACTTTGGTGCTTTTCTCTTGGTGGGGAGCTGAAGCACAGGCATCCTTCAAGGCTCACCAGCCCAACTGCACACGGCCAGCAGGCCTGAACCGTTACTGCGTGTGTTGTGTTCCAAGAACCCATGGCAACGGGCGGCGTGGTCTCCTGGCATCATCACCTGCTGACTGTGACCGTTCAGCACTTCTCAGAGCATCCCACCACCTGCTCCTCCACTCCAAACTCCAACAGCTTCTCTAGGAGGAGCCAATGGCTGACAGTGCTGCAAGTGCCCCTCAGGAGCAGGTAGACATAGCTGGGCACTGCTCTCTGGAGCAGGGAGAGGGAGGTGACTGTCCCTGCCTACTCAGCTGTTGGGAGGCCCCATCTGCAGTACTATGCCCAGACCTCAGGCCCCCAGCACAAGAAAGACACAGAGCTCTTGGAACGAGTCCAGAGGAGAACCATGAAGGCGATCAGAGGGCAGGAAAAAGCTCTCCCCCCATTGCTGTGCTACAGGGCCCTGCTCCCCCTCACTCCCATCTCCACCTGGCTTCCCATTGACATGAGAGAAAGGCAGTGGCTGTGGTCTTCATGCTTCACGGCCTAAGTACCATCAGGCGCCAACTCAAGAACAATTAATTGCTTTCCTTATTATATGGGCGGTGGAAGGCAGCAGGTCCATCCCAGGCAGCACTGGCCCTACCACCTCACGGCCACATCAGCAGGGGCAGCCAGCAGCTCCAGGCACCACCCCACAGCTGGCACAGCCATGCTCCAAGAGCACAACGCTGGTGGGCCTACGCTCAGCTCTGCAGCTGCTGAGCAGGGGCTGCAGGGGAGGGCAGCACAGGCAGCACCGGCTTTTTTGTTGCTCTTCTGTCTTGCAGATGGACACAAAACCAGACCACGGCAGTCTCTGCCAACCAACTTGTCTGCACCCGATGGAGGCACCGAGCAAAGCACAAGGAAAGCACGTGGCCAACCCTGCACCGCTCCATGCTCAAACAGGACCTGAGGATCTGACCGCATGCACAGAGGCAGCTCCACAGCAACTCCCGGCTACAGACCCCGCCACGGACCTGCACACACACAGACGTTCTCACGAGCAGCTGCTCACTGCTCACTTTAGGATGGAGTCAGGGCCTTCAATATGGCACACATCAGCATCTCCAGGAGCCGTGTGGACTGTCTACAACTGAACTTCGAAGATAAGGAAGGAAGAAGCTAAAAAAGGATGGATGAGCCTAACAGAAATACCAACCCAGAAGCACTGGGACTAAGCACGCTCCTGAGACCAGGGAGGAAAGTTTAGAAGCAATGAAGACTGACAGCCTTCCTCCCTCGACCCCCAGATGACCACCAAGAAGCAATCACAGAATTAAAAAAAAACAAACAAACATCTTCAAATTACAGTTTCTGATTCATTAAACCCACAGTGCCTCTTCCATTTCACGACATCTACACCACCAACTTCTGGGGAGGTTTCCTTATTGTCATCACCTCCTCCAGTTTATGCATCTATATACCAAAGAATCACAGAAAGTTTGGGTTGGAAGGGGCCTCTAAGATCACGTAGTTCCAACCCCCTGCTGCAGGCAGGGACACCTCCCATAGCCCAGGTTGCTCACAGCCCCATCCAGCCTGGCCTGGAGTTCTTCCAGGGAGGGAGCACCCACACAAGGGAAGCCTTGCTGGGCAACCTGTGCCAGTGTCTCACCACCCTCACAGTAAAGATTTCTTCCAATTACCTCATCTAAATCAACCATCTTCCACTTTAAAACTGTTTCCCCTCATCCTGTAGCTACATGCCTGCATAAAAAGTCGCTCCCCAGCTTTCCTGCATTTTGCTCACATTACACACGTTGAGGTCCTTTCCAACCCATTCAATGATTCTGTGGTTCTATGACTAGTCCCACTCCCCTGCGCTGAGCAGGGACACCACAGCTCCATCAGTGCTCTGAGCCCCTCCAGCCTGACCTTGGCTGTCAGCAGGGATGGAGCACCATCCAGGGATGGAGCCTGTGCTACTGCCTCACTACTCTAATTTTCAAACACTTCTTCCTCATATCCAACCTGAATCTTCCCTCTTTAAGCTTGAAGCTATTTCCTCTTGTCCAGTCACAACAGACCCTGCTGTAGTGTCTGCCCCCTTCTTTCCTACAGCTCCCCTTCAGATACTGAAAAGACATTTCTCCTCTGCATTTTAAAAAGGCTAGATTTTCAAAGAAAACTCAATTCATCTTAATCAGTTAATGAGTGACTTGTGCTTGGGAACACAACCTAGACTTTGCAGAGAGATAGAAACTTAATGTTTACCCGTTAAACATGCGTAAAACTTGGAGTTGGTGAAAGTTTCTTTATTTGAACAGATCTTTGCTGTTCAAGATCAGTGTTTTAATGTTTCATAATGCGTGAACTAAGAAATGCTTATGTTTTCTGTTGGAATTGAGATTCCACCGGGGCAGAGGAAATCCCAAAGGCAGCTGAACAGGTCTGTGCAACAAGCTGCCTTCTTGGCTGCAGGGATCTCTGCCTTGCCCCACTGTAACAACTTGGGGAAACAAAAAGGTAAAAAAATAAAAGCAATAACTGACATCACCTCAAGCACTTTGAGACCTTTGGAGACTGCTGAGACACGCAATATCCACATGAGATTGTATAGCTGGTGTCTTTTTCAACTCTTGCACCTCCCTGCCCACCAGCCCATGAGATATACAGAGAGGTCCTCTTGAAGCATCCTTCTTGCTGCCTCTCCATCAGACACAAGCCTCACTTGCCCAACAGCTGTACCAATTGTTTGATCTGTAGTAGTGATAAAATGAGAACAGCCTTTGCCTGGGCTACCTACAGAGGTGCTAAGCCTGTGTGCATCATATCTCAGTGTACAAGGAAGCCATAAACTACTCAAAAATCAGTGCGGCAACAGCTGTATGCGGGTGCACATCTGGCCTTACCCAGCCCTAACACAGCTCTGATGCCTCCAGCCATGAGTCCTGCACAGTTGCCTTGAACCTGTGCATCCAGCAGGGCTGTTTGCACAGCAGCTCAGCTCTGGGAGAGCTCTGTGCCAGAACTTACCTGTAAATCGGGTGGGATGGCTGTTTTCATCTCCTGTATTAAAATGAAGCCTTCATCCAAGAGGGCCATGAAACAGTTCTCAAGAAGTTTTTGTTGGTCTAGGATTGAGCTGTAGCCCCGGAACAATGAATTTTGTCACATCTCCATATTTTCATATGTGAATAATTATGGACAACATTATACTAATGTGACTCCTAAGATACATGGTCACTCACCTGGCATTTGGGTAGTTTCCTATCCAGAGAGAACTTGCATGATTATTTCAGGAATACTCCCCCATGTGAATAGTTGCTATGTCTTCCTCTTTTCCAAAGCATTTCAGATATATTGTGGGGAAATAATTGTGTTTTTTAAGTATCATGGTAAACAGACAGCAGGAAGAACCCCGCTTCCAAAGGCTGTTTCTTCTGCTTCACCACTGAATGCACCCTCAGCAAGTTTGTTGATGTTAGCAAGATGAGTGGTGCAGCTGACATGATAAAAGAAGAGATGCCATCCAGTGGGGGCCTGGACAGGCTTGGGAAGTGAGCACATGAGAACCTAATGAGGTTCAATGAATGCAAAGTGCAAGGTGTTGCACTAGGTTTGGAGCAATCTCAAATTTGTGTACAGAATGGAAGAAGAACTCCTCGAGAGCAGCACTGCAGAGAAGGACTTGAGGGTCCTGGTGGATGAAAAGCTGGGCATGAGGCAGCAGTGCATTCCTGCAGCCCAGAAGGCCAACTGCATCTCTCAGAAGGAGGGTGGCCAGCAGGGCAAGGGAGGTGATTACTCCCCTCAACTCTGTCCATGCGAGGCCCTATGTGGAGTACTGGGACCTCAGAAGGACATGGAGCTGTTGCAGCAGGTCCATGAAGATAAGAGGGCTGGAGCACCTCTCCTATGAAGACAGGCTGAGGGAGCTGGGGGTGTTCAGCACGGAGAAGACACCAGGAAGACCCCATTGCAGACCTCCAGTGCTCGAGGGGAGCTAATACACAGGAGGGAGAATGACTTTCTACACAGTCTGACATTGATAGGAGAAAGGGGATTGTTTCTAAACTGAAAGAGGGGAGTCTCAGGTCAGATATTAGGAAGGAATTCTTCATTCAGAAGGTGGTGATGCCCTGGCACAGCTGCCCAAAGCTGTGGTACCCATCCCTGGAGCAGCACTGGGCAGCCTGAGCCGGGGTGGGAGGGGAAGGGGAGGAGAGCAGCCAGCCCACAGCAGGGATTGGAGCAGGGCAGGCTTTAAGATCCCTTCAACCTAAGCCAGTCTATGATCCTATGATTATATGTATGTCACTTCGAAACTAAGACCTCAAATTTATTTCTATGGAAACCACAGCAGATATGAAGAGCACAGTTACACTATTAGGTAGAGCAAATTCTCAGCTACAAAACCCTTTTTTCCAGCATAGTCACCACCATTAGCTAGCCATTTTTGCCAGTGGTGAACAAGAGCCTGCATGCTGCGCTTGTGAAATTCTACATGGCTGTCTGGAACGTGGCTTGTCTTTCCCATTGCTGTTATCACTGCTGAAATGCACCACCCACCTCACTGTGCTCACAGCCACTGTTTGGTCTCTATAAACACTCAGCAAATGTCAACAGATGTCAGTGGGTGACATTTTTTCTGCATGGAGGGATTCAGTTCCTCACCTTTGCTCCATATGCATTTGCATGTCAGATGCCACTGTGTCAGGCTGCCCCTCTGCTGCCATCTGTCACACAGCAAGAACATGTAATGGAATACCAGCAGGAGGGTTGCCTGTCCACTGCCATCCCACCAACATCTGTCTTTGACATTGTATATCAACATCATAAAATGGGATAAAATACTTTCAGAGCAGCTTTCTCAACTGCATGGCAGGCAATGACATTCGTTATCCAAAATGAACACAAATGACCTGCAGAAATGCATGCATCTATGGGTACTTCACTGATATTTTAGAGGCAAGTACTGTGAAGAAACCTCACAGATGCTACAATAGCGTTGTCAGCATATTTATTCATTGCGCTCAGCAGTCAGGACGTAGCTGTGATGCCAAAATACCCACAAGATCAGCATATGCCTGAGTTAAAAGCAGTCACCACTCTGTGCCAGACCGTGTCCAACAATCATTTTATTTACTAAACCATTGTAGCAAACACCATTCAACACATAGAAAGAACGCCCGTAATAAAAACTAAAATGGAAGTTGCACGCTTTGATATTGACCCACTCCCTTTTTAATGACTTAAGGTAGAAATTGGGTACCCATGGCTATGGTGAGCTTAGTGCAAGGGGTAGAAATGTGGAATAATGTCACAACAATCATCCTGGTGAGGTTGTGCAGCTCAGCTCTCAACCAAAGACGCTTTTGGGTGGCTCATCTTTAGACTTCTCAAAGACTGTTTCGTCGCCCGTCCGAGCGCGGCTGAATATGGAAGGTGCTGCAGTGCCCATTTGTTCTTGAAAAAGAAAACCAGGAGAGCAGGCAATCAGTGAAGGAATTCACCGAGTTCTGGCAGTAATGCTAATGCTGCTAAAGCAGAGAAACCTTTGAGAAATATTTCATCAGCTCATCTACTTTCCAAACCCAGCGCTCCCATTCCAAGCACTGGGCAGCTTCCAGCATCTGAAGGTGGTCATCACCATCAGTGACCCCAAATCCCTGCAGGTGATTTATAAACTACGGTGAGGTTCAAGATATCGCCCTGAATAAGGGTGTTAATTCATCATTTTTCTTTGTAATCTCCCACTGGTGTAGAAAAGCAATACATATATCTATATATACCTATATATAACCCCAAGTCTAGGAGAAAGGATCCAGATTTTCAGTTTGGGCAACCACTCTTTGACTGTGGGACCAACATGTGGTCGGAACTCAGCCCAGAAGGCAGTCAGGGCTCTCCCTTCCACTTTGTCCAGACGAGGAAAACGACCACTTGAGGCAGAGCCTGGGTGCCACCTACTGATGCCATCTACTGATTAAATGGTTGTGCAGCCAGGCCAGGGGCTGTAAGCACATTGCTGGCTGCTCATTTGGAGCTGCACTCATTCACTGACAATAGCTTTAAGTTCATGCTTGACAGTGGAAGGGTTTTTTCATTATTTCCATTAAACAGAAGAGACTCACCACACTGCTTCATGACTTGGTAGGTTTTGGACTTAATTTCCTGGTTTTTGGAAAGGTTTCCTCTAGCTCCTTTGAGATCTTCCTCCTTCACTGGAGGACGCTTCTTTTTCACTGGCTCTGGCTAATAAGAAAAAAGTATCACACATCAGTGATACTTTCATAAGTATACATCACAATCATTTCATGTTTAGGACCCATAGGGAACAGAGCTGCCTGGATGCAATGGCTACCACATGCAGAGCTGCTAATCCTGTGTTCCACCCATAATTCTGTACTCCACCTCTAAGACCATACACAGCTGCTCCATGTTTTACACATCCTCAGCTCCATATCGGGGCAGGATGTCATTACCCCTCCCAAAATGGTCACCATTACCATTCTGGTTCAGAACTTGCCCTCTGATTGCCCATCCTATGGAGATGCCTGGTCCTTCTGCAAGTGAAGACCAACACAGATTGGTAATCAAAGTATCTGTCTGATGTTCAGGAAGGCATAGAAAAAACAACAACAAAACAACCCAAACCTGCTTACAGTCTATCATGCTAGCAGGAAATCAGGGTAACACAGAAGAGTATCAGCCTCTCCTCACATTCAGTGCTTACAACGTGCATTAAATCCCAACACGACCCCCATCGGCACTCTGAGCGCCCCGCAGCGCATTCACTGTGTTTGAGGACTGGGCAGACCACGCAGTGGGGTGTGGGGAGCTCAGTTTCACCACCCTCACAGCAAATGTCATCATTTCATCATCGTGTAATCAAACAGATGGAACATGCATGCACTCCGACAGCAACATGCGTGTGCATCAGTGAGAAACTTCTCTGACCACCTGTCCACATGCAGGTCCTGTGATTTGGATTTTGGCAGCGGTGGAGCCCGGTGGAACATTTCTGTGCCACTGCTTGTAAAGCTAAAAAGGGGTTGTGGAGAGAGAACACTGCAGGGCACAAGCTGCTGGAGCAGTGGGTGCCGGGGGGCCTGGCTGTGCTGGGGCTCTGGCACAGCTCCCACTGGCTGTCAGCTCCTGGAGAACTCGGAGCGGCTCACTGCCAGCCCCACAGCGTGCCGTGGGAAACAAAACAGCCACGAGATCTCCGGGGAAAACACTGCGAGTATCCAAAGAAAGACTGAGCTGAGAGCAAATCCTTCCAAATTCACAGCGGGTTTGGGCTGGTGAGCTGTGAACCAAAACCATCTCCACGGCCATCTGCTATGGGAACTGGTTGGGGTCATCCGTGTGAAGTGAGCACAGAGCTGTGTTGGTGCCCATACGGAAAGGGGAAGAAATATCGCGTTTTGTTAACAGCCATATGAAACCTGCTAAGGTGCTTTGCCTGCTGTTAGCAAGGGCTGATAACTGTGAGGCTGCTTCCCAGAGGTTTTCCTGGGACAGGGAGAGGAGCGCTGGAGACACGCCGAGTCACCAACAGAGAGCTGAACTCCATCCAGTTTTAAAGTAAAACTTCTCGTGCTGCGATCAGGGCTTGGTTTTCCACCAGAGCAGTTGCTGTGGGTTAGCTGTCCTGCAGCTAAAGCAGGACGGTGCTGCACAGCGAGGTGGCCATGAGCCGCAGCGCTGAGCCCCGGTCCTGTTGGTGCAGAGCTGCGCCCATCGCTGCCAGCAGCAGCGAAGCTGTGAGTGCTGTGCTGGAAGGTGTGGGGCACTGCTTTCAAGACTTTTTCTTTGCAGTAAAGTCAACAGGGAGAACTGAGCTACTCTGTGTGGCTGAGGGACTGTGCCCCGCTGCCCTTCCCATGTCCTCTGCCTCTTCTTTTCTTGCACGCTCACACGTCAGGCATTGCTTTACACGGCAGCACACCTTAAAGCAGACACATCCTTCCAAACTACTGTCAAAGCTTCAGATAATTGTCTGAGAAAACGTGTTGGAAAAGCAGAGATCCATCAGGACAACATCCCAGACCAGAGCAGTGAAAATTCCTTTCCCTTCCTACAGAAACGTGAGCGCTTGCAGTACAACAGAATATATTAAGAGCCAACTAATTAAGCATACAGAAGGCAGCTGCTTTCCTTTGCCACACAGTGACCACCCCATAAAACTCAGTGAGCAAGCTCTACGAGCACAGCCTGTTTCACCACTTCACCGTAAGCAAACAATCAGCGCAGAGCACAGCGTTCACTGCACAACCAGAGCTGCTCTGCTCGCTGCCAAGCTGTGCTGTGAGCTGTGAGCTGTGAGCTGTGAGCTCTGACCGCTGCCAGCCTCCCAGCCGTGCCCCGTACCTGCGACATAACTGCAGCCCCCGCGGCTCCGATCCCTGCCGCCCAGCTGTGCTTAAACGCAGCGCCGTGCAAAACACGTTGTTCTCCCAGACTTATATAGAGCATCCAGCGTGAGGTCAGGGGTGGGGTCACCTTCCCAAAGCAGTGCCCGGATGATTCAGGCCGTGCGGGGTTATTCCTGGCGGTGACTGCAGGGCTCGCAGCCCGGCTGTGATGGGAGCGGACAGCTGGGGTGGGAGGGGGGCCGCCCTGCAGGGGGGCCGCCGGGATCTGACTAAATGAACTTTAAAAGGCAAGACTTAGTTACAGACACAAACTTTGAATTCTCTCGATGGGAAGGGAGGCCAGCCGTTCTTTTCCTGCACAGGGAAATAAGCTCTCTGTGAAATTTATATAAACCTAGCATCAAAAGCATAACACGATGCCCTGAATCTCTCTTGCGTGGGAAGCAGTGGACCCCGCTCCATAGGAAGAAATGGTTGTGATGTTTTGGGGGTAAAAAACCTCAGTTTTGCAGTTTGTGAGGTCAGATTCAGCTTTACCCTGATGGGAGTGCTGCTGAGGTTGCTCTGACAGCCGCTCTCACACATCGGAGAGCAAAACCCCTCCCTGCTTCCAGCAGTGCTCAGCAGCTCCCCATGGTGTGCACAGGGATGGGCTCAGTGCTCTTCTCTCTGACTAATATAAAACTTTCTCCAAAGCTTCTCAGATTCACTTCCTAAATGATTTTTTAACCAAATAGAAAGAGAGAGACCTTTAGGCCAGGGGAGTTGTCTCTTGATTTTTGTAAATTTATTTTTATTTATTTATTTAATTTTTTTTGGCATTCTTTGCATCACACAAAAAATTGGCTTCCGTGACCACAAACCACAAGTAGCAAGCACCAGGACTGGAGCCAGCTTTGGAGAGGCAGGCCAGGTGCTCCTCCCAGCAGTGCCCACCAGGAACAGGACGGCAGTACAAACCTCCCCAGCCCTCCCCACGTCTCCGTGCACCCACTGACCGCCACTGCAGCTCTGCCCATGCAGCTCTGCCCAATGCACCTTCCTCTGTGCAACTGTGGAGCAATGGCTGGAGTGTTAGGCAGCACTATGGATGTCACACACCCAACCTTTCCTTATGCTGAATTTGTGTTTGGAAGCTGCATTTTAGTAAACTGGAAGAAAGGTTTCTGTGCAATAACGCTATGATAACAGTGGGAAGGAAAATCACTCGCTCCAGGCAAAGTACTGTTTTTCCCCCAGGAGAAAGCTGAGGTTCCCATCAGCGTAGGCAGCACAGCCCGATGCTCTCCAGTGTGTCCCAGCACAGCCCAGGCAGATCCTCTCTCTTTGACTCAATGGCACATTTTCTAAACCAAAGCTGAAGCAAAATCACACCCATTTCTTCTTACAGAGTGGGGGCCAATTTTTCCTCACAAGAAAGCTCAGCTTAAACCAACCTGTGCTGCCTTTCCAAGTAGGAGCCTCACTCACCTGGTCGAGGTCCCGAGGATTTCTGAATACAAGGAGCATCAAAGTCCAGTCAGTTTATTGCAGCTTATCCTCCTTTCTCTGTAACCAATGTGTGCAAAACTCCTTTCCTAAGAGGTGGTGAAAAGAGGGCGATGACCACAGTGAGTGTAGCGAATGTGCACACCTGGCCCTCCAGAAGTCACAGCTCTTGCTGCAGACTTGATTTCTCCTCCAGGAACCCGTGCACACCCCTGGTGGGCTGCCAGGCAGAAGATGGCTCCTTGAGTTCCCTGTAAGGATGCAGTATGGGACAGGGCTGCCTGGGTGCAGTAAGCGATAAGCAATGAAAGTAATGCACAAACACAGGAGAGGAGTAACAAAGGATTGACACTGTGCAGGCCCAGCCCAACAAACTGAACCAAGCTGCTTCCACCGAGAGAGAAGTGGTGAAAGCAGCAGCAGCAGCTCATCAGTACCATGATTTCTGCTGTTTCAGCACAAGGGTGTCGAAGTTTTCTGGTTCACATCACAGCTTCACAGGGCTGCAGCTCTCCTTCTTGCTAGCACTCCCCGCTCCCCCAGCACTCTAGGAAATGGATGGCAGATGCTCCAACTGGGGAAGAAGGCCCCTGAAGAGTAAGACAGCATCACTATGCCCCCACAATAGGGGTGGTGGTTGTGAAGCAAGCATGGGCTACACTCATTTTACTGGGTGTAGAGACACGCACGTGCTTGCTGCAGAACCCTTCAGTAACCACAGACAACCCTGCACTGCACAGACTGCAGGAGCATTGCCTTCTTCAGCTAGAAGAGAACCAGCTCTGCTTCCCCCTCCCCATCTCACTCTGCTTTGTGTAGCAGCTACCAAGGGAGCAGGATGACGTTGCTCCTGAGGTGGTGACAGGAGGCTGCTGGGCTCTGGAAGCAGATGTCCCCCACGCAGTCCTTGGCTCACAAGTAAGACCAGGGAGTTCTGCAGTACTGCAAGGCTTCTCAGCAAACATCTCTGCCCCTGCAGGGACAGGATGCTGCAGGTAAACCCAGAAATTTCTCAGTTTACATATTTTTGTGCCCCGATGACCAACAGGTGTGACTTTGTTCAAAGAGCAGAAGGTGGGCTGTGACAATGAGCTGGGTGGAAAAGCACATTAACCAAGCTCTGCATCCCAGAGGTCTCTGGGTCTGCGTTCTGCACCTCTCAGGATGCACAGACAGGGCTTAACCTTCCATTTGTGAATACAGAGGGTTACAAACATTGAGACAGGCTCACTTTTACAAAGAATGAGCACAGAACGAGTGTACAAATCAGTAATAAGTCAACTTTATTGTAAACTGTTATACAATGCAATTACATAAGATACCCTTAGAAGTTTAAGGTAACACTACTGATTAACAATGTGGTCCAGACAGAGGGCAGCAGAATACAGCTGTTTGTTTTGCTCACGCAGCTCTGCTCTGACTTTACTTACAAACAAACCCAACATTCAGTTTGAGGCAGATACTCACGCAAAGACAGAAACACCTACAAAAGAGTCCCTTTTTTAAAGATACTGCAGTTTTACTTTGTAAAACCATAGTAGTTATTTTCAGTAATTGAACTGGAAACTTTAAATACATAAAAAGTTTGCACCCCGATGCTGTAAGACCTACTTTGACTTGATGTGGCTGAATTTATTCTCTTCCATTACCGCTTTCTCCTGCAAAAGCACAGCAAAGTTGCAAACGTGGGTCGGTCAAGCACAGTGGCAGAGATCCCTTGTGATGCTCGGCTCCCTCAGAGCCGCTCCTTGCTCCCCTGGCACCGCAGCCGGCACCTGTGGGCAGGGATCACTTTGCATTGCTCTAATTTGCAACTCAATTTCTGAGTTTTCCCTGAAGAAAAGCTTGAAAGTACATTTTAGTGAGCAACATGAACATACAGCGTTCTCCTACTGAAAGTAAGATAAGGGGACCTGAATGTGTTAAAGCCAGAAATTGAAAACCAAGTAGTAGACAACACCGGCGTTATAAATCCGTGCGGATGTGTCACAGGTCACAACCAGGAACAGTTAATACATCCAGGCTGACCTACATTGGTAAATCTCATCTCCACCAATACCACTTTCTCGCTAAGTTACAATCCCTTTTCTTACTTTGGCATATAGTACACAGCTTATTTTCATTAAACAATCACATGTTTTCAAGCACAGCCTGAATGGAACTTCGCTATGAGCTATCATGAACTGCATTTACCAGGAGTGAACTCAGAGTGCCAATCTGAGGACAAACACAAGTGCTGCCATCATGTGATATTATGATGATTGGATCAACTCTCGATGAAACACTCACTGCAGCTGGCCTGCAGTCCAAGCCAATGAGCAGCACGATGCAGCACAGCGCTGGGCAAATCCTTCCCCTGCACAGGAGCTCTTCAGACAGGAGCACGCCATCTCATACCTACAAGTACAACTCTGACTTTCATCTCCCGAAGAGGAGAACTGCCAATTGTACATTTTTTGTTTCTTTCTCGCGTGATAATGTGAAACAACCAGCAGAAAACCAGGCTTGGGGATTTGGCCAAGGTTGTGAACAAGAACCCTGTCTTAGCAGAGAAAGTTAGAGCTGTTTTTCTCCCTCTGAAGACACACCCCTCCTTCCATTACTGCCTTACTCACAACGCTTGACTTCTGTCTCTTTGGCTCACAGTGCTTTACTGTTTCCTCTTGCTAGGCATATCGGAATCTCAAACCAAGCGACATTTAAGCACTTAGGACATGAAAAGTTAGGCATCTGTAGGCCCTCGCTAAAACCACCCTCAAGAAACTGCTCCGCAGTGCTTATTATCCTTTTGTACTTGGTCAGTGAGTTTGAGGTCTGCTCAAAACAAGCATTTTACATGATTAAGGCCATAATTTCACACTGACATTTCACAGACTAAACATGAGACTAGAAATAGATATCATTTCAATAACTTAAGTAATTAGAGGAGGGAAAAGGAAGATAAAATGAAAGCTTGTACAGTTGAATTTGTATGCGCTGCTCAGTTGATGAGGACAGTAATGACTGTGCAGTGGTGTGCAGCACGTGTGACATACTTCTATTTCACCAGCTGAAACTGAACAAAGCCTATGCTGAAAATATAAACACATCTACGACGAGAGCCAGCCCCATCTCCCACATCCCTTTATTACAGTGAGCTGTACGAGGCTGCTCTGCTGATGCAGATGAATTCCTTGAAGTACTGTGCTTCTGGAGACATGAGCCTGCCCAACCGACAATCAGAAGATGCAAGTCAATGAAATCAATGAACAACAAAACAAAAAACGGAAACAGAGGCAACCCTGATGAGGGATGTTTTCCCATTTCCCTATCCTCCACTTCAGAAAAACTCAATTGAGCTTCCATTGTCATTAGCTTCTAGATTTAGTCTAAAAGAAACACTAGTATTTAAACTTATTGCAGTTATTACATTTCAGTGCACAGTAACAGAGGTCAGTGGCTCAACTAAACTTGCAAACGTCAGGTTTGGTACAACATCCCTTTGAGTCACACCAAGGTGCTCCCTGAAGTCTCAGAGTGCTGTGATCACCTCAGCAGCCGAGCAGGAAAAAGGAAAGCTGGAACAGTGAGAAGGAAAGGAGTGCACAGTTCAGTATTTACTAAGGCCCGAGAACCACATGGAGGTGGTCTGGATAATACATCACTTTAAGACCTAGTAAATTCATAAAAAATGTAAAAAATCTTACAAAGTTCTGAGCAGTTTTCTGATGAAACTGTTTGGTTTAAGGCGTGGAACACTTCTGATGTCCAAACACTAAAACAGACTTGCAATTAGTCTCTGCTGTCACTCCTCTGACACACCGCCTTGTCCTGCACAAGGTTCAGCTCAGCAAGGAAAGCTGTCAGAAGCCATCATTTAGAATGTAGGCAAAGCAAAAGATGTCCCTGACAATGTCTGCAGGGTTTTAGAGCAGCACACGTTGTCAATTGCTAGAAGACAATTGCTGAGAACTGCAGAAGTTCTGCAGTGACTGTACTACACCTCTCTTCTTTTACACACAAAAGGATAACCAGGCTGACAGGAAATTAAACAGAAGAAACCAATTTTTTAAGCACATGACGTAGAACAATGCTTTTTCAACAAAAATAAGCATGGGACAGAATTATTCACAATATTGTAGCACAAGTCCTCCAATCAGATCAAGGCCCTGGATGGTGCTATGCAAGGAAAAGCCTCAGGAAGGTTCCATCCCTCTTGCATTGCATGAGAGATTCATACAACAGACTTTAGAAATGGAAATAAATTCATCCATAGATACTCATTCCACAAAGAAGTAACCTACCACGACAGATTTCTGTTACATGCTAAAGTGCACATTTGTCAAATATGCAAACAACACCTCTTATTAAACAAAGGTATTCCCAAATCACGTGGTCGAAATCACGCCGAGGACTGCATTTTTAGTGATGTTTGGTGATTTCAGCAGTGACAGAGAGCTTTTCCCTTTGCAACCCCTTTGTCTGAAACCAGGACACAAGGATAAAATGATTTTCACTACAAATCTTTTGACCTTTTCTGCACAAAAAAAGGGAACAACACCCTTTTCTCTGACAAAGAGAATCTTTAAATACAACCGTATGAAAATATAACTTAAATATAAAATAGTCAAATAGATTTGAGGAATCTTGGAAAAAATCTTTGTTCCACCTATTAGATCCATAGGTACCTGGTAGCAAGTAAACATTTGTACTTAAAAAAATAACATCAAGTTACAGCTTGTAGCCATAAACTATTCTGCTCTAGGAATTATGCTGCAAAAGCCAGTTTTAGTAATAAAACACACTCTAACTTATTCGATTTGGATGCCTTTTAGAGAACATCTTACACTGCATCATTCAGTAACCATAAAGGAAAGGTTACTGCAGTTGTTTTCTCTATCTTCTCTGAAATGTCAGATACAATCACCTCAGTGACTCCTCCTTAACAATGCTGCTTTCACATAGGATGAAAAGACATTCTTGCATAATTAGTCAGTGTGTCTGTAGTGCAACTGAACTGCAAGTCTTCCAACTGACTGCATCGTGTTGACAGACCTTGCTTTGGAGTCAGTCTGTATGAAAGTGAGAAGCAACTGCAACATTAAAACCCACTGACTGAGAAGTTCTTGCCGTGAAACCTGCTGACACAGGTCAGGGCATGCATCATACTGGCAGACCAAAACGATGCTTCTTCTTCTTAACGGGCTTCAGGTTGGTCAGTCTACGCAGGTCCTCCTCCACGTCGGATTCCTCCATCTCATCGTCTGCTGAGATGAGGATCTACAAACAAATTACAGTTCTGAGTAATGTACAAAGTCACAGTCTTTCCTCATCCTGCTCTTTATACTTGCAAAGCATCTTACTCCAGAACACAATTTGGATTTACAGTCAGTTCTACCCAGCAACATCACACATCCTACCTGGAACCTCAAGCAAGTTTCAAAGAA
This sequence comes from Tetrao urogallus, assembly GCF_951394365.1. Taxonomy (NCBI): domain Eukaryota; kingdom Metazoa; phylum Chordata; class Aves; order Galliformes; family Phasianidae; genus Tetrao; species Tetrao urogallus. Next base: position 1,855,100 of record NC_136823.1, on the reverse strand, counting down.
GACACCCACACAAAGAAGGACCTATTAATCTCCACTATAGTCAGACTCTGGGGAAATCAACTCTTGGAAAGGGTAGATAACAGCAGGACAAAGGGAAATGGTTTGAAGTTGAGGGAGGGAAGATTGAGGTTGGATGTCAGGGGGAAGTTCTTTACAGAGAGAGTGGTGAGGTGCTGGAACAGCTGCCCAGAGAGGCTGTGGATGCCCCGTCCATCCCTGGAGGTGTTCAAGGCCAGGTTGGATGGGGCCGTGGGCAGCCTGGGCTGCTATGAAATGGGGAGGTCGGTGGCCCTGCCTATGGCAGGGGGTTGGAGATTCGTGATCCTTGAGGTCCCTTCAACCCTGGCCATTCTGTGATCTGTGACATTTATGTACACATTGTGTCTTCCTGCCCTCCAGAAGGAAAACAACCAGCTAATGAGTGGTGCAACAGCACCATCTTCTTATCTGCTTCTCAACTGCCAACACTAGGAAGCCTGCAAAGAACATCAAAACCAATTCCACAATGTTACAGTGAAATCAATGGCGTGAGGGAGGAATTGCACTGATACTGCATTAACTGCAATAATGAACTCTACATACTTCTGACTCTGACTCTTCGTGTGATGCTGCTCTCCTGTAGCGGACTTTACTTCCATTTCTTGAATCTTGTCCTGCTTCTTTTTCTTCAAGTTTAGCTTTTGTCTTCCCTTTCTTCATAAGAAAATTATCTACAACCCAGAAGATAAATGCCTGGTAAAGAGAAGGAGAAAAGTGACAGTTCAGTTCTCTTCAGGTAGCATATGCTCATTTGGTCAACACGTAGACAGAAAACTTAACAATAATGCTGAATTGGCCAAACAGGTAAGTTTTACATAAGCACTCGGCTCCATGGCTTATCATACACTGCACAAATTTTCTAGAACACATCTACTTTATTCCAGGGAAGCAGAGAACACAAAAAACAACTGTTGTTCAGAGTGATCATTAACTCCTCATGCAGAAACCTGAGTGGCTTTAGGCAGACATTTTAGTGCAACGAAGCTTCCCATTTCAAAGAAAATCCATGCTTGAGCAAAATAAGGAGAGAAAGAGCTGCCAGCAGTTATTAAATGCAAAGACACCATCTCTGGCTCTAGTCTCGACTCCCAGACTGCTGGAAGGGTGTACTTTGGTAAGGATGATGGCACATTTGCACTTCTCCTCCACTCCTGTGTTGACCAGTCACTAACAGCTGTGGTCAGACCCAGGATACTTGTGTCACACTGCAGCTATCCTTAGCCTAACTGCTTTCTAAAGCAGATTTCATTGTCATTTTACAATCCCTATGTGTTCCATTTCTACATTCAATCTACTCATGTCATCAGCCCAAAGAAGTCAGCAAAACACTTCTATACCTCTCCTGAGCCTGGTTACTTAGTTATGTGTGCATTTCAGCTATGTGCAATCCACATATCCAGGCATTTTCTCCTCTCTTTAACACTTTTCCTTTTAAAAAAATTAAGATAATTAACACACGAAGATACACTGTGCTTTAAGGATTAACATTAATTAAGGATTAATGATATTTAACTAACAGATGGGAGAAAAATGCAAGTAAACATCTCATTGAAGCATGCAAGTTATACTGACATTAACAAAGAAGGGAACTATCAACATGACGATAGCCAGCTCCAACTGGGGGTTCTCTATAGGATTCAATAAAGCTACCTGTGAAAAGAAAAGGATTAAATTCAGATCATGGCAGCATGGGCACACAACTGCATTACTAAGTGCAACTGCTGATGCACTAGCTAACTCTATATAAACAGTTCATGTGAACAAAAAAAGGATAGCTCTGTAGAAAAGGAGAGAATTGAGGACAGCTTATAAATCACCACAGATAAGTGAGTGGGGTTGGCAAGAAACTTATCTCTGTCATTTTTGTTTACAGAAGTCTGAGAAGATGCTTTCAAATAATTTCGACCATTTAAGAGCTGCACGTTCCTTGGGAACATGTTTTTAAGTCTTATCTTAAGGAAATTTAAACAGACCAGTGCTGTACAAAACACATGGTACGATAACTCAGTTCCCCAATTAGCCCACATAAGAGGGACTAACTGGTTTTAGTGTGCTATAGCACCACACACATCACTCTCAGTGCTAAGTTACACAGATGCTATCAAAATGAATCCAGTCATCAGCAGCCAGCTTCCCTGAACCACTGCAAATTACCAACAGCCTGCAGTTTACTTCTATGAAGAAGGTGATGCAAAGGAAATTTAAAATACAATAGAAAGGAAAATGAAGTACCTACAAATATAAGTTAAACAATTAGAAAAGAAATGTTCAGACAAGCAGATACAATAAAATTTTATATATTGCAGTGTATATAGAAGAAAAACAAACTATGATAGGATATTTCTGGCAATTAATGTCAGAAAACCTAATCAAGGAACAGGAACACACCTATCCTACAGAATGAAATGGCACTGAGTGCAGTCAGTTATGATGCTTGAGGATAAGTCAAACCAATAAACATTGGAACATCAGAAATCAGAATTTATGGCTTGCGCCTGAATTTTTTTTTTGCCTGTAAGATGCAGTAAAAATACAAACCTCCTTCCACTGAGGTATCAGAAGCACTATAATGATGATGGTCTTCTCAAATGTCATAATCATTATGTACAGAGCACACTGACCCATCCAAGCACTGCACTGTAGTGGGTCACCTGCCAGAGAGAAGAAAAGTTCAATATACACATATGGTTGGTTTTACCTCACAGCAAACACTTGAGAAAAGCAGTATGAGAAGAAGGACAGTTACACCCTTTTGGAGTGCCCTCTCCTACTTCCCAAGTGCTGTTCCTACCACCCCTGCCCCACTCCACCCCAATTTAGCACATACAGACTACCTTCAATATATCTTTCCTCTCTACAGAGCTGGCTTTTGTAATCACCCGATGGTAATTACTGCCACAGGTGCAAATGCCACTATCAAAAATGTAAATGAATAAAACGTTCATCAGGATCACACTTCCATTTCAAACTGAAAGGGTTTGAGTATCTGCAGCAGCCCAATAGGACATGGCAGAGTGAAAACCTGTTATCTGCCTGGACAAAAATGATGGTACACAAACATCTGAGCAGGAAAACTACAGGCAGATTTTGTGGATGCATGGAGAAGAAAAGAGAAAAGAGAGGAACGGTAGCGTTTCACTGGGAGCCAAAAGGAAGCTTTGCTGGGGAGGTTGTTGGCCTCTTACGCTTCCCAACTGCCTTCTGTCTGCAACTGCAGCTTAGATCTTGTCAGCCTGGGGGTGAATAATGTGCAATGGAAATTCAGATGCCTTCGTGTATTTGTAATGCATAATGGATAGTTGCTACTTCCTTTCATGGAACATTTCTGAAAGGCTTTCAATGTTAATACTTGGTGATGATCTTGAGACTTAACTGTTTGCTGATTAAAAAACAAAAACAAATCAGACCACGGTCCAAAACAAGGGACATTTTCTAAGTAAGCTTTACAGTAAGAGGTAATGGATCAACACTCAGTAGTCCAAGACAAAAACAGTTAAACACTTGAGTTCTACCACTATGTCCTGCAATTAAGGCTTCTTTTGTAAAGGGAAAAGAGCAGTGATAAAATTTGAAGGCAGAAACATCACAAAATCAGAAGTGAGCAACTGTCTTTCTCCTGGGGATGAGAAGACTGAGTTAAATTTGACAATGACATTGTATACTCCACATTTTTGTTTGCATTCTCTAGTTTTCTTCACTAAGTAAAATACAGAAAAATTCTATTTCTGGAGATCCTTTCAAACTGTAATTTTAAAATATAATTTATAAAATCATGCAATTCAAGTGAAAAAGAAGTCTGTAGCAACATCATATCCAGGAAGTGTTCCAATAATATGTGGGACATTTGTACATTCAAAGATTCAGTACATAAACTCAAATCTCAGAGGGAATTGGCTGATTCAGTTGCCAAGCCACCCTCGATGATATTTGCAAAGTCACAGTGGTGAGGTGAAGTCCTCAGCAACTGAAAAACAGGCAACGTCAGACCCATTTTTAAGAAGGGTAGAAAGGATGACCCTGGGAACTAGTGACCTGTCAGCCTCACCTCTGTGCAAGGCAAGATGATGGGGCAGATCCTCCTGGAAGCTGTGCTAAGGCACATGGAACAGAGGGAGGTAATATGGGACAACCAGCACGGCTTCACCACGGGCAGGTCCTGCTTGACCAGGTTTGTGCTGGGACCACAGCTCTTTAATGTCTTCATCGGTGACACCGGCAGTGGGATCAAGCACACACTCAGCAGGTTTGCAGATGACACCAAGCTTTGCTGTGCAGTCAGCACACCTGAGGGATGGGATGCCATGCAGACAGACCCAGGCAGGCTCGAGCAGGGAGCCCAGGTGAGCATCGTGAGGTTCAAAAAAATTCAAGTATAAGGCCTTGCAGTGGGTCATGACAACCTCCACTATCAGTACAAGCTGCAGGACGTAAAGATAGATGCCAAAAAAGACTTGAGGGAACTGGTGGATGGCAGCTTGACATAAGCTAGCAGTGTGCCCTCACAGCCCAGAAAGCCAACCGTACTCTGACAGTGTCTTCTGTTAAGCACCACCGTTCATTGCAGGAGAGTTGGACTTGATGACCTTTAAAGGTCCTTTCCAACTCAAAAGTTTTTGTGACTCTATGAAATTAGAAGTTTAAAGCTGATGTTGAAGCCATAAAGCCCTAATTCCATTTCCAAAGTCTCTGACAGCCTCTCAAATTCTGATTTTATACCTGCTGAGTAAAACTTGCATATTTAGAACACTTGCTAATCAGCAGAAATCCTGCTACCAAAAAAAAAAAAAAAAAAAAAAAAAAAAAAAAAAGCACATTAAAGCACATTAAGATTGAAAGACTGAAACTGAAAAAATTGGAAGTCTCAGCAATGACAACTATAGCCACGTCCTGAGACACTTTCTCATAGAAGTGCCAACTTGAAGAATCTCTCCAAAACGACATTTAAAAGCTTTATAATAAGCATCTATCTACCCTGTAGGTAGGCTAAAATGTGTTAAGTTGCTCTGCAAGTCATAAGCAAAGGGCTTGGGGGAAAAGATGCAGCAGAAACAACTTCTGAGCTTCTCCATGTGAGAAGCAGAGACCGCAGCCATCTATTTGCCAACAGAGCTCGCTGTCAGCCAGGGGAATTTGGTCACCTGTTTTCTACTCCTCGCAGCTAATTCGACCTAGTGCAAGAAGGGAGGGGGAATGCAGGAAACATTCTTTTTGGTACAGGTCACAGCTGCTTTTCTCCTCTTTACATACTCAAATATATTAACTGATTCCACGCTTCTATTAAAATCCAGCTGCTGATGTAATGAATCTGAAAATACAAAGCTGGAAATATGAAAACAGATCTAATAGATGCAAAAATTCTGACAACAAAGCCCTTGATGGAGCCCCACGCTAGTAGGTTCATAAATTAGCATGCTGTACAAACAGCACCTTGGTATTCATTCTCTTCTTGAGGCATTTATGCTTAAAAACTACCCTCCATATAAAGAGTGGCTTTTAAAACCAGCAAGACAACAGCTATTTTTATGACAGCTTCTCAAGTAATGAATCACCAGGGATCAAGTAATAGAGCTAAGATGGGAAATGAGCTCACAGTGAGAACGAGCTTGAGACAAACGATTATTTAGGCTCTAAAAACGCAAACAACATCACTCAGTCAAAAGAAGAGACTTGCTCATTTGTGGGCTTTGGTTTTCCATGCCTGCAAACCAACTGAAAACACACTCGTCTTCAAGCAGACCTTCTTTGGTACTTCAGATAAAACATCATAAATCCCAAACACACTTCAGTGAGCAGACACCTCACCGTTCATGGATGCTACACATCCATATTTACCTCCAAACGTGACTGCAGTTCGGTCTCCTGTCGTCACAACACCTCATTTATTTGTTTTTAAGAATCTTATGAAAAAGAAGAGTTTTCCCAGAGCCAAGGCGAAAAGTTTTAAACGAAATGGTAACACGTGGGATTTGGTTTCAGAAATGGCAGCGGTGCTTAACAGAAGAAAACAGCTTACCCTTTTTAGACAGTTCCTGACTTCTTGCATAAGGCCTAACCTTCCTGCCCAGTCACCACCAGTAGCTTTCCATCTGTAACCCAGTTCTCTTTATACTAGAAGCATTTCCCATACAACTAATGAAAACAAAGATATACAGTACACTTTTTATCAGTCCTTATCACAGCCTGTTTAATAAAAAACAAACAACACAGGCTAAGGCCAGGAACGGCATACTAATGAGCATACAACAGGGAATGTCACTAAGAAAAAGATCTGACACCGGAAAGAAAAGCTAATTACAAAGGAATTGCTGAACTTCCTACACCACTTACACTTTGTTAGATCTGCTACCTGAAAATGGCAATGAAGGATCAGTCCCAGCCAACCTCAGCACAAGAAATATAGAAACTCCAGTCTGAGGACTTGTCTGCAGAAACTAGTTCCTTTTGTACACACAGTGAATTCCCAGATGCTTTAGTTCTGGGCCTAAGCTCCCAGAAGAGTCAGATGAGCATCAGTCCAAGGAAAAGAGTGGAAACATTTAGACAGTGGTACATGGGAAAAAAGAAGAAAATAAACAGAGTTGTGGCAGTGCAGATTTAAACAGCTTAAACGGTCATAAGCTGCAGCCTAAGAGATGCACATTCACTCTACAACAACCACTACACATCGTGGTACAATTTCTCAAAAGCTGGGCATACATCTATTCTGAACTTCTAACTTTAAAAGCAAATAGCAATTAACGTTATTTGATTTAATTTAAAAAAAAAAAAAAATCCCAACTTATTACAGTACTTGAACACAGTCCTTATTTACTTTTTATTGTTATCCACTTTGAATACTTTCTTAGGAAAACTTCCATCCCCAGGCAGCCAGCCTAAACAATCTGAAAAGTTCAGATTGAACAGAATTGAATGCTGATGACAAGAACATGCTCCATGAAGTTTTTCTGCACCTGCACATCCACAGCTTCTGCAGGTCAGAAGCCTGCTGTGACTACCAGAAGACAGAACCCACAGCTTCACATGAAAGTAATTTCACTATACTCTGCCCTTTAGCCAGTAAGAAAGACTTGTGCATTTTTCATCAAGCTCTGTGTGCAGAAGTTCAAGTAAACCCTACATGAAGACAAGCACATTCTCCTCACAAAAATATGTGCTTGTTTGAAGAATGCTGTCAGGATGCTGAATCTGATCTTTATGCAATGGCATCTGGTGCAGTTAAAATTCTTATGGGAAATGATAATTCTGGCTACCAGTTATTTAAAAACATTTCATAGTACAGTTATCTTGCTGCTGTTTTCCATGGGATGAGCCAATGCTAAGTAAAACAGTACTGCAAGTAAAAACAGAAATCCAAGCAGTTGTTCCAAAGTCACTAGCACTTAGAGACTCACTAAATATGATAGGACAAGGGGGAATGGTTTAAACTGAGACAGGGGAGGTTTAGCTTGGATATGAGGAGGAAGTTTTTCACCCAGAGGGTGGTGAGGCACTGGCACAGGTTGCCCAAGGAGGCTGTGGATGCCCCATCCCTGCAGGCATTCAAGGCCAGGCTGGATGTGGCTCTGGGCAGCCTGGGCTGCTGGTTGGCGACCTGCACACAGCAGGGTTGGAACTGGATGAGCGCTGTGTCCTTTTTAATCCAGGCCATTCTCTGATTCCATCATTCAATAACTTGTTAAAGGCTTTGCATGCCAAGTTACAGAACTTGCAAGAATGTAAGCGACAAGTGAAATATTACAACAGCTATTATGACAGCTGTGCTACAGCTTAAAGATCAGCTAACTATTAGCTGAAACATCCTGGAATTCTGTTTTGGAAAGTGTTCCAGTGCAAAAAGAGAAACATTTACCATATTCACCAAAGCGCAGGGACTCCCACTGCTGCCATTCCACAATGGTGCTGACTGCACGTATACCTGCATAGATTAACAGCATTCCTAATGTGGCATCTAACAAGAAGTTGATAAGGTACCTGAAAAGAAAAACAAAGATTAAGCAAGAAGCACGGGTCCGTTTTCCAGAAATTCAGTGTATTTTAAATCCGCACCTGATAAATCTGTATATTTATTGAGAAGCTGGAACACTTCAACTAATATTTACCCACTTCTGTAATTACCTAGCATGACACTTAAATAGTTTTATCAGAGTATCAATACTCTGTTTCAGACCTTAGGCTTTAGCTTCAACTTACATTCCTGCCAACGTTGGGTGCAGGTTTGTGTGCACATGCAATGCCTGCAGTCACTATCAAAGCCACACTTCAAATTACTGAGGGGTTCAGTGGAAATAATCTACCTTAGCGCTTTAGATCTTATTTAAAGGACATCTGAAATTGAATCCAGAACAAACCTTCCCACAAAACAACTAAGGGCACTGGACACAAGACTGGCGCACTATCAGCTGCTTCAGGAGGAACTTCTGCAATCTTACCTACACTTTAAAAAACTACAGAGATTGCTACGGGTTTCAAATTAATTCTTAGGCCCATTCAGTGGTGCAGCTGGACTTCTGAGTGCCTCGTGAACCCGTGCGGTTTGTTTACTACTGCTCCACTCTGGCTGAACAAAACAGCAGCTGAGAAAGAGACGGCGAAGGTCATCCCTGCTGCAAGCCACACAGTGAATCCCTGTAACTGAGATGCTTATTTGGCAGTTCCCAATGCTAAAGTAAACTCTAGAGTCCATAGGTTCTTATCTGCAGTGATAAAAATAACAGATCAGAGCTGTGGGCTTCTGCTGATGGCAGAGTCAAGTGCACGTGGACAAAACAACATCAGTAAGAGGAAAGCAAATGCAGAACACGTGCATTCAAAGCAGCATAGGAGGAGCGGTTCTGACCCTCAAAAATCCTATTCAAGCAGCCACTCAAGAGCAAAAAAAATTAGACATGCCCTGCTTCAGCCAAGATGCAACTGTAAGCTTCTAAAAAACAATTATTTTCCATCAGTTGCACGTCAAATCGTAGTTTGAATGAACTTTTGTATCTGACAAACTAAAATCCACGCTGAGCATTTAGCAAATGAAGCACAGCAACTGCAGGGATCCACAAGTCGGTCAGGGCCACCAGGGGCTGCTCTAAGCCTGCAGCAGAAGGCCCAGCTCTGCCTGCTGCCATCCCACTGCTGTGCTGCAGGCCAGATGTGCTCCCAGCCCAGCAGCAGCACTCAGTGCTGAGGGGCATTGTTGCTTGCTTTGTTTGTTGAGAGTCCTTCCAGCCACAAGGCACCTGTCCAGAGGTTATTTAACAGGTGCTTGGTCAGCATTCATCTCACCCTGCCTGAGTTAGAGCACTGCAGTACCAAGCTGACAAACACTTGCTTCCAGTCCTAATTCATTCCAAGCTCTGAATCACAGTGTTCTCTAAAACAACATTTTCTGGTTTTGTTCTGAAAATAACCCACAAACTACACAACAGAAAACTATCCGTGGTGAAGTTTGCTGAGTTAAATTACTGTTATTTGAACTCACAGGCAGAAGTGCTGCCTCTACTCAGCTATTTGCACCCATTCATACACTTAAGGTGTATTTCTGCCCAAGAAAGGAAGAGTGGCTCTGGCTGACGTAGCACACTGTCTTTCTGACGATAAGTCCTGGGTCCTTGCCTAAAACACTGCACAGCTCCACGCAGTTATCCTGAGAATGCTGAATGACACTTCTGCCTCCCCCCCTCCTGGCTGCTGTGTGCCACGACACGTTTGTGTGAACAGTGGGATTTGAAGATGAAGTTATGTAGACTATACAGACACACGCCAAAGACCTTTTGTTTTGGAACCTCAGCAGCCAACAGAGTTCTTAGATTTTAAGATGCTTTAATGAAGTACTAGGCTTATCTTTAAACACTGATGATTCTAGACACGTTTTCATTAGCTTACTTAAATACATACATGAAAATGGAAGCAATTTGCACCTTTTATAAATCACTTTATATAGATCATGGGGAAATTAAGTCAGTAAGGAAGAGAAATCCAACAGTGATGCCTGGTATTACTGAAACTCTCATGATTATATCTTAACCTCTGCAGTTAGCGTGTTACAACAATGCATTTTCCCTACCAAAATGCTGTGGTGGGAGGAGAAAAACAGTATTTTACCAGCAGATTTATTGCACGTAGAAACAGAATAAGCTAAGGAGAAATAAAGAGAAATCTTTAGGCTTATGAAACACCACAAACATATTCCTTGAGTCACTTAACTTCTTTGGTTACTGAAGGGCAACAGTGAGCAGCTGCCATCATCAAAGTAACTGCCTTTGGTTCCAAGGGGCAAAGGAGTAGGCTGTGACAAGTAATTCCCCTGCTTCTATTAGCAGAAATGCATAGGCTTCTTTGAGCATGTGCCTCATCAAGAACAAACCCAAACAATTACCATTTGCTTCAGTAGCTCCTGTGACGAGCCTGACAGGGTCTTAGTCACAGCTTCTTCAAGTTGAATACAGCACAGTGAAATGCTTATCTATTTAGTCACACTGCTCCTAGTGTGAGACTGCAATATTCGTTTCTGTACTAACTGCCTGGGTATCAAGCAAGACTTCCTGCTTTTAACAGTGACAATTATATTGCAGAAGATGATGTAGGCTTTTGAAGGACATACAGGTGTGAAAGATTTTTGATTATTATCCCTGTACTTTATATTAACACCTTGCTGCAGAGAATGGTGAAGCTGGAGGCGAGCATACACAACTTCATGTCCTCTGGTCCTTGGTATCTTTTATCTCCTTCAGCAAACAGCCTCGTACTACAATGTGCACCCTAAGTCCTCATTAAGAAACTGGAGGAGGAGGAGCAACAGTTCATCCTCAGTCTAAAGCATCCATACACAGACCAGAAAAAAACCCCAAAGCAAGCAAGCAACCAACAACAAAAACAACCAAAAAACCAAACCACTTTCCTAGGTCCTGACTGCCTGTAACAGAGCAAATTTTGGATCCTAAGTTAACTAAGCTTCAAACAAAGGTCTTTGAAAGTGCCTGACTTCTTGCATGAAAATTGCATTAGTCTCCAAGTATAGCAAACTCAACAGCAGCACCCTTCATATTCATCAATGGTTAAAATGAAGCACTCACAGTGAACAAGGGTCTTCTTCAGTAAGGTCTGATAAGTAGACGTTTGCAAAATGGATGAACAACATCCCTATGGCTTGCTTGGAAGTATCTAAAAACCTGCATAGAATAAGAAAACAGCTATTAAGAAACATACAACTGTTTACAACACAGTAGGACACAGCAAATTTATATTGAAATTTCAACCCAATTATTCATTTTTCATAAAATAACAGCACTAAAAGGTGAAAAGCCAAGGTAATTAACTTACTTAGCAATGTTCCACTTTAAGTTCAACCCTTTGGAATATTCTTCCTTGAACCTTGCTGACAGTAAATCAAATCATACCAACTTGAGGCCTTATTTGAAGACTGTGGAGCTCCTCCTGGTATCACATGCATCATCCACAAGCTAATCTTCACTAAACCTGTCTCAGTCTTTAATAACCTTCTGTACATAACGAGTATCCCAGGCTCACAAAACATTTCAGCTCCTTTACAGTTTTGTGTATTTGGCAAGTTTTTGGGAGGGACACAGGGAAAACTGTCATCACATTCTTGTAGGTGGACAATTTAATAGCTAATTTCTTTATCTGGTGCATTTTGCTAAGATGCCTTTGTGGGTATTTTTCACCTGAAAGCGTGAAGAAGCCTCAATGAATTTCAGCTAAAGCTCATTTGAACAGGAGCAATAGCCTTGAAACCACTACCTCCACAGCAGAAGACAAAGATGGAAAGAAAACAGTTTACTACTCACTGGGAAAACATTAAAAAACACTTAGGTACAAATTCAATATTGATTTTGGTCCCTTATCATTCTTTTATTATCTATTTATTGTTATTATTACAACTTCCCAATATTATTTTTAAATACTGGAATCACATCACAAGTATTCTGTAGACAAGAGTGTGCTCTTCATACAGCTCAACACTCACCTGGCCTGTTGTTTTTATGTCTTAAAACCAACCAAACAGACCCAAACAACATTTCATGCCCGAATTTGTCTGCCAATTTGGTATTAAAACTTTACTCTCCCAAATACACGGTGCAGCACAGGGCTGGGATGAGGCAGGAGGCCAGCACATCACTTATCTAATCACTACAGCATATGATAAATAACGACACTCAAGTCCCACAACTAGATTATTGGCTTAAAAACTGAAAGCAGCCAGACTGAACTGCAGACTGAGGCAGGCTGTAAACAAAGAATTGGTATTTACTTTTTCCATAAAATAAACGTCAGCATTAATTACGAACAGCAGCGTTCTTTCAGATGAATTTCAGCCCTTGGAAACACGCCCAAAGCTAACACTTCTATAGGTTCCAAAACCTGGAACAGCAGCATAACTTTTCATCTGTCTCAAAACAAGTGTGGGTAATGCTGGCATCACTACAAGAAAACAGTATTTTAACAGTAATAAAAACATGTTTTTATGCTATATGTTGTTCTATAATTTCATAAGGTATTATCTTTCACCATCATGTTTTCTATCTTACAAAAAACAGGGTATGGAATATGAAGCTTTGTTGAAGTTAAGAGCTTGTGCAAGTTTGTAAATGTTAAGATGTGTCTCCATTGCAGTCTGCCAGTACTTGTAGGGAACTTTTAAGCAGGAAGGGAATCAACTTATTACAGTTTATAGTGACAGAACAAGGGGGAATGGCTTTAAGCCAAAGGAGGGAAGACTGATGTGAGATGTGAGGAGAAAATTCTTTACTCAGAGTGCTGGCAGTGCTGCCCAGAGCTGTGGGTGCCATTGCTGGAGGTGCCCCAGGCCACAGAGGGGCCCTGGGCAGCCTGAGCTGGGGGCAGCCAGCCCATGGCAGGGGCAAACTCGATGATCTGTAAGGCCCCTTCCAATCTAAGCCATTCTTTGATCTTAGGGCAGTTCTATATTCTAACTTCAGGAGAAGGTGCAACTTAAAGCTGCATGTCTGAAGGTATCTTTGTGGTGATATCTGGAAGCATACCTGGAAGGGAAATACCCAAAAGAATACAACATTTCATTGACCAACGTATTTCAGTAATTGTTTTGTTCATCACATTCTTGTCATCATGTTTTGTTTTTTTTAATTAGTATCATATGCAAACAATCATTCTCTCAACACATAAAACACCCAAGAAGCCACACTGAAGGACTGAACCTGCAGCCACGTACCATATCCTCCAAGGACGTCTTTCATGCTTTGGTTCTCTTAATCGTTTTACTACAAAAGAAGAAAAACAATTGGAGATAATCAGCAACTCCAACCATGAGACATAGTGACAAGTAAAAGCAAACCTCCTTGCAGAAGCATTATACTCTTCAATAAATCAGGACTTACCCAAGGCATTTCACTTTATCCATCCCTGAAGACAGATTGTAAAAGAAAACCCCATCCCTCCTATTACCCACTGACCAACAGCCTGCTGCCAGCATCCCCACACAGAGCAATCACCCACTGCCTGACTACCATTGCCACAGCCGTATCCTTTATGACCACACAACCATAACATTTAATTTCCCATAGTAAAGCACGTTCCAAATATTAGAGCAAGTAGTTTCTTTCACCATTTGGAGACCAAAATCCAAATAGGAAAGTGTGGCTTGCAGTGTAGGGGCAAACTATAACATCAGAAAGACATCAAAAGGATGAGTAACAAGACAAACATATTATCTGACAAAGCTTATTTATTTTCTGGATGACAAATTAGACTTTTGTTTGCAAACTGAATTCCAAACAAGGATGGATTTTAAAATCAGATACTGCTTTCACAAGAAGGTTTGATAGCCTACAAACAAACAAATAAAACACAGACAGACCAAAAACCACCACCAACAAAAGAAACAGTATTAAAATAGATGTCAACTACACAAAGGTAAAAAGCCACAGATAAGTGTGGCTATTTCAGTACTGATGCTGCCCACAAGACAAGCTGGTGTGTCCCCATGAGCCCAGTGGAGCAGAAGCCCAAAGCAGGATGGAGAACATGAACTTTGGGCTCAGAAGGACAAGCATGACATCCATCCCTGGGGGCATCTCTGGGATGCATCATCCCAACCTAATGGAAGACGGCATGGGATGCAGGGGGGGAGCATTCTGTGATTGCACAGGATTTGGAGGAGAGGATGGGAGGGATCAAAGTGATTTGCAGAACAAGCTGGAGGAAATAGAGAGAGAGGGGATAAAAACAGCCTACACAAACAGCAGCTGCTCCATAGCCCTGCACTGCCTCCTGCACACAGCCTGTCCGAGCTTACTGAACTCCACTTCTAACTCTCTTTCTGGGTGAGAAAACCACTTTTCCCCCAGTGGGTGGCAGCTGGAGCAGGGGACCACCACAGCCTCTGCTGCCCCATCCCAATGCCCCCCACAGGCTAGCTGCTGCTCCAGCTGCACGCCGCTCACTTAGCTGGCACATGTCAGCAGCACACCAAAGTTCCAGGCAATGGAAACCCTTCCACAAAGAATGGGTCCACTTCCCTCTACTGCCCAAAGCACAGAACCAGAGCACCTGAGGTTCAGTGTGCCCTACCAGAGCCAACACCAACCCTGAACAACAACTATTTGTGCTATCATTTCAGAAGTAGTCTCCTAAAAAAATGTGGTCGTTGGAAATCAAAAAGTGGCAAGAGGAAAAGACTGCATACATACACCAAAGAAAAAGTTGTAACAGCAACCATGCTGTTACTCACCGTGGGTCTCCGTGAGCAGCACGCCATAAATACACAGCTTCTGCTACACCACAAGCAGCACCCAGATGACTCAACCGGTTCACAGCTTACAGCAAGTACTCCCCAGCCACACCAGGAGCTGATAATACCTTCACTTTTGCAAAATGGGGCAGTGCACAGCTGCTGGCTGGCTCCTGGGGGAGCAGCCCCCACCTGCCCCAAACGGCCATGCACTGGGTGCTCAGCCCCAGCAGTGCCAGGCACACGGCGCAGCTCACTGCTGCTCTGAGAGCTCAGCAGATGAAGAGTAATTAGCTGGGAGCGTTCAGAATTTCACACTCAATTATAAATGAAGAAAGAAGCGCTGGTAGTTTATACATCTGATGCCAGAATTCTTCAGGAAAGGAAATAAAAGCAGTTCTGCCAACAAGCACGGGAGCTGCCAGATGGGCAGATAACAGACAAGACAGCACGGAAGGCAGAGCATTTAGTAATGCAAGCTCAAGCTCATTAGTTGTCTCCTGTTTCATGAAGTTGCGAGCAATAATGCAGGACAGATTTCACTTATTTTAAACTTTATTTTGGAAGGCTGTCAGAACCTCTGCTCTGCTTACGTTTTTTCCACAACAGTAGGAACTGTGTCTGTTACAAATAAACACCACTAATTCCCCAAAATCCTGTGAAGGGAAACAATGTGCTGCACCACAGGGCAGCTACTGCTGAGTGGTGTCCCCTGTCTTACCTCCTGTTTGAACCTCTCTTCTTTACACAATAAAGCAAAGCTTTTAAGAGACTGCAGTTGAAGTTTCACTTGAGCCCCCCATTACCTCCTTTAGCAGCAAAGGAATAAGAAATTACAGATTTCCCCAGATCAAACTTGCAACAAACATCACAGCAATGAGAATGAGCTGAAGCAATGCCTTACAAAAGGGAAACAAGTCTGTAAGCTACACACATGGCTAAAAGCTTCTGTGACACTGAAGAGCTCAATATCTCTTTCCTTTCAGAGTTTTTTAAAAAAGAACATCATTTTTCACTTGTGCGTTTTAAAGGGAGGTAATAAATGTATGACTTTGTTAGCATGAAAGACTGAAAGCAGCAGTGCTTTTGTCATGCTGCTCATTTCCCCAGACAAAACAGAGCAGCACTGTGTGCCCAGTGTTTCACTTTTCACCCCACTGTTAATGCATAGATTCATAAAATGGCCCGGGTTGGAAGGGACCTCAAGGATCATCAAGCTCCAACCCCCTGCCACAGGCATGGATGCCAACCTCCACATCTAATGCCACACTACACTGCCCATCCAGCCTGGCCTTGAACACCTCCAGGGATGGACGGGCATCCACAGCCTCTCTGGGCAGCTGTTCCAGCACCTCACCACTCTCTCTGTAAAGAATTTCCCCTGACATCGAACCTCAATCTCCCCTCCCTCAACTTCAAACCATTTCCCCTTGTCCTGCTGTTATCTCCCCTTTCAAAGAGTTGATTCCCCTCCTGTTTGTAGGCTCCCTTTTTTTAAGGCAAAGCTTTCCTGTCAGACATCCAACCCACTCAGCAAAGATTCAGACCCAAGCTCCTGCTCTCAGTTACCAGCCTGTTTGCTGGGCAGCATTCTAGAGGTCAAAACCTGTGTGCAAACTGTGCTATGCAAACAAGAGGACTCAAGCCCTTGACTCCTGGAAGAAATGTCAAAGGTACAGCAATGATAAAACATTGCAAGCAAAGGTTAAGCAGCACAAATCCATATTACTGTGCACTAAGCACCAATTTATGACATGCAGCACCATTTTCACCTACTGCTCAATAACAGATAAAGCTTTCCTGACATCACTAGTACAACAGGCATCACTGAACTTCAAGGCATTCACTCCAGTTGTTGTCAGTCAGCAGCAGAACCCACAGTACTGCCGAAGCATGGCAACAAATGCCCCCATCAGTGAGCTTATCAACCAGGCCTGAGCTGCAACAACCTTAAAAGCAGAAGCCAACTCCCAAATGAACCTTCAGACAAATGCAAAAAGCATGTGAAGCTGTTCCTCTTAGTAGAAAACGATGAACACAGCAAACGGAGGCCAAGGGTGGATTCGCCCTGCCTGTTTAATGGCCACTGAAATCCTACATAGCTCTTGCTAGCCAGATTTATTCTTATGCTGAAGGAACAACAGAAGCACCACATTGCAAAAGCGAGACTCATTTCACATAACATCAACCAAAAAAAAAAATGCAAAAAGATACACAACCAGCTTTAATACTCTTCCCAAAAACAAACATAAGAATGGGAAGCTGATGGCCAGTTGCCACGTGGTACTTCCATGTACACTTCAATGTAGAGCCTCTACCAACAAGGTCTTTGATCGGTGCAGATGAAAACAGCAATAATTTCCATGTGCAGGAGCATTACTCTTAATGATACAGCTTTGTACCTCCTGCCACTCGTGCAGCTTTCATAAAGGCCTCACAGCACTCAAACGCCCGCACCATAAAACGCACTGCTGTAAGAAAGCTCGAGCGTTTAGCATCAGATGAACGAGGCAATTTTTAAGCTCAATTTTAAAGCTGTCTAGACTACTTCATTCTTTATCATTACAATTACCTCCCACAGAAAGCATTCAAACCCTATGCAGATAAACTAAAATATGCTGCCAGTCACACCATCACCCTCAAGACAAGAAAGGTATGCTGAAATGAGATTTTACGAGATTTAATAGCTGATGTTTTCCAGCATCAGTAAGAAATTAAGAGCAATAATTCTAAAAGAAATAAAAATTACTGAGAATAACATCTTAAAAAAATAACTGGAGACAGAATACATATGCTGTAAGTTGTGAGTAGCTGTTTTAAAGTCTTTTTTGGCCCATGGAAAAATCTGTACTTTTGGCAGTGGAAGAAAATGACAGAAACAGCAACAAAAAGCAAGCAAAGGCTGTGTGGGTGAGTGCTCGAGGTGATGTGCTGGCCTGCCTGCTTTGGAGCTGCTGAAGACTGATGGGACCAACCCTATAAAGCAGTGCTTGGCCAGACTTCGAGCACTTTACCAGTTATCAGCTCTCTAAAGCAGATTACCTTTGAAACCCCTAAGAACTTAGGAACTCCTCTCCCTGACTCACCTCCCAGCCCCAGGTCTTAGCTACTTACACCATCTTCCTTCACTCAGTGTGTGTTGTGGTAGAGAAAAGGGAAACAATAATAATTATGACAAATAAATATATACATATGAATGCATACAAGTGACACACAAGCAATTGCTCACTATCCTCCAGCCAATGCCCAGCTGGCCCCTGAGCAGCGGAAGAGAGCAAGATGAACTCCCACCCCCTACAAATCTCCTGCCATGTGATACCACTATGGAATATATATCAGTATGTATGTATGGAGTATATATCAGTATGGAACGTCCCTTTGGCCACTTTCAGTCCAATTCTCTTCCCTCCCTGCTACTTGGGCCCTTTGTGCAGACGCCCTTGGCTCTATAAACTATAGAGCAGCAACTACAAACATCAGCGTTATCAACACTGTTTTTCTCCTGGCACCAAACCATAGCATCAAACCCGGCACTCTGAAGAAACCAATTCCATCCCGGCTGAAACCAAGACAAAGCAGAAGACAACGCACACCTCTGAGGCACAGCACAGGCACCAGCTCCCCAAAAATAAGAATATAAACAAACAGTGAGGCTGTGCAACACGTAACCCAGAGCTGGTGGTAGGAACACCTCGGCACGCTGAGCAGCAGCGGGTACAAGCCGAGTTACTCCTGACTGAAGCACCATCCCACCTCCACCCACAAAGGCAGAGCAGTGCAAGCTCCAGGCCCGTGCTCAGCCTGCCAGGAGCAGCAAATGTTCTGCATTCTGT
This sequence comes from Tetrao urogallus, assembly GCF_951394365.1. Classification (NCBI taxonomy): domain Eukaryota; kingdom Metazoa; phylum Chordata; class Aves; order Galliformes; family Phasianidae; genus Tetrao; species Tetrao urogallus. The sequence continues at coordinate 1,836,515 of NC_136823.1, read as the reverse complement.
AGGGTGCACTTCTGGCTGTGATCACAAAGCCTTTGAGTGGGACTGTGCTGTGATAAGGTGAGCATTTCCTGCCTGCAGACGTGGTTCGCTACTTCATCAGCACCATCCACACAGATAAGATCTTGTCAGACACTTGCTTAAGTCTGCAAACTTCATTAACCATGAAATTAATATCACTACAGAGTGCAAAAATGCACGGTGTGTTTGTGCAAATCAGCTCCTTACAAATTCAATTATAAAGCATTACTCAAGAACATCAACTCATTATGCAGATTGCAGTTAAACAACAGGCTAGCTAACAGTTCAGAAGTTAGTTCTGATTAAACACAGCTTTCAGTTTCTGGCTAATTTATCATTTTAATAATTTCCAAATGTCAAAAAAATTGCACCCTTTTTTCTAAACATTTCATGATGTGAACAACATGCACAATTATGCTCAGAACAATCTTATCATCTGGAGCATAATTATATCCACAGAATCACAGAATGGTTTGGGTTGGAAGGGACCTCTAAGATCATGTAGTTCCAACCCCCTGCTGTAGGCAGGGATGCCTCCCATAGCCCAGGTTGCTCACAGCCCCAGCCTGGCCTGGAGAGCTTCCAGAGAGGGGGGAATCTACAGCCTTGTTGGGCAACCTGTTCCAGTGCCTCACCACTGTCACAGTAAAGAATTTCTTCCTAATATCTAGTCTAAACCAGAATTCTCTTTCAGAACTGGATGCAGCACTTCAGGTAGGGGCTCTCGAAAGCAGAGTAGAAGGGAGAATCACCTCCCTCTACAGGCTGGTCACACTTCTTGTGATGCAACACAGGATCCAGTTGGCCTTCTGGGCTGCAAGCGCACACTGCTGGCTCACGTTGAGTCTTTCAACAACCAGCGCTCCCAAATCCTTCTCCTCAGGGCTGCTCTCAAGCCATTCTCCTCCCAGTCTGAATCTGTGCTCGCCCCAACCCAGGTGTAGGACCTTGCATCTGGCCTTGTTGAACTTCATGAGGTTGGCATGGGCCCACATCTCCAGCCTGACCAGGTCCCTCTGAATGCAGCAACAACTGAATAACAGGAATCATGTAATGTGTTCAGAGCTAATGCAATAAGCAGGCTCCACACAACTGTTATGAAAAGTTTGTTTAAAAAAAAAATAATTCTCTTTTTAAAACAAAAACACTGACATAGCATTTCCAGAAGACTTGCTGCATTTGGAGACACGGAAATACTCAAGACCTGACATCATGAGGACGCTACGACAGCCTATAAGTTGATATCACAATCTATTCTGCACACAGAAATTTTTCTGCAGTATGTCCAAGTAAAATCCAAGGTAATGTAGCTTTAGTGGTGCTACACTTTATGAGAAGATTTCTCCTGTGTCCAGTGAATGCCGAGATGCACATTTAACCATGCCACAAAGTAAGAGTGCCCCTCTGTGTCCAGAAATCAAACAACTCCAAAATTTTACTCCAAGGTTTCATTCGGGGTTTTTTTCTTCCTAAGGCAAAAAAAAACCAAAACAAAAAACCAATTGAACAGCTCCTGACATGGTCACTACTTATTTCTGCACAGTGATGCATGGGAGCAACACCTGTCTGTTTCTTGCAGAGCCTGCAATGAACAGAAGTACATATTTTAAAGAATACTACAGTAAAAGAAAGCAAGCCGCTGACTTCTACCCACATGGCTGCTTTTTTTTTTTTTTTTTTTTTCTCTCGTTGTGGTTTTTAAAGCACCTCCCATTTTTGTCTCCAACACCAATGAGGATGCCCCCGGAAGGACTGACGCTTCATTTAATTAAAACAAGAAACAAGCACACGGCGCAGCGAGCAGCATCTCCGCATGTGGAGACAGAAAGCTCCGCTCATCTCAGTGCAGCTGGGCCGGCTGGGCGCAGCGCGGCCCCGGAGGGCCGTCAGAGAGACGGACGGACAGACAGACAGACGGACAGACATACAGGCGGACGGACAGGCGGACGGATAGACAGAGAGACAGGCAGACGGACGGACAGACATACAGGCAGACGGACAGGCGGACGGACTGACAGACAGACAGGCAGACGGACAGGCGGACGGGGTCCCGCAGCGCCCGGAGCTGTCCGTGGTGCTGCCAGGCCGCGCCGCCCCCCGCCCTGGAAAAGAACTAGCCGCGCTCCAGGAAGGCACGAGTCACAGAATCACAGAATCACAGAATGGCCAGGGTTGGAAGGGACCTCAAGGATCATGAATCTCCAACCCCCTGCCACATGCAGGGCCACCAACCTCCACGTTTAATGCTAAACCAGGCTGCCCAGGGCCCCAGCAGTCCTCTGCTAATTGCACTGTGCGTGTGAACCACATGTTGCAAATGAAGTAGGAGGAGCAGCTTGTGACAGATAGGTAAAGGGACCGGCAACAGGACTCTTCCCCACAGCTTTGTGCAGCTTTAGCCCATGAAAATGGTATCATTTACAATGATATGGAATCACAGAATCACTCCAGTTGGAAAAAAACTTAAAGATCAACAAGTCCTACCACGACCCAACCATTCTACCCCAACTAACAACTCTCCACTAAATCATGTCCCTGAGCACCACATCAAACGGTTTTTAAACACATCCAGGGATGGTGACTCAACCTCCTGCCTGGGCAGCCCATTCCAGTGCTTAACAACCCCTTCTGTAAAGAAGTGTTTCCTGATATCCAACCTAAATCTCCCTTGGCACAAGTTGAAGCCATTTCCCCTTGTCCTGTCACCAGTGAGAAGAGACCAACCCCGCTCTCACTGCAACCACCTTTCAGATATTGGAGGAGAGCAATAAGGTTTCCCCTCAGCCTCCTTTTCCCCAGACTGAACAGCCCCAGTTCCTTCAGTCCTCACAGGCCATATTCTCCAAGCCCTTCCCCAGCCTTGTTGCCCTTCTTTGGACCTGCTGCAGCACCTCCATCTCCTTTCTGTACTGCGGTGCCCAAAACTGAACCCAGCACTCGAGGCCACACCAGTGCTGAGTACAGGGCAGGATGACTTCCCTGGTCCTGGCCACCATTCCTGATCCCAGCCAGGATGCCATTGGCCTTCTTGGCCACCTGGGCACACTGCTGGCTCATATTCAGCCCACTGTCCATCAGCACACCAAGGTCCCTTTCCATCAGGCAGCTTCCAGCCACTCCTCCCCAAGCCTGTCGGGTTGCCTGGGGTTGTTGTGGGCAAAATGCAGGACCTGACACTCGGCCCTACTGAAACTCACACAGTTAACCTTGGCCCATCGATCCTGTCTATCCAGGTCCCTCTGCAGTGCCTTTCTCCCCTCAGGCAGATCAACACTCCCTCCCAACAATCTACAGTGATATCACACATGTGGGAATACTGTGCTAGCACATTTATCAATAAACCCTTAATTAGAGAATGCTCAGAAAGCATTTGGCACTTCTGGCTGAATACACTGTGTTACACAAAAACATTTTAAATGAGCTCTGTGGCACCAGTGATAAAATCCGAAACTATTGCACCAAAAAATAAAAGCCAAGAAGCAAATATCATTTTAAACCAACATCGCTGTGAAGTCAGGTAGGCACACTGTGACACACACCCTGAAGCTCCAATAGCTGCCTTGCTGGCCTGAAGCACAACCAACCACCCCTTACGGCAGTGGAAACCCATTAAGGCTTCCTGTTACCAAGTGGCTTGGCATCCATAAACTAGGTTGGAAAATTACACACACCTAGGCAGGAGGACAAGAGCAGAATTAAGTAGCAGACTTCAAAAAAGCAGGCTACCAGACTTGAGAACCAGTGAGTGGGATCCAAAACAGCCACCAGACCAAGATGATGTTCCAGAAAGAGGTAATTTTTAATTGGCAAATTCCCTTTTGTAGTGAATTACAGACCACAGCTAGCAGAGGAGTGTAGAAGTGCTCTACCCTGACTTCAGCACAACTCCTGCTGTAGAACAGATGCAGTTTGTGTGAAACATCCCAGGGCATCTCTGGTTCACACCCAGTTAAACTGAAGGACAGCAGTCAGAAACAGCACAGCAGGCTCTGGCACCACTGTGTTCACCACTTAGTAGGGTAACACAGCAGGAGCTTTCTGCTCTGGGATGTGGGCAGAGAGAGGGGTGATGAGGTGTGAAACCAGCGATCACAATTCGGGATTTCTCAGGCCTCTGAGAACAAATGCAAGCTACTCTTAGGCTATAGGAATCAGTGAGCTAAATGGAAAGGAAGCTTGGGCTTGGTTTCCAGTGGCTGCTCCACTGTCCCCATCACATCACTCCAGATGTCAACATCACAGGAACATCCTGGGGAGGCCATGGTGAGACCTTGGAAGATAACACGCTACTGGAGGGAGCAGAGAGCATAATGTCAGAGCAGCCAGGCAGGTGCCAAGCTGGAGTGACAAATACTAAGCAGTTTTGCCTTAGAACAGTCCTTCAGTCATTTGTAGACGGACGTCTAGTAATGAGGTACAAAAAAGTCCTGCTCACTACTATAACTAGAAAAAAATATTTATTTAGTAGAATGTGAGCACAGGAAGATCCACCTAGAAAAGGGCAAGCTGGGGTCACCTTTTGGTGCACCCATTTAACAAAACTTCTTGTTTAGATGTCAAATTGATTATTTTTAAAGGAAAACTGCCTCTGTGCATAAAGAACAATTCCAGAATACATCTTGGTTGATGTTCTTTTCATTTCTTTTTCTACAAGGGGTTCTGGACCAGTAATGACAGAAGATCTCCTTGTAGGGTTCCCTTCTGAGGAAATTTAAGAAGCAGCCAGGCAGCCACGCGCCCTCTCCTCCCTGGATTGCTACAGAGAGACACCGTACACAGCAGTTCGGCTCTGCGCCGAGGATTAATGTCATGTGGGCAGGCAGCCCACTGCTGACCCAACAGCTGTGCCGAGCCTCAGCCTGACCCTGACGCAGCCACTTGTCCCTCAGCACTGCTACCTGTTGTGCCCAACGGATGGAGGATCGCAGTGGGGAGATACTTCAGCCTGAAAGCAAACACATGGGTCTGTTCATTTCCTCACTGCTCTGGCCACGTGACCCAGCTGGACCGTGCCATCCCTGTACTGGGGTCAGAGACAGCTATGAGGATGCTGAGGTCATGCCTGCACTCTTGTCCACAGCATGAAGTCCTGATTCTCCTTCTATTAGATCTGGCTCATGGAGTATGGAGAAAGCCTAGTTGATTAACTGAAGATTTTGGAACACCGGACCAGTTACTGTTTCGAATATGACAAAAAGGGCAGAAACAGTAAGGCAAAAGCAGGAGACTAAACAGAAGCAGCTCTTCCAGCACAGCACAGCCTCTACCTGGACATGAGCCAACAGTGTGTGGTGGCAGGCCGGAAGGCCAGGCTGCATGAAAAAAGGGGTGGCCAGCAGGGAGAGGGAGGTTATCAGAGAAAAGAAGGCAGTGGGGTGACCTCACTGCAGCCTTTCAGTACCTAAAGGGAGTCTACAAAAGGAGGGGAATCAACTCTTTGAAAGGGTAGATAACAGCTGCCACCAACCTCCCCATTTCATACCAGCCCAGGCTGCCCAGGGCCCCATCCAACCTGGCCTTGAACACCTCCAGGGATGGACGGGGCATCCACAGCCTCTCTGGGCAGCTGTTCTAACACCTCACCACTCACTCTGTAAAGCACTTCACCCTGACATCCAACCTCAATCTTCCCTCCCTCAACTTCAAGCCATTTCCCCTTGTCCTGCTGTTATTCTCCCCTTTCAAAGAGTTGATTCCCCTCCTGTCTGTAGGCTCCCTTTAGGTACTGAAGGCTGCAATGAGGTCACCCTGCAGCCTTCTCTTCTCCAGGCTGAACAAGCCCAGCTCCCTCAAGCCTGTCTTCAAAGGGAAGGTGCTCCAGTCCCCTGATCATCTTCGTGGCTCCTCTGGACCCTCTCCAACAGCTCCCTTTCTTGTACTGGGGGCTCCAGACCTGGACACATGACTGCAGATGAGGCCTCACAAGAGCAGAGCAGAGGGGGACAATCACCTCCCTGTCCCAACTCATCACCTTTGGACACAAATAAGCATCTCTTAAGGGCTGCGCATCTGTCCTTAACTCTTCAGACAGCAGCTCTTCAACACACACGTGTTGAACGCACGCCGTTCTTCAGGAGGTTTTTTTTGCTGCGGTGAAGCTTCAGGCGGCCCGACCCACCGACGCGGCCGGCACGTCGCTGGGCACGGCGGAGATGGCGGCAGCGCGCTCGGCGGAGCAGCGGAACGCAGCGCTGACGGACCGCCGGCCGAGCCGCGAGCGCACCGCGCTGCCCCGACAGGCGTCACGGCGGCCCTCACGCCGACACCGGCCCGCTCTCCAGCCGCCGCCCCGCCCCCCGCCGCCCGGCCCGGCCGCCACTCACGCATGAGGATGCTGAAGGCCAGGACGCCCAGGAGCCCCTGCAGGAAGATGCCGAAGCTGTCCATCAGGGCCCCGTTCTCGCAGCCGCGCTCGCCCGGCCCCGCTCCGGGCGGCGGGCTGAGGGCCGCGCCGAGGCTGCAGTTGGGCGGCGTCACCCCCATGGCCGGGCCCGGCCGCTGCCCGCCTCGGCGGCGCACGGCGGCGGAGGCGACGTCGCGACCGGCGGCCGAGGCCGCGCCCCCCGCCCCGCTTCCTGCTCCCGGCGGCCCGCCCCGCTGCGTCACGGCGGGCGGGGCTCGGCCTGAGGCGCGGCCGCTCCGGGAGCGCGGGGCACGGCGGCCCCGTCGGGAGGGAAGCCCCGCCCGCGGCCGGCGGAGCTGCGGCCGCTCGGCGTTAAAGCCGTCGGCGCCGGCCCGATCCCGACCGTGACCGGACGGGGCGCCGTGAGCCGGCACGCGCGGAGCGAGTGGCGGCGTCTGCGAGGCTCGGCGCTGCTCGGCTGCGAGCCGGCGGCTCCTCACGATGAAAGGCAGCGCTGCGCGACCTTCGGGACCCGCGGAACGCCGGTTCCCCGCTTCCCCCCGGCCGCTCACCCGAATAGTTTCCCCAACACCTCCTTCAGATGGAAAAATCACTCGCTGGAAGCAGCGGCGTTAACAACCAGAGCCGTCCGTAACAGTTGAAGTATCTTTTTTTTTTTAATTTTCTTACAACCACTTAAAACCGTCATATACCACAAACCTATGTACATTATTTACAGACAAAACAAGCAAAATAGCCATCCAAAATATTTTTTAAAAAAGCCTCTGATTAAATTGTTACACCTGCTCTGACAATGGTGGGACTTCATACGCGCATCTTCTTGTTCCTGTTTCTCTTCCATTTAGTATTTCAGTCTCACTGCATATATATATATATATTTATATATATTTAAAAGTTAAGGATAAAACAAGAAGCAGAAGGGACACGACACAATACGCATTTAAATCTTTGTTTAAGAATAAGCAGCTAATTAAAAAAGGCGAAATACAGGAAAAGTGCATCAGTTCCGATGAGTTAGTATAAGAAACAGGCCCAGGTGTGGAGAGCAGGTTCCCCTTAGGGCCAAGTCTCCCCAAAGGCCTCTGATTGTCTACAAAGATTATTTTTTAATTTATTTTAAACAGAAATAATAATAATAAAAGGAATCAAACAGGTGTGGAGAAACGTGAAGCCTCCAGAAAAAATTATTTTTCCACAAGGTTTCTTGGAAACTGGTGTTCAACAACTTCTGGGGAGTGGGCAAGAAACGTCTGTGCCCAGAATTCATTGTTCATTCACACAAGTTGAGCGTGACCGGAGCAGCAGGCTGTTCCTCTTCAACTGTGTGATGCTGGAGGACTTGTGCAGGCTGCGCGCCCGCCGCTGTGCCGTCAGGATGAGTTTTGTCAGTGCAAGACCTGCTCGCTCCCATGGCTTAAAGCTGAGCCAGACACCGCTGGCTTTGCACCTAATGGGAACTTTGTCTTCCCATCAAAAAATCCATCTTTATTGTCTGGTGCATTTCGGGACAAGAGATGCAACTCTGAAGAAGCGAGAAATGACCATGGGGACAAAGTGCCACTAAACGTGAGTTGTTTTCACTAGATTTCGTACAGATTCTTGTCATCATTTAAAAAAACCAAACACGCCCGTAACAGTAGAGAGGCTTGCTGCACCAGATGTTCTCAAGTCCCCTTCCAGTCCTTCACCCATAAGGCTGCCTTTGAAAACAAGGCTACATGCATGCATGGGCAAGTTCAGCAGCACCCTGAAAGGTGGTTCAGCACACAATCCCTTTAAAATGGAGCCTTCAGCCAACGTGTGAAGCCTCCTGACAGAGCCTGTCTTTGTGCTTGCTTGTTGTTCAACAATTTGAGCTCTCAGTAGGCAGTAACCACTGACAGGACTGGTTAAGGAGTAGCTTTATATAGGATCATCATATTTTTGGCTTTCTGGTGAGGCTACTTCATCTGAGAACCTCTTCTCTAGCAACAGGTTTGGTTCAAAAGTATTCAGTCTGCAATCTGAGTTTGACAGTTCTGAAGCCTATTCAGTTACATTCAAAAATCTCCCGAGCCACCTCTCCTTTTGCCACATTTTTGTACTCCAAACAGAAGAATGGAGTGCTCTGTCCAATCTACTGTAAATGCATTTACACTTCTGTGGACTTAGCAGCTAAATACTTCCTTCCTCCTTTAAAGCATCGTTAGAATCAAGAATAAACCCTAGCAAAGTTTAAAGCAACAACAAAATAATTTGCTGAAAGTTGTGAAGGAAAAAGTAATCCTAAGCACTCTGAACTCTGTACTCAGTCCCAGGAGAAACTTCAGGCATCCCAGGTGTTCCACACAACACAATGAATTTCCTTTTCCTTCTGCCTTTCTCAAAGAGCAACTTGCAGAAGGGCTTAGTGCTGCACCTCCCCTCTTCTGGAAGGGTCACTTTCAGCATAAGGTGAACAGCAAGCTGCTCACGCCCTTGGGGATCATTCTACCACATTAACCTTGCATGACATTTTTAGAGGTCAGATATTTCTCTTATGGGTTCCTTGTGCTGATTCTGCACACTGCAGAAACACAACAGCAAAACGTTGCTGCCAGTGAGGCTAAGCTTAGCACAGTACGAGTGTGACGCAGAGGCACCATCAGGTTTCTAAAGCTATGATGTGCAAACCAAGGCTGGACAATGCATACAAAAATCAGACAGACAAGAGTATAAGCCGTCAGTGGGTCAGTTAAGCAGCATCTCCGTTTACCATCTACATAAACAGTACACAAGGCCCAGCAGAGGGCTCCTCTTCTTGTAATGAAGCCATCTGCGAGGTACCACCGCTTCCCTCCTGGACTTCAGCTTCGTCATGTTTTGTGATGAATGGAAATGGTAGAGACAGCACAAACCTCTGAAGCCAAACTGAATTACTGAAGTCTCAGCAATTTCTGCTGGTAAAACACAGATATAATCCTGAAGCCACGGATTCAGGCATCGAGCTACCCAAAAACTCAGTTTTGAAGAAAAACAGCAGAATGTGAGCTGATTTAAGTCATATTGCTGCAAGAGGAACAAATACAAGGGCAGTTGTGTTGTCTGCCACACAGAGAGAGAGAGAAAAAACTTGAAACAGTTGTGTAGAAACACCATCCATCAAGATGCCCCAGGTATCCCTTTAAAATCCAGCAGTAAAAGAGTGCACCTTCTTCCAGGAAACAGAGTGTACAGTACCCGTGTGCAGCATAAAAACATTTCACAAATAATGAAAACATCCCTTTTGAAAATCACAACAAAAACAGATCCCATTGGGACCAGACTGTCGGTGCCTCCCAAAACAAGGCAGAAAAATCCAGCCTATAAAACATGCCAAAGGTGACCGGTAAGTCTCCCCCTATCCTCTGAAACTGACCGCTATCTTTGCTGAATAAAAGAAGTATGACTTTTGTATTTATACCCTAGGTGCCACGTGAACAGGCTCACTAAGTTATCCTTTAAGCTCTGTTCTCTCCTGACAGCTACTCTGAAGGACATCTATCTGGGAGTAACATCTCTTGGCTATGCAAGTAAACCTGCTGGGTACCAGCCTCTTTAACAACACAGGAGAGTTCTGGAATCCCTGAAGAATGACAAAAGTGCCATCTTTCAGCCCAGAAGTTCTCTCTGCTGGTCAAATTTCTCAAGACAAGATGCTGACAGCAAAGCAACAAGGTTTCTTTCAAAAAACTTGTCCGGTTTAATTAGTTCTCACTGAGCTTACACTAAGGGAATGGGGCAAGGAGGATCACAAAAAGAGCCAAAGCATCCTTTCATTGCCCACACACTTGGTGCAGGGAAGAAAAAGGGACATTTTGTTTTCAATTTAGCTTGTTGCATGGAAAAAAAATTCTGATTGTAGCACTTCTGTAAGTAGTTCTGCCTCAGTGAGGTAGTTATTCTAAGGGGCTCGCAGCAAAAGAAATCAAAATCAGTCATGCAGTTTTGCTTACTCAAAACAGTTTTCATTGGTCGTCAATCCCCTCAACGTGTGTGGTGGATACAGACTGTGCAAACTCAGCTCCTCGTTTACAGCTCTTCGTTTACAGCTCTTCGTTTACAGATGACTGATGACCTCTTCAATGAATCTACAGCTCCCAGCACCAGAATAACCTATCATTTTGGGCCCTAGAGAAGCTTGAATTCATCCACTGATCAGAGTAACCACACAGAAGCTAGCACAGAACCTAAAGACCCTGCAGTAAGCACCTTCCTGCCTCGACTGTCTTAGTATGCCAGGGTCTGTATTTGAAAAGGTAAATGAACAGGAGAAAGGATCAGGGCTGCATGCTCCCCGACTTCACGAAGCTCCTGCCCACGCTCCTCCACATACTGCTGAGAACAGGCAAAGTAAATGAATGCAAAGCACTGGAAACCTAATCCTTCCGTGAAGCAGATCTCAAGCCTGATGCAAATTCCTCACATCTTTAATGGAAAGTAAGTTAAGCCCTCTTAGTTCAAGCATGAAGCACAGGTCCGCAGCAAGTGGCTGAGTGTGTTTAATGCCTAAAATTAAAATCAGCAGTTCATCCTACTGTGGGTCTACAAATAGATGCCCCTCAGCTCCTTTTTCTTTTCTCTAGAAAAAGATCAAAAAGCCCTTCCCAAACCCCCACACTGTTGTCATGTGTGATCCTGAGTAGCTGTAAGTAGGTAAAAATACAAAGTCATGCTTTAAGATAGTTTCCAGTATGCAAACACTGGCACAGAGCTATGCTGCAGTCCTCACTGATCGCAGTTTTCTTAGTGTGTTCTCCAAGAAGATGCACAGGTAACAAAGCAAAAAGCTGCTGACAGGCTCTGTGTACATGGCCCAATTCCTTAAGAAAAGGGAAACAACTTCACAGAATTGTGAAGGGCAAAATAAAGAAAATATCTTTTATCTGAAAACCAGAATAAAAGAAAATGCAGAGGCACTTTCTCTTTCCTTCCTTTCCACCCCTTCCCCCCCACCCCCACCACAGTCCATCTGTAAGAGAAGTGCAAAATAATTATTTTCTGACACCTCAGAATAAAGTAACACCCAAGTTCAGCCTGCACAGGTTTCCATTTAAGCTCTGGAACAGAAGCTCTGTATGCTTATACTGCTTTGTATTTCTGACATGCCTACAGAAGAGAGACTGCTGTGCAGCTACCTATGAGTTATCCACAAGTAGTTCCCTCCCTTCCTAGTTCATCATTTCTACTGTTCAGGCCACAGAGGTAGTAAAATCAAAACAAAGACAAAACAAAAAGCCAAGAACAGAGACAAAAAAAACCCTAAACAAAACAAGAAACAAATCTCACTCTTGCTATACTGTACATTCAGAACCTTGTGGTCACATCGCTGTCCTAACAACGAACAAATTCATCAAAATACTCCACATTAACAAACGAATGTGCACCAAGCACATTCCAAAGCCAGTGCTGTGGTAAAGCAAGTGTCCGTCCACGGGGAGGGATGGAGATTCTGCGAATCACCAGGAATATAGAAAGGTTATTTCTGGCAGCCTGCATGCGAACGTAAACAGGATTTGTTTCTCCTTTTAAAGTTCTGTGCCAACAGAACTATTGAAATGTCACTTCCCACCAGAGGAGACTTTTCTGTAACCATTAAAAAATACATTAAAAAAAGGGAACCATAGAGCAAGAGACTATTGTGTTCCCAAGCTGGCAGCTGGTAGAGTAGCCCCTGTTTTTGCACTGGCATTTTCCTCCAGATGTTGTCTTTTCTCCAAAGTGAAAAATGGAGGTTGACTCATGCTCCTGGGTTGCCAGTTCAGCTTTATTTGGCTTTCCTTGATAGAGAGAAAGGAGCATGGTTGTGCTTCAAAGGTCTGCTTCAACTTGACTGCATCTCAGTTAGCAAACTGCTGGTAAAAAGCAAGTTTAACCCTTTCAATGTGATGGCAAAGTTTAATAGCTGGCCCAAGTTTCAAGTCCATACACTCCTGAACGGTCGGCAGGGTCAGCAGCAGCAGTGCCTGGCCGTCAATTTCCTGTCAGAAGACAAAACCTCCATATTGACTTTGCATTTTTTCTTCCCATCTCCCTTCAGCTTTGACTTGCTGTCATTTCAGAATCGTGACCACTTGTAAATTAGCAGATTCTTCTATTCTACTCTAGCTTAAAAAGACTCACCAACAAATTAACTCCTTTCTTAAGATGTCAGCTCAAATTCACTTGCTAAGAGACAGAACGAGATGCTGTTTTGTTAACATCTATCATAAACCATACTCAGCACCAGTTCCTGTACTAGATATTTTTTATGGCAAATTTTAATCAAGATGCATAATCTGACTCATGTTTGTATTCCTGTCGCCATACTTCAACACAAAATTCTTTACTTGCTGTGTACAACACTATGACGCTTGCAGTCAGTCTGCAGAATGAATAACATCATTTGGAGACCTCAACACAAGGGGCAAAAACCCAGAAAACTAGCTACTGCCTTTGAAGTGCTGAGTGATACCCCACAGACTAAAATCTCTTCCACTAAGAACTGAGAAACCTGAACAATTGTGGCCATTTGCTTAAGTCTCCTCCGGAATCTGCAGGAAGTCGTGCATGCTTTCTTTTTTTACCCCTCAAAAATCTGTTATGCAATTTAAACTCATTCCTCTTTGTGATTCATTATAAAGGTCTAAGAATAAAGCAGCAGCTTCAGTGCTTTAACAGAAAATCATACCTGGTCGAGGAAAATTCTTGCCAGCGGTGCACAGTCCGTGGATTTGAGGAATCGCACGACGTCAGCCACGCTCCATTCCAGAGGGTTGCTGTCCAGCTGCAGCTTTTCGGCAACTTCAATCTTTATTTCCTAGACAAGCCACCCACCACAAAAAGAACTAAAATACTGTAGGTGTCACGGACCAACAATCCCACACTCCAAATATTCATCTGCCCAATAAAGCTCTAATGGGAGCTCCCAGGTTTTCACGCTCCTCGGTTGGCACAGACGTGCAGAACAGCATTGTGCTGCAGTTGGAGACCACATCCTTATCGTCAGTAAGGTAAATCTAAAAGGAGGATTTCTCCAAGCCCCTGCTCAAGTTGAACCAAGGAGTGCCAACAGTTGAGAAGTGGAAAGCTCCCCATTCTATCTACAGCCATCCTCAGTTTAGTCTTCATTACGATCCTGTAATACGATTGTAATAAAAATTACGTTTTTAAATATTCTGCAGTGCCTTCACAATATCCCTCATGGGATAACGGAGTATTTAAAAAAAACACACTGGTTAATACTTCCAAGACGTTTGTGCTTGCCCAGCGCTCAGCAAAGGCACAAATCTATGTTCAGAATTACCTTGGGCGAAGGAGGCTTATTTTCATCATCGGAAAAAGAAAAGGTCCTAAGCTTCCTCTTCCTCTTGTCTTGGTCCTGAGTCAGAGAATGAGACAGCTCACTCTGTGTAGGAGAGGATGACAGTGATTTTTTCTCTGATACCTCTGATTCCTCAAGCAGTTCATCTTGCTGCTCGGATGTACTATCCTCACTCAGAGATTCTTCATCTACCTCATCCTGGTCATCCTCCTCTTCTCCTCCACTGCCCTGGATGGTGGGGAAAAAGAACACAGCAACAAAATAAAACACGGGAAGATGAGGACAGAACTACATTAGTCACCCACTTGTCAGCTGTAACCTGAAGTTATAAGGAACTGACAGTTTCTTGTTTCAAATGAAGCTGGTCCACGATCACATACCATATCTGTTAAAGCTGTCGTCAGTCTCATACCTGGGGAGATCCAGCTGGAGTGTTATCCACTGAAGTAGAAGAACGTTTTTTCTTATGAACAAAAAAATGTTTTCGTTTCTTCCGTCTTTTATTTGGTTTCTTCATGGCTACTTCCAAGTTACTGTGGCCACCCGGAGGCCTACCTATCCGCTTGTTTTTCCGCTTTCCATAATAGTGTGCTACCAGGACAGAAGAAAGGAGCATCATGTTGAAATGCACCTTCAATGTCACTAGTTATGTTTGTCCATCATCAGGACTGGAAAACCAGTAGCAGGACATTTCCCAGTAGAAATCCCATTTCTGCAAAACTTCTGAATGAGCATATCTATATTTTCCTCTTCAATTTGGTTTAAGGAAGAAGAGTTACTAGTACATTTTATTTGCCCAGTAACAGTAGATTTACTTCTTTAACTTTGAGAAATCCCAGATGATCACATTTTATTAAAAAAAAAAAAGTCATCAGCTACAGACTTCATCCACTGTCGGATGTCTCTTGTGATGTTTGTGCAGTTTTTAAACATGGCCTCAATGCACTGTTTGTTCTCACAGTGTCAAATGGCTAAAAACCTAAAAAACCTAAAAGCTAAGAAGAGGGCTTGAAAGTATTTTATTTTGTTCCACAACAGAATGGTAAAAGCAATTACAATGCCACTTAAATTACAATATTAGAGCCAGTTCTTGTCCCAAAAGTTGTCTTAAGAAGATAAAACTTTAAGCTCACAATAAGTTAATGCGCAGTTTTACCATTTAATATAAAGTTAATTTTTTCTGCCCTACACATTGGTGCATGGATATTTTGCAGGCCAGTGAGGGTAGCGCTCGAGCTTTTCCTTCTGTAAGCAAAGCAATACACTTTGGATTCCTTTTGGAGGCCAAAGCCAGAGCGAAAGCAAAATATAACACCCCTCCATAACAGCCCCACCTCAGTTTGACAGCCACAGCCTACTCACTGTATTTAGTCTTTGTCAGGACAGAGCAGTTCTCTGAACACTTATCCAGCACCATCTGAGGGCCAAAAAGGTTCGGACAACATTCCAGCTTGATGCATGTTTTCCTGCAGAAATCTGCCACTCGATCTGCTGTCCTCACAACTTCCACAGTTGCACGGTAGCTCTTCCCTTTGTACCTAACATTGAAAATGTGGTCATAATTCAGGAATCCTGAAATACCCTCTGAGAAGACTATCCCAGAGTTCGGATAGTTTGTTTTCTTTGTTCACAGGGTTCTCTTTATGCGACCACGCTGCGGTGTGGACCCTAAAACAAAGACCGAGCATACTAATTCATGCTAGAATTCTGCCAACCAGGCTAATAAAAGGTATCAGCAGACAGCTTCTAGTGAGCCATTCTATGTGCATGCTATGGCATATACTGTCACATTTCCAATCAGCTTTCATCTAACTGCTGAAGAATTTGTCAGGACAGTCGTTTGCCATAACTCCACATAGTGCTCTTGTTTGAATTCAAAGTAAGAAATATCAATTTCTTTTTCTTTATCAGCCTTGCAGCAACACTGACAGAGCAGCACAGTGAGTTATCTGCCATCTCATGCAGCATTCCTGCTCCCAGTCCAGCTATTGGCAAATGCTGATATGTCTTGGGGATGTCTCAGGCCTACAAATACCTAGGTGATACACTAAAAAAGAGCATTATATCATTGCACTGCAGACATCCTAGCTCTCACCGTGGTGACAAAAGAAGCACACAGCAACTTCAATGAAACAAATCAAAAGATTTTTTTTCTACTTCAGCCACAGCTTTTATTTGCACCAAATTGAAATGATCTTCCTATTATCCAAAGCCAAATACAAAGTAATCCTTCAGCGTATGGAAAAATGCCCTTTTACACACAAAATCGATCCAGCAAAATGATTACTGACATATTCAAAAGCATACAGTAAAGTCTGTGCTATTGCACATTGGGAAAATCTACTCTTCAGTACGCAAATAGGGAGACTTAATTACAAGGCTACTGCTAGAGTGTAAGAGAATACCTGGATATATACAAATACAATCATTGTTTTTTTCCTAGCAAAGAAGCTCAAACCCAAAAGACTCAACAGGAAAACTAGGGAGCACTTTGGCTAGGCAGCTGTAGAAAGACTTCCATGCCAGACCATTTCAGAGTGCTGCTACAACTTAACTTCAGAGAACTCATCTCCCACTGAGAAATGTGTGGAAATGCCATGGAAGCCTGCTAAACTTTCAAAGTACTTTCAAAGCAAAAGTGTATTTTTGCTTTCAAATAGTGACACTTATCTTCAGGTTTATTCAGTAGCTCAAGCTTCATGTTCTAGTCTGCTAGTGGATATGCTGTGTTGTAACAGCACCACACCAATAACTGCTTACATGCCAACAAAGAGCACATTTGGCACATTAAGGAACATTAAATTCTGATGCACTTGACAGACATTCACAAAGGACCTTATGAAGAGTTGGAAATTTAGCTTACAGCATGTAAAGATTCTGGCAGACAATTTTCTCATCTCTGAGATGAGTGCACCCTCAGCAAGTTTGCAGACAACCCCAAGCTGAGCAGTGCAGTGGGTACGTCTGAAGGAAGGGATGCCATCCAGAGGGACCTGAACAGGCTTGGAAATTGGGCTCGCCAAATGAGGTTCAACAAAGCCAAGTGCAAGGTGTTTCATTTGGGTTGGGGCAATGCCAGATACGTGTATAGACTGAGAGGAACTCGTTGAGAGCAGCCCTATGGAGAAGGATTTGGGTGTCCTGGTAGACAAAAGACTTAACATGAGCCATCAGTGTGCACTTCCAGTTCAAACACCAACAGGATGCTGGACTGCATCAAAAGAGGGTGACAACAGGCAGGAAGGGGACTGCGCCTCTCTGCTCTGCCCTCATGAGGCCCCATATGGAGCACTGTGTCCAGGCCTGGGGAAAATTGTGGAGCTTTTAGAGCAGGTCCAGATGAGGACCATGAAGATGATCAGAGGTCTAGAGTCCCTCCTCTACAAAGACAAGCTGAGGAAGCTGAGCTTATTTAGTGTGGAGAGCTGGGGAGACCTGAGAGCGCTCTTTCAGTACTTAAAGGGAGCTTACAAATGAGAGGGAAGTCAACTTTGGGTTGCTTTATATATGGGTAGATAGATAGAACAAGAGGGACTGGTTTTAACTAAAAGAGGGAGATTTAGATTAGATGTTGGGGAAATTTTTCACCAAGAGATTGGTGAGGTGCTGGAACAGACTGCCCAGAGAAGCTATGGATGCTCCATGCTTGGAGGTGTTCAAGGTCAGGCCGGATGGAGCTTTGGGCAGCCTGGTCTTATGGCAACACTGCCCAGAGCAGAGGGGTTGGAACTGGATGATCTTTGAGATCCCTTCCAACCCAAGCCATTCTGTGATTCAGTGAAATATCAGAAGTCAAAGCACAGAACAGTGTTACTAGGATCAACTGAGTGGGGAATGGGACAAGCATTTACTTGGCTTTTAGGGTCTCTCCATGCCCATGCCATGCAGCTTCTTCATCCAACTGCAGCTCTCGCAGGACACGGCTGGGTTTGTACGCTGCATTGATCAATAAAGTGAGAACCTACAGTAGGGAGGAAGAGGAGAAACTGTGTTTAGACTCCTTGTACAGTAAATCTTTTTAAAGTGCTGGGGTAGAATAGGAGATCACTTCCATTCATCTGAATTATCCAGCATCAAAGAACTCATTCACAGCAGGATTACAGATACAGCCAAAATGAAAACTGAGAGCAGTCAACGCTTTAGACCTTGCCAAACCTTTAGAATCTGTCTGCAGAGTCACCAGTGTATCTAGCAACTTCCCAGTCAGTGCCTTTGAATTACACATCACTAAATTAAACTGCAGGGCTGAACACTGCAAAACTTGCACAACTTTTGGTAAATCTGAGTTACCATCTCAGAGTCTCGTTCAGCATGTGAAGATATGCCTACAAACGCTGCTGGGCTTCTGCTTGCTACAAAATCTTACTCCAGAATCTTAAGCTCTCTTCTATTTTGGCTTTTGAGAATGAAGATAGGGCCTGTACTGTAACAAAATTTTTCTCTAGTGCTGTAAAATAAGTAACTCAAAGCTCTGAAGAACCTCAAGTTAGTGGGGATAGCACAAAATCTGCATTCAGAGAGGTCTATTAGCAGATTTGCTCAAATACAGGCTATATCTTAAAATCAGACCCCCCCTCAATTTACAGACGTGCATTTCTCTCCCCAGTCCTGGGACTCTCTCTGCCCATTATGCATTTGACTGGGTATGAGCAAGCTTCACCAGTGAGCAAGTACTTGAACAAGCAGAGCAGAGGATATAGACCTGCCTGCAAATCTGCAATTTGTTTGCCCCCATCCCCAAGTGCTGATGGATTAGGAACATGTTTTTTGAAAAAGATGATACGCAGATAAATGATTTTAACAACTTTATGAGCATGCCAAAAGACAGGCTTTCATTTTCAAGTTGAATATTTGGAGATCAAAAGGAGGGCAAACATCTTACTCAAATGTCCACCAGGCTGCGTGCTTGTTCGACTCACAGTTACACCTTAGGAAACATGCAACCTCTCAGCTCAGATAATAACCATCCCACGACCTTTTTGGAGACTTTGGAAAAAATAATTACTACCTTAGGGTATGTGTACATTTTCTGCAAAGTGCTCTTAAGCATTAACAAATGGTCTTTTCCTCTTTTCTCCCCTCCTTTAGTTACGTTAGAAAGTGAATCCATGATTTAACCTGATCTTTGTACATTATATCCAAGTTAAGTACACCATAAAACAAAGAACTCTTTACATTTCCCAATTACTGAAAATACATACTTTCTCCTTTCTGCTAAGAAAAACTGCATTTCCTCTGTTCTAATATCAATGGTGTAAACTGTAAAGGAAAACTTGGGGGCTTATCTGAAGCTAACAGCTGTTAATGAGAATGGAAGCATTCATTACAGCTGAAGATACTAACTCCTCTGGTTGTGGTAATTAAAGGTTACTAAGAGTTAGCAGTTGGAGGTTGACTTTAATTCAGATACATGGGAGGGTTATACTCTTTCCAACTATTCACAAAACGATCCACAATTTGTACATCTTTCCATTAAAAAACCTGTTTGCACATCAGCAGTTTATGAACTCCTTAAACATATTAATTATCCATCCATAATTAGAGAGTTTATGATGTTCTGCAGATCCACCACATGCAAGCACCTCACCTCTTTCAGAACGAGAACACAGTTCCCAGGTCCCACAGACTGAGGAAGCTCTGCAATCCTGCCCTTGTTAAGGTAAGGCCCTGAGAAGCACCGGTGGTTGAAGTAGATCTTTGGGCAGCAATACTTTCCATTAATTACAACTGAGAAAGGAGAAAGCAAAGATTTAAATCACGTGGCACAATCTCCCAGCAAAGAATTATTTCTTTGCAATGCTTAATATTTTGCCTGTTGGGAAAAAAAAAAAAGGAAAGAACATTTGAATGTTCTTGAATGACCTGAATTTGGGCAAATTCTGGTGCCACATTTGCAATCCCAGCGCCAGCCATTCATGTTGCTAAAAGTACTTTTCACACTTCACATGCATATTAGCAAACTCAAGAACAGCTGGAAATCAGGCCTGTCACATTTTGGAAAAGAAACATTTCTTCCAGCAGGATGGATGTGTTGTGTTGTGGGATCACATCAGTGAATACAGGCAGAAAGGCATCCACAACTGTTGGTAGCACAGCACACCCCAACATGGTAATTACAGACAATTTTTCCAGTCAAGTAATTGTCTGTCCCCAGGATTTCTCCACCACAGAAGCCAGCAAGGCTTTTCTCCACTATTCATTCTAAACTCGACTATTGGTTGCTTTCCATTTTTGCACTCTTTTCACTCAGTCAAACCAAAGATGTATCAACTGATGAAGTGACCTCCAATGAATTGACATCAAGTTTGTTAAGCCTGCTAAGTGCTGTTCACAATTTCAGTTCTGGCTGTTGTGTATTGTAAGATATTTAGATATATAGAAATTGTTTTATTCTAGGAATGTTGTAGTATTTTTGATTGAGCAACACTATCACTGAAAGATCTTAAACTGGAAAATAAATAAATGAAGTCAAATTTACATGGTGACTCTATTAAAAACCAATTAAAATGCTAAGCAAGCATGGATCATTTCAATAGAGCTGCATTTGGTGCAGCTTCAGATGTTCATTTCACTACACAGAAAGCAGCAGAAGAGGCATTTTGTTGCCAAACAAATAGATCTGCATGACTGTTTCACCAGCAGATGTACTTATTCATCATATTCATTTGCAACAGTTTAGAAAATTATTAGATTTCACCATCTGGCACGCAACACAGTTTACCATTTGAATTGCCTTTGTTTATTATGATGACAAAGTTATCGTAAAAAACAGAGAAACCTGCTTTTCAAAGCTAGAATCTAAGTCAAGAGTACAGATTTAGCAGGCCTATTAATGATCTTCCCAGTGTTACTGAATATAGCAGGTGACAGTAAAAAAATAATTTGCATGGGTGACAGCAGGCATCTGGCTCCAGATATCTGGCTCTGCTTCTCATGTAAAACATCTAACTTCCAGGTTTAATGCACATTTCAATTGCAGGACTCAGAGCTAATTGTATGGTTTTGTTCACTTCACTCTTTCCTGATGTCCAACAAACAGTCAAGGATGGAAATCTTAAAACCCTTTCCTCCTCTTCTGGCTGTGCTGACAGAAGACCGTTGGGTTTTATTTTTGTTAGCCTGCCCTATCAATCAATACCTGAATCTGAGGAGTTCAGTTCCTGGTTCTTTAGTCCGTCATGAACTGTCCTTGAAGACAAAATTCTGAAATGCAAAGAAAGATGTCAGGGACAGATGGTCAGGATGACACCCCTCAGCTGCTAAAACTCAAACTCTAAAAGCCAAAGTATTTCTTGCTCTAGCTTTATTAATCTGCTTTTTACATATTCCACATTTGACAATATTCCTCACCTCATCTTTTCTTTACTTAAACATACAAACTTAAATGATTTCAATTCGGGAAGGACTGCAGCACTGCTACAGCTAGTAGCAATCATCTCTTCCTTGAAACAGGGGCAAGATGCTGATAATCACATCACATAAAGCAAGCAGACGGAGTTCACATTTTCTACTTCCTTTAACTTCATTCATACAGTAAAGCAATGTACAGTCTTACATTTTGAAAAAGAGGATTTTAAACAAAATGTGATCAAAATGAGTCAAGCACTGCGGTAAGAATCCCAATTACAAAAACATGGACAAAGAGTCTGCTCAGTATTTTAGGAACAATGAAAACATCAACAGGGCTGCTGACAGATCTGGTGTTCGTAAAGCTCTAAGTCAATAAAGCCAACTGTCAGGCATTCTACTGAGCAGTTTTGAACAAGCTCACACAGAGGAATTTCATATGCATGGCACAGTTTGTAGAAGATCTGTAGATATTAGTAGGACCCGTCTTTTCTTTTTTGCTAGTTTGGTCTTGTACATCTAATATTGCCTTCCTGAATTTATTTTGTTCCACCTACTGAGTGACAGTATTCACACTGAAAAGAAACTCTGTAGAACTGCGCATGTTCACATTACAGAAACTATATTGTTTGAAAGGAGAATACAACCAAAAGGGAACTGAGAAGTATTCGAGTTATCTTCTTAATTACCATTAAGAAAGCTTCAAGCACACACAATTGTAAATTCACATTGTTAACATCAGGCTAGTTCTTCTTAAACGCATTCCAAAACTCACAGATACTGCAATCTTTTAAAAGTGATAGAGCAATAATTTCAAGGTCGGATCTTCAGTGACTTCATCTATCCAGTAACTCAGTTGAGTTGTGCTAGCATTGTTAAAAAATAAAGCCCATGCTTTCTATATCCAACTATGGCAGTGGAAGAGGTCTTTTCCAACATTACCAACAACTGCAGCATTACAACAAACAAACTGTGGAATCTCTCTGCCCTCAGCGTAGCCTTAGTCTCCCGAGACAACATCATTTACTAATTAGAAGAAAACAAGACTAAACACAAACTAACCCAACACTGTTACTTACTGCTTCTCTGGTTGAACTACTGCAATCTTTTTCTGTTTATTTACTGAAAGAAAGGAGAAGAAAATAAATTCCACAAAGCAAAGAAGGCAAGCAAATAATGTTTCCACTACAGTAGATTTATTAGATACCTTTCCTTGAAGTTATATGCTATTTTTAAGTTCTGCTGTTCAAAACTGCTAAGAAGGCCTTCTTGTTGTTTTTATGCTTAAATCTACACTCCTGCCCCCCAGCCAACAGATGAAGCTCCCTCTCACTATTTCAATGCTAATCTTGGATACCATTCTTCATGCTCTGTCTATACTGGCTCTTACAATTAGCTACCAGTATTACAATGGTGATAATAGTAGGGTAATGAAACATGTGCCTCTTGAGCTATTTCAGGCGTTGTCCCCAGCAAACAGCTGGATTTTTCAAAAAATAATCTTTTCTCTAATTCTGCTCCTCCTTCCTCTCCTGCTCTTGGCATTTCAGACACTTCCCAGATGAGTTTCTCCGGCTTTGACTTGCAGTAAATGACAGCTCATTCCAATCTTACCATTTTACAACTTTACTTAATAGACATTCTTAGTTTTCCCATCTCCCATTTAGCTTTAATAAACAGAACTCACTAACCATTTGAGAGAAGACACTCTTACATTACTAGCATAATTGGAACAGATAGCATTTACTTTTCAACATTTTATCATTAAGGGATCGTGACCAGCTGGCACATTTACAGAGCCAATCCTCCTCAATTTAGCTCCCAAATGTCTAAACACTGCTTTACTAAGGCATTAATTCTGTTTGTATAAAATCAATATCAGACTCAGCCAGACAAGTGGCAAGAACAGCTCATACAGATGTATGTGCATGTCATGTGTGTGCATGCATGCATGCTTACATATGATTTCTTTCCTGTGGTTCATGCATTGTTTTCATGCCCTCTTACAGCCTGTGAGGATCACAGAATAACACTGTTTTGGAATTATTGTATGGATTCCAGTTCCACTGAAGCATTTCTCACAGCTGGACCACACATGCAGGGGAACAGCTGCACAAGGCACTGATTCTCTGTACACAGTGGAAGTTCCCAAATTCAGGGATGCCAGATCTAACTGTGCAGTAACTTGCTCTTAAATGGTCTCACCATCTTTATTAAACCAGCTAGCCACTGCAAATGGAACACAGCTGATACCTATTGCTTTGCAAGGAGGTCTGAGCTGATATCCATTCGTCTCACACCAGCCCACTGGAAATATATTCATCGATTCCACACTCACTATGCAGTCAGGGATGGGCTTCTTGGAGCCTGTTAAGAAAAGCAAAACTTGATACAACTCATAAAATCCCAAGAGTTCAGTCCCTTTCTAACTTACAGTGTACATGGATGTTACAGTGTACATAGATACGTCAGTATCAACTATTCTCCTCCTCTGCTGCCCAGTTACTTTCCTGATGTCATTTACTTCCACCTAAAGCTGGAGATGGAATTTTCCATCCACAGTCCAGCAGAGATGCACAGGGCATAGTAAATGCATGCTGATGTGCTTTCAATCAAGAAGTGGGATTATAAAGGAGAGTGTCTGATATAGACCTATCTTAATAAGGAATCTCTCTTTAAAGTTTTCTTCAAAACACCAAGTCAAAGTTGGCTTTAAATGGAAATCACTCATTTATGAGAAACAAACAAACAAACAAAAAACAACCCACATTACAAGGCTCTTGCTTTCTAAAAGACGCTGATCATCCTTTCACACAGGGCACTCACTGTAACCCTAACCCTAGCACTGACCCACCACAGTGCATAAATTATATTACATAGATTATATAAATGGCTTAACTAAGGTTAGCTGGGAAACAGGCGGTGCAAATGATGTGCTGTGTTTTTCTTTAGGAAACTGATCTGTTGCTGATATTCAACAAGTAGTGAGTTTGTTCCAGATATTCTTCAGATCAGATTATGGTACCACAGAATAACCCACGTGAATTCTACTCTGATCTCCCACGTCAGGCTTACCCTCCAGCTGAAGCCAGAGGTAGGAATCTCTCAACTTGGTGACTGTAGCAATGCAAACTTCCTCCGGATCAACTGGGTTCACAGCCTCAAGTTTCATATTCTCCTTAAATCCATGGTCAGAAGTTAACTAGGAAAAAGACAGAAAGCTTCAGTGAAACACCATCCACGTATCCAAAGTATGATATGAATAGCTATGAAGAGGAGTAACACACAAAACCCTCACTGTTCCAGTATCACAGAATGATATCCACAGACAGAAAGGACTTCAGGTAATTAGCATATTAATTTAAAAGAAAGGCTTTATACACAGACCTCGGAAAGCACATTAGTACTCAAAATAAGGAGGCTGAGACTCACTGAAAGGAGTCAGTGCAACTCCATGCAAGGTGGGGCTCCCTGCTGCTGGCTGCAGAGTCCCACAAATAGAGTGACAAGGCTTTCTATTCTATTATTTTAGCTTGGAAGCTCGTTTTAGGTACATAAACAACATTCCTGCCTCATCCAGAAGGGTCCTAGCAGACAGCAGAGGAAGCTTGCTGTCCATTTTATATTGCTTGGGTAACAGGTCCACATCTATTCAAAAATTCCTATGGAGTAGGAAGGGGTGCTTATCCTGACCTGAAGCACCTGAATGAAATGCCAGGCAGGACTCTTCCTCCAAGAGCCACTCTGTAACCTAATTACAGGATCAACGTTACAAATTCTGAAACCAGCCTACAGTGAGCAACTTCTCAGAAAAGGGATAAGAAATTCAATGACCATGTTCTGAGACACTACAACTTACAAGACAGAATAAGGGCAACAAGAATTCAAGCCAGCAACAACCTCTTCAAAAAATGGCAGTTTTTCATCTCAGCTTCTTCCCTGAAGCACTGCAAAAGCCCAAATATTGTAAATGGAACTGGAAGGTAGGTGTAATGTATGACGAGGCATTCTGCTTTGTGATGCAGCAATTCTATCGTTTTACCAGGAAAAGACCAAAATCTATCATGTGCTTCAGGCATTGATTAATGTCAAATGATTGCCTGGTACTAATTTAAGATTGACCTGTTATTGCTTAACACAATTGAATGAATTTCTCCACAGTGAAAGGAAGGAGGATTGAAAGAGTACAGTAAGTAAATGGAAACAAGGTTCTACTGTAAGGCTGCCATGATTACTGCAGTGCCAAGGACCAATGTTATTCTATGGCCATTCCCTGGACTCTAACACACTTCCATGTCATAGAACACTGGTTTCTTTTCAAGCTGCTTTATCACAACTGAAGCATTTAGCCCGCTACTTACTTAGCTAGGAAGACCACATGCACCTACTACATTCAACCCACACTTGCACTCTCTTAACTCTTTCATTTCACTGGTCATCACGGACAATTTAAGTCAAAAACATGCAAAATGGTTCTTCGAGCTGGAATCAAACATATAATTTACCTAATAGAAATGATGCTTTTCTACAAGAGAACCTTACCGAAGGGAAGCAGCTCTGGGGAGCTGCCTCAGCACCACATTGTTTGAGGTAGTCTGCCCAATCAAAGTCCTGCCCAGGATAACCTAGGCAAAGAACACACAAAAGGGTTAATTTAACAGTGTGAAATGACTCATTTCAAGCTGACATGAAATTTCTTTGGATCACTCAAGCTGCTCAGCTGACTGTGGTATCCCAGAACCTGTAGCACAGCTCTCACATATCTGACATATCCTCTTTACTTTCAGTGTAGAAGGACTTTGGGCACTGCTTCACTTTGTTTCTTGTTTCTTGAAATAGTGTCAAACTAAAATTAACTTGACAAAGCACATGCTGAAACTTGAACAGAGTAAATCTAAGCAAATAAAGTTTTTTTTTCCCCCTCTTTTTAAATAGAGCATCTCAAATGTGCTTAATATCAACATACTATTCCCTTAAACACCTATTAAATACCAAGCCTTTAAAGGTGGCAGTTAGTCTTTCCTAAGAGTGTCAAGTTTGCTAAAAGCTCTAAATCTGCACATGTTTAAAGGGAAGGGTCTTAATGGGAGCCTGTCAGGGGACAGAGCATCACTCCAACAAAAGGAGAAATGAAATTACTCTCGGAGAAATACTTTGCTTCCTTATGATCAACAAGTAACTGAAGGGAATCAGATGCAAAATAAATGTGCTGCCACAGTAGGTTGAGGCTGGCAGCATAATACCAGGGGGACAACAGCAGCAGTGATTCCAACAGTGTCTTTGAAATGTTCCCTTCCAAGGGACATCTGGGAGTAGGGTTTAAGAAATCAAAACTTTTGAAATGAGTCTCAGAACATCATATTATCATGATGACCTACAAATAACAAGGAAGGACTTAAGCACAGAAGGACCCATGTATCTTTCTCACTCTTTTATCAGTGCCAGTTGGACTTGAGACCTCACACAAATCTGAATGCCCACCATTTCCTGGGGGTCTGTGAGAAGCTAAAAATTCATGTTAGCTCTAGACACATGCCTAGAATTCTAGGCATCTCTCCCATGCAAAATTACAAATAATGCTGGGTCAAGCAAAGGAAAGACATTTTTTGCACCTGACTCAAGGAAAACCAAAAGACATACATGCTACACTCTTTGCTCCTCTGAACTGAAGGGGTGAAGAAGGATACTGAGTCCCTGGTTTTACAATAGTACTGCAAATATGTATGTAATTCAGCAGCTGAGAATTACTCCCCATTCCCTTCCATCCTGAAGCAACATTTCAGCAATCTGCTACCTTGCCTGATAGGTCCAAGGAAAAAAAAAAGCAACAACAAACCATTAACTTCTAATTGATAAGACTCTGAAGACACTTTAAGACACTGAATAACAATGTTCTGCTCTTACCAGAAGCAAAAACCCAGTGCATGGACCATAGGCTTCTGATATAATATGAACACTGAAATCAATGTTGCCTTTAGCCCTGGAACACATTTTCCAAGAGGATTCCCATCCACTGCCATCTTCTCAAATCCAGGCACATATCCAGGAAACTTCAGTTTCACTAACTCTAAGCTCCTGTTTCTCAGAATATTTCATTCTCTTTGCTTCTCCTACAAGAGATTCTTTTGTAGAAGTGCTGTCCTGAACACAGCACTCCAGGGACCAGCAATCTTCTCCAAAGCTGAGTGAGTGTGACAAGCTTGCACAAACATACCTGGCGGGGCACTGAGATGCACGCCGTTCTTCAGACTCCACTGCACCGGAAAAATCCCAGCACTGTTGACATGGCAAATGTAAGACTGGCTGGTTGCACGCTCTGGCCTCAAGTCATCAATTTCTATCATGAAATATTTCTCATTGTACACCTGTTTTTAGCCAAAAGCAAAGCGGAGTCTTGTAAATAGCACAAATGGATCTATTCCTCCTTCCTCGTTTTGATGACTTTAAATTAAAAAGCATAAAAATAAAATGATTCAAAAATAACCCATGGGACTCCTAGTGCAGGGCAGTCTGCTGACTTATCTGGAAACTTAGGCAAAGTAAATAGTAAAAGGCAATGTGGGAACACTTAAAGAGATAAGGTTATCAAGTGCTAAATGGAATTATCTTATGACAAAAGAACACAGAGCAAACAGAACTTGCAGTCTTACTGCACGCTGGTAATAACAAGCTGCATATTTAAACAGAATCCAACTATGTCTTAGGATAGACTGCCACAAGGAGAAACACTGAGCTGCAATAAGTAGGAACAGAACAACATCATCATCATCATCCAGAAAAACAAATGATTTTCCTTCCCTTGGAACTGCCTGCATTGTTTTAGTAATAAGTGAGCATCTTATTTGAAACGACATGGTAAGTGTTTAAAAGAGAGCTAGCACTGAAATGTAAGCTATTATACTGAGAGAGAACATCTGCTCTTAAAGTAAAAGAAATATTCTCTCAGATCCATACAAAAAAATTTAAAATAAGCCCTGGGTTTATGTTGTACAGCAATATTTTGAAAGCAGGTCTCTTCCAGAACCTTTTACTTGTTTCTTAACACAAGAAAAGAGAAGCTGTTCAAAAATTCTGTTTGAAATCTGATTATGGTGTGGAGTTTTAATTTTAGCTTCTAAATCCACGTGTGGGCTCTTGTTTAAAGTGAGACCACTTAAATTTCAGCGCTTATACATAGGAACGACATTAACTTCTGCAAAAACAAAACAACAAAACAAATCTTCAGTCAGACACTCTGATTATGAAGGACCATATCTTGTTTTAAAAACCCAGGTTTGACAACGTCAGTTATTCGATCCTTTGAGCTTCTCTATTTATGGAATTTTTCCCATCCTTTGGCAGCTAATACTTATACTTACTACATCAAAGAGTTTATTAGACATCTAGTTTGAGGTTTTAAGATCATCAGTTAAGGAGAATTTCCAGATCTTGTGTTCACAAGGAGCAACTGAACTGAATCTCAGCAGGACAATTTAGAGAACCCTGGTACCTTGAGAACTGTGGCAGGAGAGATTACAAAGGGAGCTGATGGGTCCACAGCTTCTAACTTCATGCCTTCAGAGAATGAATGCACTCCAATCACAGGTTTATCCTGAAAGATCAAGTTTCAGAATCGTTACCTGCCTTTCTTCAATAGAAAAGACCAACTTCATTAATTCAACTGAAGTAGACAACCTGACTTTTTATTGGTTCATCTGATGAAAGTAATCTGTCAGAGTACCAGCAACATCTCTACAATAAAAGGGCCAGCTGTGATACATGAGACTGATAGTTTTCTATGAGTTTCTACTCATAGTCCCAAAGATTCCCTCCTTGGACGTTCTCTACACACAACCAAGATTTCAGAGTGCAAAGTGATCCGATAAGAACATACAAATCCTTTTTTTCCCCACTTCAGCACTCATGAGCTGGACTAAAAGAGAACTAAAGAAGTCTTCACTTCCACCTTAACAGAAGCTAGCAGAGTTCCTGCTCCAGAGAGTTGGCTGTTCTGTGCAAGATTCAACAAACTGAAGAGCAACACCACCTCCTCTTTTGTTTATGGACCCAAATGAAGCTGAGAAAATGGAGCTAAGGACTAAACTGATATTCCTACTTCTCAAAATATGTCAGTTTTTTTGATTTTTTTTTTCTACTCAATGTAAAATTCAGACTTACTAGCAACATTTACTAACACTCAGGATCTAAGAGAATCCATTATGCAGCACATATAACTTTACCAGGTTACATTTTAGATGTCACATGTTAAACTTTCCAATGTACTCAAATATTTAGGAGTGAGATCAGATCAGAGGATCAGAACAAGGGTTTTTCCCCAGCATGACAAGTAAGGCTCACATAATTGCGATGGGTGCATTGTCTAACTTCACAAGAACAGGATCATAGTCCGACATTTTATTTATTCCACTTCATTTTCAATGAGAGGAGGAAAGAGAAAAGTTTAAACGAACAAAGCAAAAACAAAAATAAATTTAAAAAACCATCCAAAACATAGAAGAAATTTTGAACAGTGACTGACTTCCCTGAATAATTTCTTAGGAATACAGCATTTTGTGGTATAATTCACAGCATTCTATTTCATATATTGTGTCTTTACCTTAAAGAGATCTGTAGGAACCGATGACTCTTCTTCCTCCTCTTTTACCTTCTTCAGGATTTCTTGCCAATCTGCTTCACTTTTCAAAGACCTAATGGCTTAAGTAAAAAGAATGGGAAATAGTGTATGAAGTGACCATCTTCATTCCTTCCCCTCAGAAAATGGATGCAGTGATACCAAAAGTTTGATTTGTGTCCCTTAAGTGTTACATTCATATCTGCTCAGAATCTGTGCAAGTATCTTCATTCTTAAAAACATCCAGCTTGGTGAGACTTTTGGAAATGTTACAAGAAGGGACTGTAGTCAAACACTGCATCACCAATGTGGGGCCCAGTCTTGTCTTTCTTAGAAAACATTAACTGTCACATCAACCCTGAGGAAAACTGCTGCAGAAATGTATGACCAGAAAACTGGATAATATTAGTTTGTTCTAGACTTGAGAAAGGAGATGTCTGAACAAATCACTGAATCACAGAACACCCTGAGCTGGAAGGGATCCACAAGGAACTTCAGTTCCAACTCCTGTCTTCACACAGGATCACTCAAATATCAAACCAGGTATCTGACAATCCCAACTTTTACTCCTTCAGTAACTGCAGATCCCACACCTCTCTATAGCAGGGGAATTACTTTTACTAGCACCATGCACAAAGGATCCCTGAAGTCAAGTCTGTAAGGACAGACGTAAAAAGGAAACAAGTCTACAAATTAGACTGAAATCAAAACCTAATGTTTAAAAAAAACATTATTCACTCAGGTAGTGCTGTGAAATCCACTCATGTGGTTCCTGTCAGTGATGTGGTGTACCCTCACTACCCTCATTTCAGCAGAGATTGGTCAACCATGAGCAAAGGCACAGTCATTTCAATTTAAGCAGTCTGGGTTTTATCAGCACGATTTTTTCCTTATGCTCCACTCCCCCTCTGACCAATCCTCTGTACCCTTTTCCACACTCAGGGCACACATTTATAAGGACATTTTCGTACGATGTGAGACCTCTTTAGAGAGAGCCTGAAGTATTCTTCTAGACTTCAAGTCCCAACTGTGAAAGCTCCCATTAAGCAGTACTTCAACAACTGATTACCTTTTCCCCCACGTACAGGAATACAAACTAAAAAATAACTGTAGAGGCCCATTCCTCAGACCTTCCCTTCCCACAGACAGAAAGTTTCAACAGGCAAAACCATTTAGCAATTTTTAAATGAGTGAGTGAAAAGTCTTGTAGGACTATTAGTGCTGTTTTCACTTAGTTCTTATTAGGAATAGTATTTGACAGATCATATAATGATTATTTGACCATCGTATGCATCCAGAATGTGCATTTAGAGCACCAGAGTGGCAGGAGTATTCCCCAATCTTTCTCACCATGTAAAAGATGAAAGTTTTGAAGTACCTAAAGGCGGTTGCAGGTTATATCCATTTTGAGTCGCCCATCCCACTTGATGAAGGAAAGGGTCCAAGTAGAAGACCCACTGGTCAAACTTGTCAGAATCCTCCAGCCCTTCGTATCGCAACTTGAGTCTCCCACCAACATTTTCTACCACAGTGACAATCCAGGCCTCCAGGGCATCCCGGGAGTTCTGGAGCTCCAGTCGGGAGCCTGGTGCAATGAGATCCAACGGATTTTTCCCTCTGTGAAGCTACAGAAAGAGAACAAGAAAATAAAGTCTATTATTACAACAGAACTCAAAAACCCTGCACTTCCACTTTTGTTCTGTCCCTTACCCACATTCTTTTGGAATAAATCAGGTATCAGCACACAAGCAAAGAAAGTCACATCCTTACTTACACACAGGACAACAGAAATGAGTGTTTAGAATCACTGGTGCTTGCATCAGAGTTTCTGTACTGTCTGTTCTGTGCAATCACACATTTCACTTAAATGCTGTTTATCATTTTCAGAAGCATTATGCCTTATATATGCAAGGTTTGGAGTAAACATGAATAGTTCCTTTTTAACTCATCTAGCATACAAAGAAGACTGGACAGAAAAGATGCACAGATAAAAGTGTTAATTTTGAGGAAGACATCAATAGTACTCTCCCAAAAAAAGGTGTTGCATACTTAACTAGCAGACACTAATAATGAGGTGGCCAAATACTGTTTTAGGTTCAGAGAAGGACAACTTAACTAGCAAAGTTTAAAGATTTAAGTGAAACAATAATCTGTCCACTAGTGAAAAATAAAAAATTAATGATAGCAGTCAGCTCAGAAAGGGAACAACCTGAATGCCTGATAAATAAAGGATGATTTCCTCAGAGTTGTATAAAGGAGGACTAGAATAGAAGGAAGACTGAAACCTAAGGAAATTTGAAAAAGGTCTTTCTTCTGATAGGGCTTATGAACATTTCACATTAATTCTATCAGGGGGAAGTTTTTCACTCAGAGGAACAGGTTGCCCAAGGAGGCTGTGGATGCCCCATCCCTGCAGGCATTCAAGGCCAGGCTGGATGTGGCTCTGGGCAGCCAAAACAATGCAATGCAAATAGGAAATGTTAAGTTCAGCAGCATACTATGTTGCTCCTAAAACTTAAGGAAAAAAAAAAAAAAAAAAGGAAAAAAAAAAAAAGAACTGAATCTGAATAGTAACAAGGGGAAAAAAAAAACAAAAACCAAAATGTAGCATATTCAAGCACTTACCCCCTCCAGCAGGTTAGCAGGGGCACTGCATGCTCCTTTCAGCACTTGCTGAAGGAATTCCTCCTGGTCAGGTATCTTGTCTTTGATACCTAGTGAAAAAAATAAGTAAATGCAATAGGATTTAGTGGGTTTAAATGAACAACAAGCCTCTGAGTAAACCTAAGTCCACTTCTGAAATCAAGCTAAGAACTCTCTCTGGTGGAAGAGTAGCATCCTACTGAAAGTCACGGGGTTTCCAAAAAACATGACAGATAACCTCACCTCCTCATCAGAGCAAAACCACATTCTCCTCATAAAAGCAACTATGAATCCAAGGCTTACAAAGGACAAAAAAATACTTTTTGTTTTATTTACCTCCCTCTTCTGCACATGGAGGCATTACCTTCAGGCACTTTGAGAACCTTCTCGTTCTGCTCACACCAGCCGATGGGGTGCAAGTCAGCTGTCATGATGTCACACCAGAAGTCAGCCTTGCGATCCTCCCCGTAACCATCGTAGCGCAACAGGAGCAGCTGCCCGCAGGTAGTGATGATGGTGGCCACCCAGTAGGTGTTTTGGTCAGACTTGACAGCAACCTCTAGCTTCATACCAGGTGCGAAACCATTCTGCAAACTTGTGTCCACCTGAAGAGAAAGATCATCACACCTGAGCACCTCCCAGAACTTTGTGGAACAGGGGAGAGAACATTTCAGATGCATTCGTCAGCAAAGGCCCTCAAGTCAAATGCCATTCAGTCTCCTCAGAGGAACCACCTCATCACACCGTGTGACCCAAATCAGACTGAAAACCGAATCTGCATTAATGGAACCTCCTCTGCATTTCAGAGTATCCTTCCAACCTTTGCTTAACGCTTTGCAAGGCATCTCCCTGCCCCAGACAGCACCTCACCCACCACTGAAAAGCTTTCTAACTCACAGCTCGTCTGCCAAGCTAGACAAAAATCAAGGTCACACTCACCCACACAGGCTTCTTGTGTTAAACTATTTCTTTCAACTTCTTTGTGCTAAGAGTCTACTTAAAATATATACATGCGCTTTAGTTAATGATAGCACTGTCTCTGCTACCATGCTTAAGAAGGCATGAACCTGCACAAATTGCAGAATGAGGACATTTACAGTCTCTAACAATCTAAATAATTGTGTGCAACACTGTTACATGAATGCTTAGATTAATAAAAGCTTAAGTGATTTTTCAGTGAGTTTCCGTCTAGGCAATAGCTAAGTGCTAAACAGTGAATGCACTTCATGTGTGCAGGTGAGGAATCCAACTGCCCAGCACTCCGATACTGAAATGTCAACTTAAAAAGGAAAGGCAACACACCGACTTCCTCACCCCGCTAGTTTTTGCAAGCTCACACACTCCTGAAAGGGCAGAAGGACCCTGCGCTGCTCCCACTAAAGCAAGTTTCCAAGCCACGTTCAGTTCCACAGCCTCAGTCATAATTAAAAGTCGGACATGTCGATCTCCTGTTCTCAGCCAAATATAACTGGTGCTTGTGCTCTTCAGTGGCCCCAAATTCCATTTCTTTTCTGAGTCAGCTGCAAGGAAGGCTCTTGGTATGATGCAGATGTGGAAGCTGTTTTTTGGGTTATTTATTACCAGTGCTGTGCTGACAGCTCAGTAACTGCCATAGCTGTTATAGTCTCATCATCCAGCACATACTGGTTTGCTAAAAATAAAACTAAGAAAACCACAGCAGGAAGAAAAGCACATGAGGCTGTTGTTAACTGTTTACGCCCTTTAGGTTAATATCCACCACGTGGAGAACCCCCTTCATAAAAACAGAATCAGCAGAACACAATACCTGCAGACTACCTGAAGTGCTGTTTCAGAGGCAACTTGTTCAGAAAGGTAACTGCCTTACTGAAGAGATTTTCATTATTTATCTTGCATTCTGACCCCAAGAGAAAAGCCACAGTGACACAAAGCCTGAGAACCGAGCAGTCGATGCAGCTCTCTCTAGCTGAGCCTCCAGCAAAGCCTCACGAACTGTACTGTAGGAAACCAGCAGCAGCAGATGGAGCTATCCCTGAAGTCAGTCGCGTTCTTCAGATGGTTTCACCTATGATCCCAGCAGATGAAGCAGAGCCCAAGAAGTCAGCACCCCCTCCTGGCAGCTGGGCAAGATAACACCACCAACTAACTGATAGATAACTGTACACACATCAAGTTGCAGAAAGGAATTATGAAGAGCATTAAATAGTCCCAGAGAAAGTGTACTTAAGGTAGGATGACAGCACTGGCATCAGTACAACTCCAGGTATTTGCTAAGCTCTGCTTCCTGCCAGATCATATGCAAAAACAGTCCCTTGAATCTTAACACTGCTTAAATTTTAAAATGCAAACAAATTAAAGATTAGAACATGTTTAACTTGAGAGAACAGCTTACATTTTCCAATGCCTCTTACTCCTGGTGAGAGCAAAACATTCAAAACTAATGCAAGCTCCCATCAGCACAGCTAGTACTTTGCTAACACAGGCTGTGTCATCATGGGTTACATTTCCCAACCTGCTTTGTGTGCTCTCTTGTGCTGTGGGTGAAGTATTTCTCACCCACCACTCATAATGGCAGGCTCTTACAGTTTTAAAAGAACAAAACAAAGCCTTAAGCCCCCATCCAAAATTTATTTCAAGTCAATACCAGCCCATTTTTCTTGTGCCAGCATTATTCTTCAGCTTAGTGTTTTTCACTCCTCTTTTTTAAAAGTACAAAAGTTGCTCCCTCCCAGCTCTCCTGGCATTAGATTACAGAAATGTGTCCCTCTCCCAGGGAAGCACCAAGCAGCAGGAGGCTCCAGCAGGAGGGATGGGGCTCCAGCACTGGGCCTGCAGCGCTCTGCTCTGAGCCTCTCCTGCACCGTATCCTGCAGTCACACAGCCATACATACGGCTTCACCAGACAGGCTGCCGCTGCCTACCAGGAGGCACTGAGTTCGCCCTCCTCCACCTTTTCTGTACAGGTGCCTTCTAATGGACAGCGGGAACCTTGAGCGCAGGGCCTCACACTGTCGAATTTCTCTGAGCAGCAAGATGTAGGTGATGTGACAGTGCTGTAAACGCCCCCCCCTCTCTGCTGGGCAGTTCTGGGTCAGCATTCACCTCCATTTTTTTTGCCAAGTGTATTACAGAGAATATTAAGGCTGGCCTTCAGAGATCCTAAGGGAACTCTGCTACTTTGATAGTCTACAACTGACAGTCCACAGCCGGGCCTTATTCTCAGCTCTTTTATGCCCCCATGCAGGCCCTGACAGCCTGAGCCCCTGGCAGCCCCTCTCTAGGGCAGGTTTCCCCTCCAGAGGGCTCCCAGTGCAACACAGCAGCGTGGGATGACGCTGCTGCACCCATCCTGATCCACAAAGAGCTCTCTGTGCCGCTATTACTTACATCAGCAAAACCGTGCAGTGTTCTGCACAAGTAGGGAATCATCCCAACCAAAGATGTGGATTTTTTTTTAAACCTAGTTTGATGTAGGTCACTCCAAACGTAATGCCTCCCATTTATTTCCGTGGAAACTACAACATACAAAGAGCACAATAACGCTATTTGATATAGCAAATTCTAAGCTACAAAATACTGTTTTTCAATATAATCACCATCATCATTGAAGCATTTCTGCCAGTGATGAGCAAGAGCCTGCATGCTGCTTATAACAATCTGTGTCAGCGAGGTGACCGCAGTTGCTATTGCCATTGCTGAAACACACCACTCACCCATCACTGCTCACAACCACATAAGGAATGATCCCTAAACATTCAGCAAGTGTCAACAAATGTCAATGGGTGCCATTTTTTTTGGCACAGAAGAAATAAATTTCACACCTTTGCTTGTTACACACTTCCATGTCAAACGCCATTCTGTCAGAGTGCTCCTCTGCTGTCATCTGTCACATGGTGACAAAATGACACACAGAGTATAGGCAGGAAGGTTCAGCTCTACTGCCATCCCACCAACACCAGCCTCTGATGTCATGGGCCAACATAATAAAATAGGAGGCGTTACTTTCGGAGCAGCCCTCATGTTCCTATTGCCCACGAGGACACTGGTGGGAGCTCTTGTTTGGCACAGGGCAGCAGGCAGGGGTGTCAGAGTCATTCTGACTGTGTCTCCTACTGATGACTGAAATACAGTCACCGTGTTAATTCCCTTGACCATGACAGTAAGGTTGGTGGGCTGGTGTGACAATTAAGCGATAAGGACAGGCTTCTGTAAGAGATACCAAACAAGGTAAAGCAGACCAGAGAGGCAGACAGATGGCAGTCCTGCTACAACATGCCCCTGCTCTACTTTCACGCCATTCCTCAGCACTTCTGCTTGCTCTTGCTAGAGCCTCGGTAAACCAACAAAAGCCAAGGCAAATGTAAGGTCTCTCCCCTCCAGAAACAAGAGGTCTGAAAGCCTACACTGAATGAACAACTTACAGTTACAGTGTATGGAAGAATCTCAGCAAAAAGTCCATTTACTGACGATCTTTACTAGGTATTCAAAGGCAAAGCCAAGACTTTGTCCTACTCATTACACCTTCTGATCAGTATTCTAACTACTGCAGTCAAGTGTATGGTGGAGCTATTATTTCTCCTTGGCCTCCTTGAGAACCACCACTGAAATGCCCTCTGAGAGCACACCTGAATTCTGCTTTTTGCTATTCAAGAATTATGGCAACGTCTGTCTGAAGTGCAGCCACTCTACTGCAGTTGGCAAGGAGAAATCCCTCAGAGGAAACCGAGACCAGCACCTGCTCAGGCTCCATGAGAAAAACCAAGCTTATGCTCTGGTGCAGAAAAGACTAAGAGCTTTTCTGCACCTGGGCCATTAATGGGGTCACTCTGTGCTACTCTGCTCTGTTCAGAATGGAAGGCAAGAAATAATAATAAAAAAGGTGAAATTCCAAATTTCCCATTCCTCTAAGAAGCATAATTTTAGTGAATCTTCCAGATTTCAGTACATCAGTAAATCCAGATTTCCAGTACATTCAGTACATTCAGTACATCACTCATTCAAAGAAACCTTCAACATTCAGTGCATAAAAAAGTGATGCTGAAGACAGTAAGTAAAGACGTTCCCTTACTCACATGTTTAAAAGACCCATGAGGGGCTGCAACCGCTCCTGTGTCTTCTAGATACTCATCCCAACTGAATTCCATGTCTTCCACACCAGAACCAGCATCTGGAAGAGAAGCCAAACACCTTCAGCAACCTGTCAGCTTAAGTACGGGGCTACTAAGAACTTCAGCAAAGATGACTTCATTTCTAGGTGACTGATCACAGAAGTGTGCAATGGACTTCAGTTATGCAACTCGCAGCAGATAACGCTATTTCACCTTCACTTGTATGTGACACTTTAAGTTGGATTTGTGCTGAAATAGTGAGACCTTGGGTATTTTGGTTAAGCACAAACTATTTACACACCTAAGTGAGGGGAGTATGGGGTAAGTTCTGTATCTGTTCCAACAAATAATTAGGGCAAGACTGACAATTCTGGGCATACCAGACCTTCAAAGAATTGAATGAAAAACCACCCCAGAAAATGCAATACCATAAGTGGTTTGAAATGACAGACTTGAAAAAGAATTGCAATAAGACTCCTCTCTTTTTTTAAGCTGGAAGGTTATTTACTTCGGTGTTAAAAGGCACCAAAAGCAAAGAGAAGAATTCAGGGTAGTTTTAAGAAACACAGCTCTGAACAATTGAAATCAAGAGCTTTCAAGTGGGTCATTAAAAATACCAGCTCATAAAGTATAACAGCTTCTTCAAAGCAAGAAAACCTATTTCTAGAGATATTTAAAGCCAAAATGGGCTAAACCCACTCAAGCCATAATTGTACATTCATGCTATCAGGAAAGAGAGCACCTGTAGTGCGAGCTGTGTGCTCCCCTTTAGCCACATTTTCCATCACTATTACCACACCTGCCCCTCCTCACAGTCTCCCCTTCAGCTCCTGGCTCACCTCCCTGTTCCCCCTTCCATTGCGTTCTCTCTGATGTGCAAACCCACCCACTGAAAGCCCCAGCAGGGTAGATTTGGACCCCCATTCTGTTCAATGTGCTGCCACACTGGTTTTTCTCTGGCTGGCACATTGTGGGATGACAAGGGAGGCTTGCTGCCACTCTATGCAAGGAGCAGCTTTAAGCTAAACACAAAACAACAGCTTCAGTAATGAAAAGGAACAGCAGTGACGTGAGACGCAAGCAAAGCTTTTTATTTCCACACAATCCTACAGCCTGCTCCAGAGCCACCTCTGTGAACAAACACGAGGTGCTCACCCTGTGTACAAGGGAACCAACCCCTGCTTTATGTGTAAGAACAGAAATCTCCGTGTGTTGGACATGCAGGAGAGCTCAGGGCACAACATTCCCCACACTCCCAGCTTGTATTAGGACAGGTGGAAACCCCTCTTACAAGGAGTAGCAGCGGGAAACACTAAGTGTCCAAAGAAGGGATGAGATACTGTTACACGCCATTATCTGAGCTGTGGGCACTGCAAGATCTGCCAAGCACGCTCCACAGCACTTCTTACCTCTTGAACAGAGAGGGGCAAATGTTTGCCCAAAGTTTGACCAGCTTTCAATCATTTAAAACCTGCAAGTCCTCAGACTTCAAATTCATGTTATGCTCATCTTTGACTCTCACTGTAATTCTAGGAATGGCCAATTGCTAAATTCAGAAAAGCACCTTCAAATTGTGCTGTCTGCTGATGACAGTGCCTGTTTTAGGGGTGGCTCTTATCACTCCCCAGCCCAGCATCACTTCCCTTTATTTTCAGACTGGCCTCCTCTAATCATCATCCATTTGATGGGATACCTTCTTAACTTACTGAAGAAACAGACCTGGAAAAGGACAAAAGTAATCCTAGTTCACAGATTCCGGGGGAGCAAAGAGGGCCAGGCACAGAGCACAGCTGCTTGCAAACCAGCATGAAGCGGGGCGAAGCTCTGGCTGCACGTCATCCCAAGGATAACCTAACCTCACTGCAAAGCCAGAGTACGATTGCTTAACTCGTTAGAACATAATATAGCCATAAAAATGCTTACGTTCAGGAAATGGGACGAAACTTCAGCTCAAAGCAAGCACTTGTGAGCAGCCCGGCACAGGCCTGCTGGCTGCTGCCCCCACCTCCCACCAGCTCCCACCCCAGGCTCAGCGGCCACAGCCCATCTCACGGCACCGCTCCCAGCCCCATATACATTCCCACATCCTGCCAGGTCTCTGCCATGGTCAGAAGGGCCCAACGTGGCCAAACCCCACCAGCACTCAGCTTATCTGGAAACTGGTTTGCCACAGGAAAAAAAAAAACACCAAAATTCTTGCTCAACACTCACCGCCAAGATGAACACTTTCCACCCTCTGTTCTAGAGGATTTCCTTGTGGGGTCAGAAGTCTTCTTTTGATTGAAAAAAGCACCCAGAGCTTTTGCCACCCTTCTCAGCCCACTCTGCCTTCACTCACACACAGGTAGGGCTCTGCAGTTGGATGAGGCTGGGCTCTCAGCCTTGCACCTCGACCATTCAGCCTCACAGAGGGAAGTTCAGGTGCCCTTAGGATGGTCCTGCAGATGTGTGAAATCTCAGAAATACACTATCTGGTTTTCTGTATCCGACTGCAGAAACACTTCCAGATGTGGCAAAGCACTGCCCCCACAGCAGGGCTGGCTGGAAATCAGGGTTAGATCCCATCCCTTCACTGCTCACCAGCAGAACAGCTGGGGCAGAGCAGGGCCCCATTCCAGAGGAGGCTCTGACCCATTCTGTTACTGCATTCTACCAGCCTCAGCAGCTCGGCTCCATTCAGTGGGTGAGCAGATCCTGGGGCACACAGAGGATCTCTTAAATCAAGCTGCATCCCTGAGGGCCTGCATTAAACATCCAAATCAATCCAAGCTCAAACGACCCAGGGAAATGTCAGGAATTTACAGCAGCAACTCACTTCTGCCATGACAAAACTTGCAGTTTAGGATGACAGATGACAACAAGGAAAAACATGTTCAGCCCACTTATTCTTAAAGCACAATTGCTTAAAGTAACGCTGTATATACACGTGTATGTATGTTCTCTCTCTCTCTCTCTCTCTCTCTCTCTCTCTCCACATCCTTCATTGCTTACAAGTCCCAAATGAGTCCAGCTTCTCACTATGCAGTGGAACATATTGTTCTGCACCAGCCGGATGGCTGAAGCACAGGTTACTTCGGTGGCAAAGCACAACAGTGGCAAAGGCAGGGAGAGAAACCAGATGCCGTTCTCATCCCTATGGCCTCACCATACAACCAGCTTTTGCTCGTAAAGCTTTCAAATCAAGCTAACTTGTTTTGTAAGTAAAATGTGAGAAGCATCCCACAGAGCTTCTGTGGAGAATGCACAGAGAATGACTCCGGAGAGCAGGAAATCACCTGTAAGAACATCTGAAGTTCCCTTCCCATTTATCGCTGCTTCTACCAACATCATTTTCAACACCAACTCTTCCTTTCTGAATTTTACCACGTTATCTCCTGTTGCTCTCTGACAGGTTCAGGCAGAGAAAGAACACTGAATGACACCATCTGGATACAAGGCAGGGGATTACTAAGAGCATTAGCCCTTACATGTACCTGAATTGAAAGGAGTGCAGGCTGCTTTGCTCCTGGGATTCAAGTTAAATTCTCCCTGCAAATAACTTTCATGCATCTTTAATGTGATTGAGTTGAAGCCTGTCATACTGGACATTTAAGTACATCCCAATGAAGTCTGCAAGAACTTCAACTTAAAGCTTACTTAAAGGTTTCTCACCCTGCAACTTAGATACACTTTCATTTTAACAGCAGTTAATCTTTTCCATCAACACCAGCTGCAAGGCCATGAATAAATAAAGGCAGGTTGGAATCTGGGCAGCTGAGGAAGTCTGTGACAGGGACAGAAGCTGTCACTTCCACTGCTAGCGCAGGAAAGCATTACAGCTAACACCCTGAGCACTGCCTGGGTCCTCATGCAGACAGCCAGCAAAGAAACAAACAGAAAGGAACAACAAAAAGGTGGAGGAGACGTTCCAAAAACTGCTATAAAACATCAGGTGGCGACATGACAAACAACAAGGAGGGAATGCTTCCCAATGAGCTGGGACTGGTCTAACTCAAGACAGTGCAGAACGTATCACAGGACCACACCAAAACCACTGTGCATATGTTTACATGGGGAATGCTCACTGCAACTTGTCTCTGAACTGAGCACCTAACGCTCTCCTCAGTTACTGTTGCTGCTTTTCACAGCTGCTTGTACGCAAACCAGATGCTAACTTCAGGACAATTCCTGTTCAGTCATTTCAAGAAAGCGAGAAACCCTCCAAAGCTACTCCACAAGCACAGAGAGGACTGTGTGACCTCTGCAACTTTTAGAGGAAGTAGAGAGGGATGTGCAGTCAGCCTGCTGCTGAGCAGCTGCACAGCTCCTTGCTGTTCTTAGCTCCAAAAACTCTTTTCCACACTACATGACAGAAGAGAGCACATTCCAGTGGCAGAGGAAACTCTGCCTATTTATCCACGCTGGTTTTTCTTGCTCACTGGAAGATACG
Source organism: Tetrao urogallus (assembly GCF_951394365.1). NCBI lineage: Eukaryota > Metazoa > Chordata > Aves > Galliformes > Phasianidae > Tetrao > Tetrao urogallus. The sequence goes on along the minus strand of NC_136823.1, from coordinate 1,794,716 downwards.
ATGCTGACAATAACCTGAGCGATTGGCTATCATTAATAATCAGAAAGCACGTTTTGGCGTCAGACAGCAGGTGATATCATTCTGCCAGAAGCGCCACAGATTAAAATCATGTTTAACATTTCTTCAGTAACAGAGCAATTAGTCTTCCATAAGGTAAAAGCAGAAAGATCACTAATCATAAATTGTCTAATGAGAGGCTGCTTGTTGGACAAGTGTCAAAGGAAAGAAATGCTAATCCAATGGTTTACAGTAGTTACAGCAAATTTACTTTTCATTAACTGTCCCAATACTGAGGGTAGGGACCTTCTCAAGGAAAGTAAACAAATCGTGGCAGGAAAAGTCAGAAAAACAGATGATCCCCCATTAGGGCATATAATCTAAGAACTCTATTTAAGAAAGCTGTTGGTATATTCCCAGCCATCCCAGACATTCTTCTCAGCCTGGTGCTACAAGGTGAACCAAAACCTGCAAGGCACATCAAAAAAACAGGACAGATTTCAGTGGCACCACATAGCTTCAATTATCTGGCTTCAAACCAGCACGTGACCTTGTGAAAATATTACAAACAACACAAAGGCAAACGAGGGCACAAGAAGATAATATTAGCCACTTTGATAAGCAAATGCCTTAAAACAGTAGTGCTAAACTTTCCATAAGTTCATCTCACACTGACATCATGAAGGGGAAAGCAGAGTTTCTAACAAACATGATCAGCTCTGTGGGTCGTAGAATCATAGATGTCATATTTTGTTCTCCTCTAAGCCAGCGATAACTTGCTTTTGGCAAACTTAAGACCTGCAGTCAAAACTCACCACGACTGAAGCATACAACACACTACGGAGCATTCCCTGTGCTCAGGGCTGTTCCCTCTTACTTGTCAAGTATTTTGAGAACCTGTAGCCCCACAGCTGGGCCGTCCCACTACCTGCATCATGCCGCTGTTCTCCATTCATCTCCACAGCAGCCCAATGTTATTCCAAGTAGCCAGAAGCAGGAGAATCCAAAACTGTCACAGTTTAGTGGTCATGAGTTGCCTCCCACTTTAAACCCTGCTGGCAGCCAGGACATTCATGAAGGGATCCTGAAAAAAAGTAAGAAAAAATACTGTTATGAAAATCTTTATTGGCCTTGAACTACTTCTGAAATACACCAAAGCAGTGTGCACGCACAGACAGAGCGTTCCACAGTCGTACAGTTTAAAGGTATTCCTGCCCATAATGTCCATTAGGCAAAAAGAAACGATTTTTTAAACCTTTCAGATCAAACCAGCCAACCAAATAAACAAACGACAGAAGGCAGAAATACAGTCCTACACATTCCACAATGAGAACTCGTGGCTTTCAAACCTGTAAGCAGGAGATTTCTGTTGGAACCTAATCCAGCACCAAACTACTGCAATTCCTACGAGCAATTAAATCGCTTTGTTATCACTGGTAGAAAGTAAAAGGCAAGGTCTAAAGTCAGCCCACTGCAAGTGTTTTTGTCCCCACATTTTAAGCTTAGAAATGCTTTTTAAAGAAGGTAATTTTCCAACACCCTTTGCACTTCTGCTGAATGCCTGGGAAGCACTTTCTTTCTTCCCTGCTTCCTTTCTTTCCTTCTTTTCTATGTGAGGCACTAGAAGAAGCAGAGGAAGTTTCTAAAAACTTACAGACCCCTAAAAAGGCTGCAGGTTGTAAAAACAAAGGTTGCATTTCTCACTTAAACACACTTTGAGAAACTATGGTTTTCAAGAGGGAAACTGGAGACATTTGCAAAGCCTTATATCTTTCTGAGTTGTATTCAGCTGGGGTATCTAAGAAGATCACCCGAGAGTCCTCTGAGGGACTTTTTTTTTTCCTTTTCTTATTTTTTTTTTTTTTAAGATTTTTAAAAGTATAGTAACCCCTGCCATAGCAAAGACAAATCCTTCAGAAAGACCATTTGCTGAGCAAATGGAAACACAAAATCTGACTTCAAAACAAGCATCAGAAATGGGTGAATGTTCTCCATGATGGCAATGCTTTGGAGATGCAGCTATGATTTCACTTCTGAGATTCTAATTGGACTTCATAAGATGGCTACAAATGACTAAAAGATCGTTTTGCATCCCACTACAAACACCAGCAGACTTTAAGTAGCTTTCTGCAGGCTGCACTTCCATTTGTACCGACATTCAAATAAGCAAATTGTGACTAGCAGCTGGTCTGAAAAATTCTAACACCATGTTTTTTCCTTTAAAAATTTGCCCCCTTGCTAGAAATGGAAGTATCCTCAAGCAGCAATTCTATGAAAAGGGCCTGAGGTGCCCATGCCTGCCAGACTCCTCCCAGGTCTATCAGAGTACGCAGAGGGCAGAGAACAAATGGGGAAAAAAATCATTCCAAAGTTCTGTAATCTGGGTTTGTGGAGGATTTCCATGGGGTAACTGTAAAATGCTGAGTGCAGCAGAATGCAAATGCTTGTGTTCTGAGCACCCAGGCTTGCGAGGTGGCCCCAGCGCACAGCTCAACTCAACTGCAAAGTGCTCCCATACAGAGCTGCTCTGCAGGCTGAGCCACAGGGTTTGGCATCAACATCAGGGAACTGCACAGCCTGGCTGGGCTCTCCTGCATGCACCAGTCAGCTTCACTCCCACACTTTGTCCCCCCTTGCTGTTACTGACCCACCAAGCAGAGGTACCAATTTCTGCCAGCTTCCATCACTTCTTCACACGCCCTTCAGGTCAGCACAGTGCAGTGCAAGCTGCAGCAGTTCCTCACCTCCCTTGGCTGAAGGTGGTTTCACCCTACAGACAGCCTCAGTCTAGGCTTCCAAGGTTCCTTTTATCCTTTATGAAACAGGACTAGGAGATCAGCCTGATGACCCTTGAGGTCCTAATCCACGCCATTCTATGATTCTATATTATGTCCTCACGTTGTGTTACAGGAAATTTGGGTTAGGAAAAATTTCTTCTCCAAGAGTGGTCAGGTGCTGCAATGGGCTGCAAGGGAGGTGGTGGAGTCACCGTCCCTGGAGGCATCCAGGAAACATTTAGATGTTGTACTGAGGGCCGTGGTTTGGTGGGGAAACACTGATGGCAGTTGGACTGGAAGTTGGAGGTCTTTTCCAACCTTGGCGGTTCTGTGATTCTATAACCTGCGCAAAGCTTGGCACACAACAACCACCAAACTGCTTTTTATCATTAATCAAAGTATTTCTTGGTGACGGCCTGTAGGACGCCCATCACCTGCACACTGCTAAGACAGTGGCAGTGCTGTGACAAACACCCCATGAAGCACCCTGGCCAACAAGGTGGAGATATACCGGACAGTGCGGTCCTAACAAAATGCCCTCAAAATGTATGTGAAGTTCAAGTTATTTTCAATTTATGGTATCCAGCTCTCAGTTAACTTCTAGAATTAAAGTAGACAATATAGAAATAGCCTCATCTGGTGGTGTTTTTTGTTTTTTGTTTTTGTTTTTGTTTTTTGTTAAACAACATTGAAGTATTTAAACATCCCCAAAATTAAGAGGCTGTTTATTTAAAAGATGCCAAACATTGGCAGCTCCTGCTGAAGCTGATTGATATTCTGCCCGGGCTGGGCAGCTATTCAGGATTCGATAAGCAGCACTGTTGTTTTCTGTACACAACAGTAAAAGCACTTGTAATTAGCACCCGCCACTGTGGATGCTTACAGTCTGGCACCCCCAAAGATTATCTTCTGATAAACCTCAAGAGGAGGGGAGCACGAGTGCTGTTGGAGCAAAGATGATTTGGAAACACTTTGGACTCCTCAGTCTCACTTCTGCATTTCAAACCTCCTTTCAGCACATGAAATATTCAGATGTTAGCAACTGGAGGCAGCATTAAAAACAGTTACAGTTCATTAAAGCCAGATGGCTCACTTGAATATGAAAAGAAATCAAACATAAGTTGGATGTTGAATTAAAGTAAATCAGCTGGCGTCTGAGGCTTAATATTATTTTAAAACAAAGGCACACGAGACAGGGGGACACGCGGGACTCCCAGGGGCTGGGCAGGGCACTGCACAAGGGTCGTGTTGCACAAATTCCTTCATGCAAAAGAATCCAGCAAAATCTCTTGCAAAGCCTTGCGTGTGCAGTGGAAGCACGGCCCGGAGCACAGCCAGGAGCACAGCCAGGAGCACCGTGCTGCTGCATGAGATGCAGTTCCTCAGCACCTGAAACCCTTAGCTCTGCCATCGGGCTCATCCTGCAACCAGACTGTCTTGCAACTGTCCTGTGAGCATACCTGGAGTGGGAGGAGAGGAGGTGAAGGTGCTCCCAGCCCCATGCCCACTCATACACAAACATACCCATGCCCTCTCGTTTCAAGCAAATATAAATTATGCGTTCCTTAGGAGAGATAGCACACACATTTCATCTAAAGATATAACTTCTTCAGATGAAGAAGTAAAGAAGGTAACTTCTTTACTGTGAGAGTCCCGCTCTTCCTTTTAGCCGTGCCCTGCTCAGCACATCCCGCTCGGCCCGGTGCCCGTGGTGGATCACTGCTGGCACTTCAGCACAAGGAGGCACCTGGGACAAAGCAGCCCTCTGCTGCCAGCCTGAAGGATGCCTGGGTAGAATGAGCCTGGGAGAATGAGCCCAGGGGGAGCCCACAGCAGCCCCTCCTCAGCTACCAACAGCAGCTGAGCCCCAGTGCTCACACCTCCACGTGCACAGCCATCCTTCTGGGGGATATTCCCGATTCATCTCACCAACGCACACATCCACCTTCTAGAAGGGCCTTCTGCAGTTAAGATCCGTATCGTATCACACACTGAGCTGGAAGGAGACTCTTCCTTCACAGCAAGGCCCTGCGCTGGCACCAAACACAGCAGACCAAGCGTCACGGCTGGCATGTGGTCCCAGCCTGGGAAAGGGAAATCCATGTTCTTCTTCCTTCACAGAGAACATCGTGCTGGGGACAGCACCCAGCTGAGGGCATGGGCAGTGTGCTCTGACCGAGCTCTGCCAGCAGCCTGGGAGCCAGAAACGGACCGGGCCTCTGGGATGGGAGCTGCTTTTGAAAAGTTTCTTCTGAAACAAGCATTCACTTTTCAGTCTTCTGTTTGAGCAATAGAATTTACTTAAAAGAAATCTATAGCACAAGCAGAACCCAACATAAGAAAATACTTCAGGAGCCAACTTCACCTTACATCTCCTTGCAATCTGTAGTACTAGATGTACCAGAATGTTTTTTAGGAAATCCATTCCAGGTATATTGGTGAGATTTGTAGCTTGAGGTAGCTTGCAGTTCCCATTAGTTAGTATGTTCAGCACAAAAAAAAACAAGGTAAGATATCTTGCAAGCAAATTTGGAAATCAGAACCCAAATCCCCAGCACTGAAGGAGGCTTCCAAAGCTACCAAGCTGCTCAGTTTCATTCATTCTCTCGTAGCAACATACTGACAGTACAGAAATGCCCAGATCCCCCGTATCAGAGGTCACTGGCTCCTGGAAAGGCCATATCCTCCGCGGGGAAATGCAGAGCTGGGTTAGGGTACAGCCACCAGCTGCCCTCTGCCAGGACCCAGCAGGAGGTGTTTGCTGCTTTGAAAATCTCCTCTTTGAATCTAGAACTGAAAGAGGCAAAAGTAAACGAATATTCTGAACAGTGTAAGCAATCATTAAAACTTGCAGTGGGAAGCAGCTGTTTAAAATTCACACATCAGCAGAGGTCTGCACGAGCACTGCTGCTGCACACGGATAAGCAGCTCGCCCAAGTCCACAAGCAGTGCACACTGCATGGCTTAGATTTCAGGCACACTCCTGCCTCTCTAAGTCTTTTGGAGTCAAGAGAGGGTTTAAGACCTTCCTTGTAATTCAGTCTTCAGTGACTGAATTGGAAGCCTGGATACCACTCACATGTTTTCTATCTTTCATCTGTACAAGCAAGGTTTTTCAGAAGCACGTGCTTCCCTTGCACCTGACCCTCCATAGACAAAAGACAGAGTGGGAGATGTGTCACAACCTCTGATTTATGATGGAGATTCAATTTTCTCAAGCCATTCTAAGTGCTGTCCAGTGACTAGCAAACAGCAATTTTGGTTTTCTTTCCTGCAAAGCCACCATCTGCCCCAGATCCCTCAGCTCAGGATGGTCATCACACAGTAAATCTTTCTAAGACAGTCTTGCAAAGCCCAGAACGTCAACTATAAATAGGCAAAAGAAAGTTTGATGCTTCTGTAACAAAGCAGTAAGAAATGCTACCAATTTCACAAAAGTGTCAGCTGTTGAAGAAATTTTCCTGTCCAACACAGAGAACAGAAGCCTTATGATGACCTCCAGTTCATTAAAGTATTACTTTTGCACTCTTGTGATTTGCCACTCATTGATTTGCCTTTTACTGTAGGTGTGCTGACCAATATTTATTTTGAGCCATCTTGGTAGCATACTGGAAGCCATACAACAAAAGCAAAACCCTCCTTATTATTGTGCTATTTTAAAAATACAGAACAGTGGTAGCTATGCTTCCATGGTTTTTGTAGCTGCTAGACTGTGACCAAACGTAGCCCATTTGATTTCACCAACCTGGGTTATCCCAGCCCCAAGCTGCCTCTTCCAGCCAAGCCATACCAATGTGCTCCTCTATGACGCCAAGCACTGTTTCAGCATCCTGCTCCTGTTCCACAGCTCTGCCTGGAGACAGCCACTCACAGCTACAACCTGCAGCTAGAACCCTGCAGCCAGATACCCCTCTGAGAAGTTCTTTCATTAGACATGTTCAAAATTACTCTCGAAGTCTCTGTCAATCTGTTTTTTGTCCCTTTGAGGACAATGCCTATCTTTCTTTTAATGTTTAACTCCTGCTCTTTGCGAGGAAAACTTTCCCAAATACAAGGGAAAGGCTCCTTTTGTACTTTTTTGGCTGTCAAAAGGACAGTCAAGTGTTCTTATCCAAGCAGCCCCCACATGGCCTGCATGCATAAAACCCACAAACACAGGGATGACATGGGAACCGCTATCACTAGAGTTAATTACTAAAACTTCTTGTATTTCTCTGTCACACTGGCTCCACAACCCCCTCTTGCTGACCGGCATTCATCTCAGACGTACCCTTCTGTGCTTCCTCCATTCAATCCGTTCAGGGACAAGACAGCTCCGAGTTGTCCATCACACCACTGCAACACAACACTGAGACTCCCCCAGGGAAGCGCATTTAAAGAACACAAACCTCACTTACTTGTGCTTCTGTAGAAATTCTTGGGAAAATATAAATGGAGCGAAGATGTCCTAGGAGGAACACAGAATGCAAACATCAATAGCAATTAGGGCTTACAGCAGTTCCACTGGACACGTAATGCACTTAGAACAGGGAAGCCTGGTTAATAAACGTTGAAGCACTCAGCTCCAACTAAGCAAATGCTGAGATCTGTTCTTGCAGCCCATGCTGTGCTACCCACTCTAGCATTCCTCTGCCTTCTCCAGCTACTTTCTCCTGCATACTGGCTACAATACTGGCAGTCAGTGGCCAAGCAAAGAAACAAGACAGAACAGACTTCTCAGCTTTAACCAAAGACTGTACCATCCGTATTACAGCATGAAAACAATGGATGGGATTTGAGATAAGCCACACAAAGACCTAGAGAGCAACCAGGCAGAGGGTTGTGAGAACACCTTGCTGCAACAGCTACTAGTTCCCAAAAAGCAAGCCAGGTCCTGTCTGTGGTGCCAAGGGCTAGCACTTCCACTGCTAAGTGGAAGAAGACAAAGTAGCAGCAGATAAGCACAACTAAGCACACTAAACTCAGCTATCCACTGTGCGAAAGCTGTTCCAAACCTAAAAATACATTAATTGCACACATGTTTTAGGCAACTAACAAAACACACCAACAAACAATGCTGGGGAAATCTGTAAAAATTTGTCTGTTAGAACTGATTTGGAAACTAATTTTCAATGCACGAGGGATATCAGTCCTGCAGGTAAATGTGAAGGTCAGTGCAGTCTTAACTAAATTATAATAAATATCTCCATACGCTGCTGAAAGGCTCTATTTATTCAAACAGGTCCTCTTTGCTAACTCATACATTCTGTGCATATGTTACAGGAAAGTCTTTGAACAAGATCTTAGCAGGACACTCGTAGCATGTAAAGTGAAAAACCCTGCAGCGTCTCCCAAGGCCTTTGCTGAAGCTGAACTCCTCACTCTGGAGAAGCTGAACTTTAAGCACCTAATGGGTGTCACCACTACAGACAGCAGAGCAACGGAAGGAGAAAGAAGCGGAGAGGGGAGGAAGGTACCCTGCAAATCTGACTTGAAAAATAAAAACTCAATCACATAAAATATTTTCAGGTATTGAAAGCATCCTTCATTTGTCATGTCATTGAAATATTATACGATACAAAAATAAAGAAATAAATAAAATAAAATTATACCCATTTCTAAGAAGAGCTTCCGAACAACCAGCTACACACAGAAAGAGCAACTCTCCCCCAGACACCAGCACAACCACAGGACAAACTCAGGTTTCATCACCTAGGACACTTATTTCTCTCCACTCCAGAGGTTTAAAGGTTAGGAACTAAACCTACTTACTTACACACAGACACCCAGTCACAGAACTCATCAAATCCATCTCAACAGGCACTGTCTGGTGCTTACGGCTTGTGAGCACCACTCTTCCAGATCTGGGTTTAAAAACAGAATCTGGAGTCAAGCATTAGGTTTGTATTTTAAAAATCCTGGCACTGATATTTGAGGGCAACAAAGGAAGTAGCACTTCATTCACACTTCTTACAGTCTTGGTTTGAGCAAGTAACCAACTCCAGTAAATCCAGTTCTCAGTGGCAGGCTAGATTGAAAAGTAAAATAGAAAATAGGTGGTTCCTAACTTTGTAGGCTTTGTACTATATTAAGCTTAAATCATTTCAATTTAAAATAACCACACTAAGAACATATTTGTTTTTAAGCATGCTAACGCCCAACTGATTTGTTTCTGAGTTCACGATTACGCTGACTTGCAGTTCCACCTGCCTAAGTGCTGTCAGACAGAGAGCCTTTCTAACAAGCAGCAGCACTAAAAAAACAAAACACCCAGAAAGCAACACAATTACACTTGTAAGAGCTGCAGAAGCAATAGGAAACTGCGCTGCTCTACCAAAATCACTCATGGCATAGAGCTGGACCAAAACAAAGTCCTAAGTCACTGCTTTCCCTGTGAGGTTACCTGGCAGTGAGCACAGCTCACAATACAAAGGGAATGAAAACACACCTGGTGTGAAACCAAGTACCTTGCAAGTACCCTAGCAAGCATTGGGTACCACCTCCAACCAAGAGCTAACCCTCAACTATCAACTGGCCTCGTGCTGAAGCCTATGGCCAATGTGTTTGGGGCAGGGTAAGCAGAAGGAGCTTTCACAAGGAGCCAGTCACACCCAGCACTCCCTGCACACGCTGTACGAAGCTCTCACCACCCAGACCCACGAAGATCAGGCCGTGCTTCCAGAAATGCCAACAAGCAGCTCCTTGGTTCAGATGAGACCCAGGAGTAAAAGAGACTACAAACTCCCCAGGGTCAGGACGCCAGGCTTGCTCAGCCATATTCCTCACAGAATCAGGCTTTAGGGCTCAGTGTCACTTCAGATCTTCTGTGCCTCAGGTTTTATTTTTACAGCTTAATCTCACTGTGTTTCACCGCCGTGCATGGCAGTGTCTTATGGCTACAGCTGTACTGGAATAAGACGAAATAACAATGCAATGGGCAGGGCAGCCTTGCACGAGACGGCTGTGAGATGGTGCTGCACAGGGAGAAAGAGGACCAATGTCTCAGCACAGAGCAGATGTCTGCAGAAGCTGAAAGCTAAGGTGTTATGTTCTCCTGCAAGGAGATGGTCCCCTGGTGACCAGATGGTGGCCACCGCAAGGAGAGCTCTCAGTACGCCCAAGCGCCAGGCCTTGACACAAATGCATAGTTTCCTACTCAGAGGTATTCCTTCATTTAAAAGCAAAAACATGACCATGAACTGCCATCTTCAAGTGGGGGGAGATGCCCAAAACTAAACCACAATTCTATTATGCACCATGGCCAATAGAAATACATCTTCATGAGGAATGCAACTGAAGGCTTTGGATAACTTTACTCAGATCCGCAAACGTGAACACTGGAACTACTAACTCCTTTCTTTATTACATATGTAAGCCTTCCATCCCGACTATTTGAGTAAAGACTGTTAAGTCAGAAATCCTAGGTGAGTGAAAACTCAACTTCCTACAATGCATATTTAAGTACCCTTGAACAAAAAGAGGGCTGGAAGCAGCTTCCCTGCAGTTTGAGTTTCCTGCTCTTGTATTTACCTAGCCCCCATTCTGTTTTATAGAATTTCCTGCACTCAAACAGCTGCAGTTTTGCTACCAAGACATGAATTCTGACCTGGGCTGCTCTGTATCTTCCAAAGCCAGCACTGCTGAGGAAATTTCTCAGTGCTTGAAGAAGCCAGAAGCCCTGAGTCTAACTTTAAAAACGACCCCACAAGGTTCACCAGCGCAGCGCATTCACCATTCCCACGTAAACGAGGGCAAGCTGCTGAGAAAGTGAAGCGATTTCCCTGCAGGGAAGTTGCAAGGAAGTCCATGGCAGAATGATGATTGGGAGCAGCTCAGGGGCTGACGAGTGGCTGCGTGACTTGTGTCCTTATTTTTGCTGTTATGACTTGAAGCACCACTTCTGCTTTTGCCGAACAGTGACAAATACAACTTCACTGACACTACTCAAATACTACCAGCAGAGATGGTGACACTGAATATCCCCGCAGACATATCTCCTGGCCAACAATTCTGAATTATTTAGTGGACAGCATGTATAGTAAGGAGAAAGAACCAAAAAAAGCCAAAGTATGACCTGGCTGAGAAAACAGAGAAAGAAAAAAAGAGCACTATTAGCTTCTCTGCTGCACAGAAGAACAGACTGATGGCAGGACTTGGAGGGCAGCCGCGTCAGGGGAGATGTGAGGGCACGGCCAGGGACAGTGACAAACAGCTCTGCACTTTGCTGGGAGCAGACCACTGCCCTGCCTGAGCTGCACACAAAGAAGTGGTCAGAGACTCCTTTTTTTAGACAATCTTCCTGAAACACTACCAAAAAAAAAAAAAAAGAAAAAAAGCCAGTATTCCCTGACCAGCGTCAAGGAAGAAGACCAGGTTATGGTCACTTCACCACCCCTTTTAATAATCCAGCACAGAAACCAACTGATCATGGCTAGCATTTCTTCAAAGGGAATATTTCTTCCTCATTTAACTTACAAAACTCTGTCTCCTGCAAATGACATTTTATTTATAGCAGTGGTATTTGCTGTAGAACTGATTGGGGAAAGGCTGTAAATGAGCATCATTGCATATATATGGAAAACAATGATAAAGCAGTCATCAAAAAGCTAAAGAAGATTTCAATATTCAAATGAGGCAATCTGCATAACCCCCACCTGAATTTTAATTCTGCAGAACTTATTTCAGAGATTTGTGCTGCAGATGATCTGTGCCAGCTATTTCTCTCCCACAGAAGAGCAGCAGCATGCATTAGGAATGTGTCCTGCAGTTCCCAGACCTGGGTTAATTTTAATCCTTGGACTTAAGGTGCAGGAGTCACTTTGTCACAGGGGGCTGGATCGTTTCTGCAGATTCTCAGGGGAAGAAAGCAAAGCTGAAGACTGTGACGGACCACAGCAAGGTTATGGTAGCAGCGGGCTGTGTCACCTGCTGAGCAAAACAACACTGTGACTGGTAGCTGTCTAAATGAGAAGTTGTGCATGTGAGAAGGAGAGGAAGATGCCTGCTGCCATGCCATGCCTGCACCATACCCATGAACCAGCCGTCAGGACAAGCATACACTGGCCAAGCAGCCAGAAGTCCAACCTGGTGAGGTCTCCCCAAGGAACAGGCTTGCACCAAACAGCCTGAAAGATCACCACAAACCACACTGACACCTCTGAGCCCACCGGTGCTGCAGCTTTGGATCCTGTATTCCTAAGCAAGCACTTCAGTTGCAAAAGCCCACAGCCCTACAGCCTTGCAGAGCCACGCAGCACTGGTGGCTCAATCACACAAATACAGTTTGCCCTTCAAGTGCTGTGGATGCAATGGGCCAGGGGGAGCAGGAGCTTTTCTTCTGAAAACCTTGGTCTGAAATCTTGAAGAAGGTGGACTGAGCAATCTTTCTCTGCAGCCCACAGGATTCTGAGCACATTATCTGCTGTGCGTGCTCATTCAGTGTTACTAGTCACTTTCTCAACATTTTTGGTTGCAATGATTGCACACTGCTTTGCAAATAGCATTGTTTCATCCTCAGTGTTGTCTGCATTCAAGAGCAGTAACGCCAGAATAATCCTCGGACAACAAGAAAAAGATTATTTTTGAGCCCCACTCGATTCCCTAACTGCAGAAGCATTTCATCGTGCCTGGAAAGCTTAAATTTGATAAGAAAAGCTCCAAGAAGGAAAGCGCGTTAAGCTCTTTCCATTGGCACACATAAAATTGGGTGTGCGGGGAAGCAGGAGAAAAAAGGAAACGGGTGGGATCATAGCAACCATAGCAATGTTCTCCAAATCTGAGGAGAAAAGATGAAAGAACAAGCACCAGAACATAGGCAGTTGCTTCTGAAACACCATTTTCCCTTATGGGCATTAACTAGTAGGTCTAGAGACTTCCCCAAAGGATTGATGCCCAAGCAAATGAAATGCTTTAGCAAAACATTTGGGGCTTTATTTTACTGATCTACAACATGCTGCAGTAGCAAACGCTTTTTACTGCGCAATACAGTGCACGCTTTCTGGCACCTCAAACTGGAAGTAAAGAAGATAGAGGAAGAATTCAGACCAAGCTTCCTATGCAGGCCTCATTTTTACAAGCAACAGCACACAAAAAAACCCTCTTGTTTGTTACCAGCTGAAACTAAGACAACACCGCGGGCATCCCAGCTCCACATCCCCAGCTTCCTTCAGGATCCGAGGCTTTCCTTCAGTTCAAATGAACTCATCACACTGCACCTCTGTCACACAGAGCTTATTCACCTTCTGCATCCATGAGCTCTGTAGTTCTTATTTCTATAATTAATGCTGTAAATTCCTACACACACTTTCCCTGTTGTTAGTTCTCTGTGGTTTTTCCTGTTCTCTATCTTCAACCTTCCACACTCAGTCTTCATTACACAATGACACGAATCCCCACACACTTCTATCAAGATCACTACGTTAGTTAATAACAAGTGAGTTATACTCTCATTGACATTAATTATGAGTTCATTCATTAGCATGTCAGTTTCTGCAGTAAAATCCAGCCTCTGAGAAGGAAAATGACCTGCTGGCTGCACGTGGCCCATATCGTGCACACAGAGCCAGGACAAGCTCAGGGCTGCCCAGAAGGCCCAGGGGTGCAGCTGATGCTTCCAACTCTCAGTTCCCTCAGCTGCTTCTCATAAGACTTGTGCTCCAGAACCCCCCACAGGTCCACTGCCCTTCTCTGAATGCACTCCAGGGCCTCCATGTCTTTCTTATAGCGAGGGGCCCAAAACAGAACACAACACTCAAGACCTCTCCAGAGCCGAGCACAGCTAGACTATCACCTCCTGCTCCTGCTGACTACACTACTGTAAGAGGTTGGCTGCTTCCAGACAGTACCACTGTCCAATTTCGAAAGCTTTGTGAGAATTCTGGATTATGATTTCCACACATAATCAAACCACAATTAGCCTGCACGATCCCAAGAAGCCATTGCCACAGCCACTTGCTCACTCCTACCCCACACTACACATCTCCCTGGAGCAAACTCCCGCAGCAAAGCCCAGCAGAAGACTGTGGCCAGGCCGTATCCCTACTTACCAGGTAGTGACCAGACCATCTGTGATCCATTGCAAACCCCCAGTGAGACACCACAGGGTCCCAGAGCCCAGCAGACCCAACAGTTTTTAATCTATCCTCCTCACGTTCTCATCTGAACCCTGTTTCAAAAATGCTTGTGCCAGCACAGGGGCGACAGCCAAAGGACTTCCTCTGGGTAATGCTGAAAGTTGTGCTTAAAAATCGCAGAAAATCTGTTGTACTCATTTTCTCTTGTGCCCACAAAGCACTTGTGTGCTTCAGTATTCCCTCAGTGACCCCCTGCATGGGAAGGGTGCACGTCAGATGCAAAGCTTTATGGACACTCATCTGCATGGCAGAAGTGCAAACGTTTGGTAACGTAATTATCTTACACCTGAGCATTATGTCACGGCAAATGGCATGATTTCTAAGCAGGTTAATCAAGAAACAAACTTTTAACACAACCAAGAAGCATGTCTATTAACTAGAAGATGAAGTCAGATGGGCAGAAATGGAAAAAAGAAAACCTGTAGCTGTATACCAGTAACAACACTAGCTCAACAACCCTCTTTCTCAGGGGAAGAACATATTTTATCACCTTAATCTGCATTCTCACATAGGTTTCAGCACTAAGCACCTCCAGTTCCCCTACAATTTCATATGTCTGTCCAATGCTAGAGGCTTTGCCTAAAATTCCCCATCTGTGTAACTCTGTTATTTCCAGCCTGCCACCCAACAGGTAACTGGAACTGAACATTGCTCCATAGCTCCTGACAGAACTACATTTGAAAACTCTCAGTAGGAGGAGAAAACACTGCATCTCACTTCTGTGCAATTCACACACAGTGCCCTTCCTAAATCAGTAGTGTGTCCCTTCATTTCTCCTTGTCCTCTAGAGGCTCAAGGAGTGAAAATGCAGAACGTGGCACATGGCAAAACAGATCAACCATTCACTGTACAGAACAGCCTGAACCATCACAGAACAGAAAACGGGAAGAAGCATATAGAAATAACACCAATATTTGTACCATGTTGGACATCACCTGCCTGCAGAGCCAGATGAAACTCTGTGGAAGGAACTACAGCACAAAAATGTAAAATTCAAAGCTCTTATTTTTATTTTTCTGTCATGGAAGGAGACCAAAGCACTGTGCACTTCCCTTGTAAGAAGAAGGAAGAAATATATTTATTGATATAAATAGATCTAAGATGGTAATTTGAACAACGATAACAGCAACTTAACAAGATCTGAAACGGCTAAATATCCTTGACTGTTTGCTACACAGAGGGTGGGGGTGCACAACGAATCTGAGCTCAAATCTTATCAAAGCCAGTACAGCTCAAAAACAGTAACTCACTTACCAATGACCTGTCAGTAGGGATCACCACATCCTGGTGAACTTCTGTGCACACGTTCAGTAACCTCCCTGGGGATCCCTACTCAAGGCACGATGCTGGTGTACAGCCCACTGCAGCAGGAACTCTCCAAGGGCTTCTTGGGCTGCTTGCTACTTATGGGGTAAGACGATTGACTCATACAACTAAGATTTGGGTCTACTGAACCAGGTGTCTGTACGCCTGGATTGAGACAGCATGGTGGTGGTTAACTGTCTCAGTGAAACCCTGATTGCTGTTAGTCTCAGGACACGGTCTTTCACACCTCTCTGTGTGCACCAGGCCTTGGGCATAAGGACCAGGCTCGAGGGAGGCTGGGCAAGGACTGCACCATCACTAAGTCAAATCACAACGTGCTAGTGCAGAAAAAGGCCTGTAAAGATGATTGATTTCGGCAGAAAACACTGCATTTACCACATGGTGCTCACCATAGCTTATTTACTGAAAACAATCCATTTTCTTGCTGAAAGAAATTCACCCCCTCTTCTAAAGGCAATTTCAATCTTACGGAAGGAAAATAGCCACTTCGTTTTCCTAAAGACTTAGGTGTACTGAAAGAAGGAAAGTTTCAGCTCCACTTTTATTACTTCACGCACACTGAAGCCCTGCTGTTTCGAAGGGCTGATGTCCTTCTGCCCGTGCTGACATCCCCAGAGCCACACATCCTGATTACACAACCCCTTGCTTCAAGCAAGGACTGTTTCTTCCACATAATTATCCGGAAACT
Organism: Tetrao urogallus; assembly: GCF_951394365.1. Taxonomy (NCBI): domain Eukaryota; kingdom Metazoa; phylum Chordata; class Aves; order Galliformes; family Phasianidae; genus Tetrao; species Tetrao urogallus. The sequence goes on along the minus strand of NC_136823.1, from coordinate 1,778,817 downwards.
CACGTAACACATCCTTATTCCAGCATGACTTCCATCTGCTTCTCAGCAGTGCTGCACCAGTGAAGATGCGCTGATTTGCACAGATACACATACAAATACAAATATTGCTTTTGTTTCTGCATTTCACCTTGGTATGCTCTCACAAGTACTGACCCTCTGAAACCCCCAGACCTGTGCTAAAAATGTGCCAGCAATTGAGATCTAATGATGGCTGATCGGCTAATTTCTTCATTGTTAACAGGAAACTGCTGCACATCCACCCCACTGGCTACAGCCTTCTACCCAGCAGCAAGATGAATGACTTTTCCAAACTCTAGCCATTTCTAGATCCGTTAGTGCCTCAGCATCCCAGCTATCACATAACACCAATTCCCATCTCTGCCGGGGCAGTAATGCCTGTTTTGCAGAGTACAGCACCATGGAGTAAGAAATACTTAAGCTTGGTCCATAAAATACAGAGCAAGGAAGATGTGGGAAGACAGCTTGGGCTTTGTGGGACTATCACTGAACTGATCAGTGTGGATTTATTACTAATTTAACGAGCATTAGTCATGTGGCTTGCACATCATTACAAACATGGCCTCCATTGCTACTGAGGAAGGAGCCCCTTTATCTGTTCCTCTGGATGACCAGAACATGCATCTTTTTTCTCCACCAAGCTCCAACAGTGCTCCCCATTCCCATCCTTTACTGACTAAGGGAAGGCCAGGCATGTAGTGTTTTTCATCAACTTAGTCTGCCAGGGCTGACAGGCAGACTAGAAATTAATAAAATATGTATCTATTATTGCACTGACACTAAACTTGTACATTTCACAGAAGACTGGAGCCTACTACACTCCTCACTCACTACCAGCTGTGTTTACACTGCAGCAGAGTTTGGAACCTCTGAAACTCACGTAAGACCTAAACCCAACAGCATCTGCTGGTTCCAAGGGAAAAACTGTTAGGAGAAAAAACGTACTGTAGCTTCTTGTGTTATATGAAAATGAAATCAGCTGCTTTTAAAGGTACCACAATTTCATTAAGCGTGGACTCTTAACATGGAAAACAAGATGGATTGAAAACTGATGTTCCATTCATACATAGCATAATATGGAAATGCATCTGCACCCACCAAATCAAACTGTTCCCTTCTCCCTCAGCAAGGAACAGACGCATTTCAATCAATACAAGAACCAGTTTGCCATTTAGAGTCTGAGTCACATCCATCAGTCACTGTCAGTAAGGACACAGGAGCTGAGCGCCTGTCCTGTGACGCATTCTTCAGCTGAACAAAGTCCAGTATCAGATAACTCAGCCTTACGTTTTATCAGTTTAGGCTCAGGGGATATCTTACTTTCTCCCCTTAACATTCATTGAACAGAATAGGAAATAAGTTATCTAGAGCTATCAGCAGCTTTGGACAACTATCCTGCACTATGCAGTCAACTTGGTCAGATCCATTAAACATTATTCATAAATGGAAAAACATCAACTTGATTTTACCTGGAAAATACACCATATGTTACACTGACGATGCCAAATCCACCACAACAGGACTGCCTCAGCAACAAGCCCCAGCTGCAGGACACCATCGGCCTTGCACTAGCATGCACAGCCATGTTCACCTCCAGGCTCTCAGCTCTTGCCAAGCAGGACTGCCCTCTGCTGACCCACAGCACCACCAAGGACGCCTCGCCCAGGAGCTGGGAACACCCACAACACCACAGCCAGGTGGCCCCAGGGCTCCTGGCACACAGCACCGTCTCTTCCACTTGAGAAGGCAATGGTTTTTCAGCCTGGCCATCCCACTTGTTGCCTAGGATACAAGATAAAGTCAGTTTGGTGACATTAACATTTCTCCTTGGGCCACCTCTCCTTTATCTTACTGAAGGTAACTCCTCTCCCTTTGGCTTACCGTGCTGGGTCTGGTTTGGAATGGTGAGCGTGGGCAATCTCTCCTGGGACCTGTGCCAAACACATACAAAGAGCAGCAATGCGTAAGTGCAACAGTCTCCTACTGGCCAGTGTAACAAGTGGACCACTGACTCCAGAGCGCAGCAGGACCGGCTGTGAGCTGCAGCCCCTCTCCTGAGATGGAGGCACGGAGCCACCTCCCCTCCCACATCTCCTCCAGAGGAAAGGGAACAAGAGCTGCCATACACCCAGCTTGTCTTTTTGGTGTGGCCTCCCTGCCTCAGAGCCACAGCCACTGCTGTTGGCACAAGCACAGCCAGCCCTGGGTTCAGGTGGCAATGCCACCTGAGCAGCTCTCATTTAACAGAGCCACAGACCCAAGTATGACAAAGAGCAGTCAGACAGTAATGCACAGCACTGCTGAAACTAAAACTGCATACTTTGTTCATCCAAATTACCAAAAACTCAGTGAGTTCTGATTTAGCTGTCACTGAATGCAGACATCTGAGAGCAGCTCAGAGATACCACGCAGAACTGGACACATTCTCGGCTTGAGCAAACCACCCTGCCCGAGGTTAATTTGTTTGGAGCTGCTCCATCTGCAGCAGTTACAACAGAGAGATCACAGCACAGACACCTACTGTAGAGAACTCAGAGCTACCCCACCAACACTTCAATGACAGCAGCTTTTAGGAACATCCTCCTGTTCTTAAACTGAAACCTTGTCCAGAAAAAAAAAGAAGAAAAATCACAATTCTCTTAGGGCAGCTTTTAGTCATCATTACAGATAGCAATCCAGGCAGAGGGTGCATAAATCCGTTTCCATCATCTGTAGCAGCACTGACATTTAAGACAATAAATGCAACAGGACTAAGTAAAGCGGGAGTTAAATTGAATGCAATCAGGACTTATTAATTTATAGTAGAACTAAATGAAACCAATACCAGTATCTAAATAAAACTGCTGATATCCAGTGCTACTGGGAAGTTGTCGGTAGGAAGTGAGAACTGAGTTTACTCCTCACTGCCACTTCAGGCTTCAGCAGTATGGGGCTACCAGCTCCTGCTGCAGATCTTACGAACAGGAAAGCGGCCAAGAACCTCTAACTCTAACAGCACATACTTCTCCCCATCACTGAGGACACAATGCAGGAGAGCATTTCTAAAAGCTAAAGGGAATTAAGTCCTTTCTAAAAGCATCTCCCCCTGCAGTGCAGACCCTGGGACACAGACTCGCCTGGACACAGTACTCCTGGTACAGCAGAATGGTACCTCGAGGAGAACCCCCTCAGTGTGACACTGCTGTGCCGTGATGTCACACAGGCTGAGACATGGAGACATGTCATGGAGACTGAAGCAGAGCTTGGAGGGATCAAGAGCTCAGCATGGTCCCAGCACTCATGGTCCAGCAATGCCCTGAGCATGTGGGACATGTCAGCGCTTCCTGAGAGCCCAGCACAGGAACTCACCCACACCTTCCTGACTCAACACCTCTGCCCAGCTTTTCTATGTGACCTCTGGAGAGCACTTCCACCAGCAGCAAGTTCTGGCTGCCACCACGGTTATTAAAATACATTAAGTGATGAGCCTTAAAGTGCTTATTACATTATTAAAACATATTTATCAACATTTTGTCCTAGATTACAGTTCAAACAAGACTCAACATCCAACTTCTCACCTGCTTGGTGAAGCATCTTTCAGCTTTACACACACACACACGCGCGTATATCTTACAAAACATGTACATCTTGGATAAATGGATTACACAAAATTCAGGGGGAGAATATTCCACAGACAGAAGACTTGATGGTTAGGAGAAACTGTCATCAAGCAGAGGGAAGATAGAAATTTGTAGAGCACATCAATTTCTCCAAAGTAATCATTGGTTATGGCAGGTAGCTGGAAGCCACCTGGGTCGTGTGTGTTGAAAGCTGGATGGCTGGAAGGATCATGGATACTTCCAAAGTCCAACCACCAACCCACTCCCACCATGCCACTACGCCACCACTTCCCTTGGTGCTGCATCTCCACGGTTCTTGAAAACCTCCAAGGAGGGATGCGTGACATGAGAGCTCCTACAGGAGCCACTGCACATTTGAGCAGTGCGAGTGCCTCTGACAAGATGCAAGGAGGATGCCTGTCCCTGCATCAGTGCTAACACAGCAAGACAGGTGTGTGACAGAGCCGGGGTTGCCTGTGTGAGGACAGCTCGGGCTGGGAGTTCCAAAGCCAAGGCTGTAAAACCTGCCACAAGGCCTAACGCAGGCCCAGGTGCAGAAGGCAGCAATGACAGCCTTTCTCACGTGCTCTTTGCAGACTTCATACTGGCCAGAAACCCGACTTAACCATCAGGAACAAAATTAAACACACCACCAGTTTAACTAAAAGAGGAAACTATTCATTGCAACTACATCCAGATGACAGTGAAAAACTTCAACAGTCCAAAGCTGCAGTTCTTCTTATCCTTTTACTTGCTTTTGTCTTCAGAAGGAAAATGCTGCTAAGGAGGGTCTCCAAGCAAGAGCTGCAGGTAAGCAGTGCAAATCATTACATCTTATGCACTGCAAGCAAATCAAACCCATCGAAATTGCAGAGAGGAAATCTTTATGCCGCTCCACAGAATTGTTAAGGGCTTCCTGCATTTGGGCAGATGTGATCTCATTCCTGTTCTAACACAATATTCCATGTCAGTGTTTAAAACCCGACAGGCAGCCTGCAGAGCCCCAGAAGATGTGTCCCGCCTCCTGCCTGCTACAATTCTCAGCCCTTGCTGGAGCATTTGTGCTGCTTTAACAGTGAGCCAACTGTATCGGTCTTGTCCTTTCTTCCCCAGGAGAGGCAGCGGCTCAGAGGGAGAGCTAACCCAGCTAAGCTCGGTTTCCCAGTGCTACATTTTATCCAGCGCAACGCCTACATCCCCAGGAGCAGCCTCAGCCTAAGCTCCTCTTGTTTCTTAAACCAAAATTAACAGAGATTCATGGAAAAACTGTCAGAAAATTTTAGGTACTACTGCGCTTTCAACGGTGCAGCAATATTTTGATAAAGTCAGGTTCAGGAGCATTCACACCAAGTCTTCCTGACCAAGGTAAGAAACTCACGGCACAGGGACATTTAAGAGAAGTAGGGAAAACCATCCTGCTAGGAGTCAGCAGCTCGTGCCTGACTAGCAAGCGGAGGCAGCAGGAAAACAAAAAGAGGAGGACGTGCTGCTGTGTGTTTGCAGCACAGTAAGGCCCTGATCTTCCCAACCCCTGTCACTTATGAACTTTTCCAAACCATGGGCCACCTGTGCTTCCCATTTCAGACCTGACTGGGTGGAAGCGAGCACACCCATCTTTGGTAGAAAAAGGTGATTTTTGCTGAAAGAATTGTAACCTTTTTTTTTTGCATTCAAAATGCAAATGCATGGATTTCCACCAACCTCATGCTCTCAGGAAGCCGTTTGGATGAGCAGTGTGATTATACACTTGCTCTCTCTAGCTGAAAGCATAGCTGCTTTCAGTTTCTAATTGCACATTTGTTTAATTATTAGCTTTATGAAAGCAACTGAACTGGCAGCACAGGCTATTCTATAAAAACAGGCAAGCAGGCACCAGGTATACCAAGCAAAAGACAAAACGAGGGAAGAATGCATTTTCTTAGTAGCAGAAGCTTGTCTATGAACTTGCAAGCAGTGAGCATATATACATCCAATACAACAAGAACATGGCACAGTTTCTTACAGTACTTCAAATTGTAATGCTGAGCTCCCAAGTACTGGGGAAGAGCTGGGTTTCTGAGTGCTACCCAGAGCAGCACCTGTAGCTCAAGCCAGGGGAGGCATCACCACCTAGGGCCAGTGCTGGAACCAGTCCCTGCTGTGCACAAGCCCACCTCTTTTTCTGCCTTCCATTTTTAAAAGGAAAACTGCCCACCAAGCTGCCCATGCAATGGGCAATGTCTGTGTCACAATACGCTGACGGTGACACCACCAGAATCCCTTTGCATCTTCATAAAAAGTGTTTCCCCTGGGAAAAGAAATCAATAATCTTAAGCAGTAGAAACTTCACATAGAAAGCAGACTGCTTCAAAAAGCACGGTTTGTTCTGTCTTTAAACCACACTGAAAACATTGTTGTGTGTTTTAATCACACCCCTGCACTCTCCTTGCTGTGCTCCCGTGCCCTCCTCCGTGCTCACAGGGCTAACTAACTTCAGCAGGGGAGGCTGCGTACGGCTGAGGTCCACCCTCATGCTGCAGCCCTGAGTTCTCCCACTGCTTTCCAATTCACTTTTTTATCTCCAAGGGGTTTCAGTTCAGGTTGCCAATTATGTTTTTAATGGAAAGAAACAAATATCTACAGGAGGAATGTTACAACAATAATCCAAAGAATTCCTCTCTGTGCCCGAATGGATGCCAAAATCATCACCAAGCTCCATCACAAGGCTTAGCACACCTTGCAACTCCGTGCCCAAGCAGCAATAACAAGGAGCTGGGAGCCCAGGAACACAGCTATTTCTCAGCTCACAGACTGGATCACAGAACACACTTCTGGTGTAAAGCAGCAGCCGAGTGGCTAAGAACATTTTGGAGCAAGAAGGCTTTAAATGCGGCATGCTAAATCTAGAAAACTGGGAAAAACACACACACTGGGTTGGCTCTGAAGCCAGAATAGGTGCTACTGGGTATATTAATTTCTAGAAACTTCAGATGTCAAAACACAGCGCTCCTGAAGGCCCCCATGGACCCCTGACACCTCCCACCCTCTGCACCCACACACCGGGATGGCAGAGCAGCTTCCTCCACTGCTTTCATGCACAGAATTGTGGCTCTGTGAGCCATGCTATGTGATGAAATTCTCTCTCTCCAGGCAATGTCAGAAAAATATGGCCTTGCCTTTGTTATCGTGCATGAAACAATATGCTTCCTTCCTGTTCCTCCTCTAACAAATAACTAAAGCTTGGGGGGGGGGGGAAGAAAAAAAAACAAAGAGACAACAGCTTTCAACAATACAACTTTTAAATCACAAGAGGCATAAATAAAGGCCTGGGGAATGCAACAGCACAGGTCTCAGTGAGCATCTCGTAGGGAGCGCAGGCGTGCCTGCTACCACAGCATCAGCAGTGATGCAACTACATGAAAATCAGTTGTCATTTTAAGACTTCTTTTTCACTTCTGTTTGTTCAGAGTCAAAAACAAGACTGGAGCCCAAGGGCTTAAGAGACAGAGAGCAGCTACAAAAGATTCTTCTATTTTTAGGAGCACAATTTCGAAGCTTGATCCTGCTGGAATATTTACACTCATAAAATTGTTCTGAAATCCAAACAATTTTTTTTTTCCATTTTATTATTTGTGCAGTGTCTTCCCCCCAAACTTGAGTGGATTTTTTTTCAGGCATCACTCTGCTGGCACATACAACTTTATTTCTGTTATTAAAATGTTAATATGAAAGAGATATAAGAGGCTTCCACTCCGTTCCAACTTTGGAATCTTAGACACGGTAATTAAATCAGACAGACATCTTTAATTGCGCAGCAGGATGCAATACAAAATGTCTCTGAAAATCAAATGACGCCCTCTTCCTGACAATGCCACCTTAGGGACTCCTCTCATGAGGTCTCCAGGATTTCCTTCACCCATGCCAATCTCCACAGTTAGCCACATGCCCGTGGAAGTCTGCTGCAGAGCACAAGCCACCAGAAGTTCCAGTATTTACTGTCAGCACACGCTTCCACCGTAAGAGTCAATTTTAAATGTGCTCCTGATCATATGGGAAAATAAAAATAAAAATCACTTCCTTGCTTGTTTTAAAGAAATGGTAGGATCACAGAATGGCTTAAGCTGGAAGGGACCTCACAGCTCCCCAACCTGCTGGCTGCTCCCCCCAGCTCAGGCTGCCCAGGGCCCCTCCAGGGATGGGCACCCACAGCTTTGTGCAGCTGTGCCAGTGCATCACCATGTTCTGAATAAAGAATTCCTTCCTAATATCTGACCTGAGACTTCCCTCTTTCAATTTAAAAACATTCCCCCTTTTCCTATCGTTGTAGGAAGTCATTCTCCCTCCTGTTTATTAACTCTCCTCAAGTACTGAAAGGTTGCAGCGAGGCCTCCTTGGAGCCTTCTCCATGCTGAACACCCCAATTTTTCTAATCCTGTCTACATAGGAGAGGTGCTCCAGTCCTCTGAGCACCCTGGTGGCCATCCTCTGGCCCAGCTCCATCAGTTCCATGTCTCTCCTGTGCTGAGGCCCCCAGGCCCAGATGCAGCACAGAAGGTGATGCCTCACAAGGACAGAGCAGAGGGGACAATCCTTCCCTGTTAATGCAGCTCAGGATGCAGTTGGTCTTCTGGGCAGCAAGAGCACACTGCTGGCTCACGCCCCGCTTTTCACCCATCAGGACCCACAAGACCTTCTTCACAGTGCTGCTGTTGAGGAGTTGTTCTCCCATTCTGTACACATATCTGGGCTTGCTCCAACCGAGGTGCAGCACCTCGCACTTGGCCTTGTTGAACCTCATTCAGTTCACCTCCTCGACGGGCTCCACAGGCGGGGGCCCTCACCTCACCATGCACCTAGGGCCCCACCACACTGGGACATGGGGTGATTCTACAACACTGGGTAATTCACTGCTCCATAATTACGTCAAAGCCATAAGACCTCAGCATCCTTGCCCAAACTGTCATTGTGTGATGGACAGAACACCAGACACTTCTGGTGACACCCCAATCTCTCTCTATTTGCTCTGTATGGATATTCAATTGATAGCAAAACATTCAGGGGAAAATGTGATGCTGGGTGGAAATTACAGCACCTCACACCTATGGGCTGAGCCTGTACTAGGAAAAAACGCTGCCTCACAGCATTCCTAAGCTGAGCTCTGCACCTCTGCAGTGTCAAAACCCAAACTCTTACAGGGCACCACATTAGCTCTCACACTGATGGAAATGGCCTTCTGACTGGAGACATAAGCGTGTTCCTCTGCACAGGGGTTGGAGGCAGCACAGCAGAGAGGCACAAAATGAACAGAAAGCTGCCGAGGGAAGAAATGGGCTTCTGAAAGGGGCCCTGGGAAAATGGTCAGGGCATTTGTATGGGTGATGCACCTGCACTGCTGCATGGCTGGGAGCCTGGCACACACAGCTCTATAACAACATTTTTTAAATCTTGAAACCTGAGAAGTTCTGCATCGTGTTTTCTTAATGGAGACAGTATCAGTGTTAAACTCAATGCCACCATCAGCAGAGCAGACCTAAGCACAAACACTTCACCCAAGGACTGGGAGAATGGGAGAAGTAACAGTTTTCAGGATATGTAACAGAAGAAAACAGTAACAGTTTTCTTCAGGATATGACACAACCCAATGAGGCCAAAACCAACTTTAACAGGCACCTCAGGTGCAGAGGTGCTCAAAATCAGAATGGAAATAGCAAATAGTATAGCTATTATACATAGCAAATGGTAGCAGCATTTCTGGTATATACCCAGGGAGCCCCTGCTCCTTGTGCTGCCTGGCAGAACAGGACAGAAGTGCCTGCTCCAAGCAGCAAGGAGACAACCCAGCACGACTGCGGCACCCTCACTGCACACACAACTGCTGAGGAATGCAAACCTACCCATGCTTGGGGTGCAAAGACACACCACTGTCCTTCTGTTATTATCTACACAGACCTGAAGCATTTTGGAGCATTCTCTGGAAGGTCATCTCCTATCCTAATGACCAGTTATAAAGGTAGGTGATGATGTCAGGAAGACAACTCATTTTTCACAATGTTAATACAAGGACTAACGAGCTTGTACCTAGTCCTGCTTTTCCAGTAATCCAGACAAGTGCAGAAATGTGAAAGAAACACAAAGTTTTAACACTACACAGAACTGTGTAAGAGGTGAAAAATTGATGTTGGTTGCTAAGAACCATGGAAGGATAATAAGAGGACAAATTAAAGGCAGAGTAATAAGACATGGAGAAAGAAATGACCTTGCCTACAATAAGACCTAAATCAGCTGCTGCAACTGAAGATTTTGAAATTGTTATGACTAATTCTCTCTGAGCATCAGCTCTGTGCTCACCCCAAAGAACGGAGAAGAAAACAGAAAAGGTGTTACAATTCTATCAACCCAAAGCACACCTGCACCCCAACACAGCAGGCAGCGCTGGCTACAAGAGCAGGAGATGCAATCAAAGGCAGTGATGGGCTCGGACAGCGGAGCTGAGGACGGGTAGGAGACATGTAAAATCATAACAGGTACAATAAGAATACAGAAGGGTTAGCTGTAGCTTCAGCCTGAGGTGCAGCCACTTCCTCCTGCAGCACAGAGAGCTCTCAGCCACCCCCAGCAGTGGCCATGCTGGCGTTTCTCTTTCAAGTACCTCTATTCTTGTAGGAACTGAAAAGGGTTAATTTTAATAGATTAAAGTGGATTCTGCCGTGCGGTTTGTTGGAAGTTTTTGCGTCGTGATAAAACACACTCCTCCCTTTAGAGCAGAAAACATAGCATGGATTGGTCTCCAGAGTCCAACACACAGCGCTGGGCTGGCCGCTGCGTGCTCTGCAACACTGCGCGAGGACACCGACCAGAAGCACCAGCACTGCTGCTCTGCTAGGAAGGAGCCCACAGCAGCTGAGAAGCAGTTGTTACACTGCTTTGTTACGTTACATATCACTCACATTTGCATATCAGCATGATCAAGACTGACAAAGCATATCTTGATGCTGCTATCTATGTAAGAACACAAAAGAATGGCATTTATATTAATTACTTTAAACAAAAGCCTATTAGCCTGTGAAATACTGCCAGTTCTCAATAGGCTAAAAACAGTTCCCAGTACGATTCAACCACTGTTTGGAAATAAAGCAGAAAGGCAATAGATTGTCTGAACACTTAAATAAAAATCTCAGCTTTCCTATAAAAAGGTAATTCTGTATTTCTCACTGGATAATCCTAAGAGTTATAATTTACATCAAGCTGCACTTAGATGGAAATTGGACTCCAATTAGTAATAAAAACTGCACTTTCATTTTACCTAGCTAAGTAACATTTGTACCTCAGAAAAGCAGGTGCAAAGACAACATTTCAATTTAAGATGCATAAAGAGTTAAACCAAGGAACATTAACTTCAGTGAGGAAAGCTGACTGTTCTTCTCATCACCTCGCCCTCCCAGATATTACATTCCTGTCTCAGTTTTGTACCCAGACTGGAAGAACAAAAGGCAATCTACCCCGGTTTTTCAGTTTCCACCACTGTCTCCTACTGAAAGAAGCCGAGCTGGTTGAGAAAATGAAACCAAACCAGACAACTGTTGCACATCATCCCTCCACACTGGTGCTTAGGCTGGAATTATCTAGAACTGGCTTCCTATCAATAGTGATGCTGAACTCAAGCACTTAGCCAAGCTGCTTCCCCAAAAACACTGGTTTTCATTAAGAGGAGTGACAAAATACACTCTTCAGTTTGCATGAGAGCACATTCAAACAAAGAGAAACATTTGGCCAAAAGAGCAATGAGAACTCAGAATTCTCCCTCTGATCCTTCAAACCTATTTTTAAGATAAGATATTTTTAAGTTTAACAGATACATAATTTAAGATGCAACAACCACCTTAGAAAACAGACTTCAGTTTTCAGCTGCTGGACCAAACAGCCCAGCCGCTCACATGGCTCAGTTCTGTTCTGCAAGTACAGGAGGAAAAGTGCCCTGGAAGCAGGGAGAGCTTTCACATGTCTGTGCTCACTGCTGCCTTGGTTTAAAAGGAGTTAATGAGTCCAGCTGGGTAATTAGCGCTAGGTATGTAATGCTTCCAATGAACCTGCGCTTCCCTTATTTCTGAGAGCATCAGTTGCACTCATGGTAATGCTTTGCAGAGCAATGAGAAGAGCTGATCCCGGAACAAAACAGCACGGCCTATGATGCTGCAGGCTTGCAGGCAGTGGCAGGGCTCTGGTAGCCCAAAGGACTGCGCTGGGCACATCTCATCACTCACAGTAATGCACCACCAGAACAGCTCGCTACTTCATAATTCACTACTTCATAGGGGCACATCTGGAACCAGATATTAGGACAAAAAATAAAAACAACCAACACGTGAGAGTATGTCTGCCTATATATATATATATATATATATATATATATATATATATATATATATATATAAAACACACTCTTGGAACCTAAAACAATTTAAAATCAAATAAACAATAGCTAAAGTCCTGCTTCCTTCATAGGGTTTATCAACATAGAGAAAACTGAGCGCTGGAAAAAACGAAGGATTCAAGTCAGTCAAAGCGCATAATTAAACGAAAAACACCGTTACACGAATGCAACTTTCTTCTGCAATATTGTCGCCTACCAGAACACCCCTCACCAAACACCTCCCAGCTCTCCTCACTCAGCAGGCTGTCACAGCACGGTGTCATTGAGCCCCGGTGCCTGCACAGCACCACCTGAGGGCAGTGCTTTCAGCCGGGCAGCACCAAGCAGCACACACGGCAAACGCTGCAACCAGAGCTGCCTCAGGACAACATAACCAGGCAGGCGATACAACGTGTTACCAAACGTGCTTCTGCGGTACTCTCTTCCTTCAGCAGTGGTAAATTAAGAGCAGAGGGCGAAAAAGCCGCGGAGGAAGAACGGCATGGATCAGTGCAGTGCCCGCCTGCTATATGTGCACACACAGTGCCCCGGCACCCAGGGCTCAGCACACACAGTGCCAGCACACAGCTCAGAGATGGGGATCGCAGAGCACAGCCCCCAGCGGGTCAGAAGGGCAGCGGGAATCTTGCCGTGCCCGGGAGCCGGCAGCTCCGGGAAGAACCAGATCTTCTCACCCTTCAATCACAGCACCGATTCGCAAACCAAAAGTAAAAGAGGAAATGGCTGAGCGAGGGCAGGAAGCCCCTGAGCTCTCCTCCTGCAGCCGATCTCTCAGACGGATGGATGCTCGCTCGTTCTTTTTTTTTTTAATCTGCAAACCCTACGGCAGCAACAACGGCCACGCAGGAACCGCACGCTTCGCCGACAATTGGTACGTTCTCATCTCCGCATCGGTTTCCCCGGCCCCGGGACGGGCTGCTCCAAACCACCGGCCCCAGCCGGCGCGCGGGGACGGACCGCGTCCCGCCCGGCCCCGATACCGCCGCGACGGTCCGTCCGAGCGCCGTCCCGCACAGCGCTCCTCGCGGCGCGGCGGGTCCCGGTACAGGTGCCGCAGCCCCGCGCCGCCCGAAAGCCAGGCGGCCGGACCGTCCCGCACAGAGGCCGCGTGAGGCCCCGCTACGGCGGCAACAAGTTTCCGCGGGCGTAACGCGCTCGAAGCGGCACCGCCGGCCCTCAGCCGAACGAACGGGGCCGGGCGGGATCGCGCGGGACCGCAGCCGCACGGCCGCGCGCCGCCTCCCGCTGCTCTCGCTATTCCCACCGCTCACGGCGGAGCCGCGGTCCCAAGTTCGGGAACTCGCGCGGCACCGCCCGGCCGCGCCCCCCGCCCCGCCCCGCGCCCCGCCGCGCATCCCCTGGACCCGGCCCGGCCCGGCAGCGGCTTCGTAGGACAAAGGCCGGAGCCGCGGGGAGCGGAACGGAGCGGAGCGCAGCGCCGGGCGCGCACACGACGCGGACGCGCAGGCCCCGCGGCGGCGCTGCGGGAAGCGGCCTCGGGAACGGCCGCGCCGCTCCGCCCGCCGACGGCCGCCGGGCGGGACGCGCGCCGGGGCACGGCCGGGCCGGGCGGGGGTGCGGAGAAGCGCGGAGCGGCGTTTAAAGGTCCCCCTTCACCGCCATTTTGAAGGGGAGAGGGGCGAGCGCGAGGCGCTCGGTGGGCTCGGGCCCCCCGCGGGCGCGGGGCGAGGAGCGGCAGAGGCGCGGGGCGCACAAAGTTCCCGCGAGGCCGTTCGGGCGGGGCGGGCGCGGGGAGCGCAAGTCGGGGCCGGGCGTGCCGCGGGACGGGGCTCCTAGCGGGAGCGCGCCGAGTTGCGCGCCGGGCAGCCCCGCGCATCGCTCCGCGACGCGACCGGAGGGGCGCTGCTCCCCCCGCGCTGCCGTCTCCCCGCCGCGCCTGCCTCCTGCCGCCTCCTCCTCCCTTTTCCTTCTCCTTCTCCTCCCTCCTCCTCCTCCTCCCTCGCCGCCTTTTTTCCCCGCATCCAAACTTCGGGAGCCCGGAAAAACCCTGCGGGCCCCGCGCTCCGCCGGCAAAACGTCCCCACCAGCTGCGGGCCGACCCGCTCTGCCCGCCGGCGGACGCCGCCGCCCCTCGCCTCACCTGCGGAGAGTTTTTCCAGCCCTCCGCCGTTCCCGGGGCTCCGGCTCCCCAGCGCTCCGCTCGCCGCCTCATTCCAATATGGCACGGCCCGGCAGAGCGCATGCGCCCGCCGCTGCCTCCCCCCCCCCCCCCCCCCCCCCGCCCCTCCGCCCTCCTCTCCCCTCCCCTCGCGGCTTTTCGGGCGCTCTGGGTCTCTCCCGAACCCGCCGCCTTTCCCCCATCGCGGCCCGGCTGCCCCCCCGTTCACCTGCCCCAGCCGCTAACGGAAGCCGCGCGGCGGCGGGGAGCACCGACATCTCAGCGCGTCCTTCCCGGGGGCGAGCGAAGCTCCGCTCGCCCCCGGGAGGAACGCGGTCCGCGGGCGCAGCGATGCCCGCAGCATCCCGCGGCTCTCGCAGCGCTCCGCACAAAGCCTCCGGGCACGGGCCGTCAGCTGGAGGGGGGTCTCGCCGTGCGGGACGGGGGTCCCGGGATCCCCGTCGCTCCCTTATGTTAAGGAAATGGGACAGAAGTGGGTATTCGTGAAGGAAACCGCTATCCTGGGCTGCAGCAAAAACGGCGCGGCCAGCAGGGCGAGGGAGGGGTCCCGCCCCTCCGCTCCTCCGCTGGTGAGCCCTCGCTTGGAGTACTGCATCCTCAGTACAGGAGAGATACGGACCTGTTGGATTGCATCCAGAGGAGGGTCACAAAAATGACCGATGGAATGGAACACCTCCTTGTGAGGACAGGCTGAGAGCTGGGGCTGTGCAGCATGGAGAAGAGAAGGCTGCGGGGAGAGCTGAGAGCGGCCTGTAGGTATCCAAAGGGGTTGTAAGAAAGAAGGGAACAGACTCTTTAGCAGGGTCTGTGGTGACAAAGCAAGGAGAAATGGTTTCAAACTAAAAGGGAAGATTTAGACTGAATATTAGGAATTTTTTTACTATAAGGGCGGTTAGGCACTGGCACAGGTTGCCCAGAGAGGTGGTGGACGCCCCATCCTTGGAGTCATTCAGAGTCAGGCTGGACGTGGCTCTGATCACCTGACGGAGATGTGGGTGTCCTTGTTCACTGCAGGGGAGTTGGGTCAGATGGCCTTTAAAGGTCCCTTCCAACTCGAACAAGTCTATGATTCTATGAAACCAAGCACAGGGGCACAGTGAGAGCTTAGGGTGCCCAGAGGGACCTGACAGAGCCGGGCTGCCACAGCCACACCAGGAGCTCAGCTCAGGGCTGTCAACTTACTTTGTAGGACTTCTGCAAATGCTGCTGAATCTCTTCAGCTACTGGCTTAGAACTGCATGTCTCATTCCAAAATACACAGAATTCTACTGAGGTCAATGCATCAGACACTCTCTATGCCAGAAGAAAATGGCACCCCCTGTGACATCCCTGGACTTCTGCTTCTCTCTCCCTATTTCAGGCTGTACAGAGTCTGCAAATGACGTCAGGTTTAAGGTTGGCGAGTTGCTCAGCTGGCAGCCCTGTGACAGGCATTCTGTCCATCCCCAACCTTAACACAGATGCACAGGATGAGCTGTTCAGACCCTCCCCTCTGCAGCTGCAGCAGCACACTGACTGCACACAGCATGAGTGCAACTCAGTGCAGCCACTTCCAGCCATGGCCTCGCAAAAAGTGCTCCAGAGCATGCAGCAGGTGCCAGGCATTGGCACGTCAGCTTTCTTTCCAAGGCATTCCATCAGCATGCAGATGTGACTGATCAGGCTGAGCCATAAGATCATAGAATGGAATCATAGAATGGCCTGGGTGGAAAAGGACCTCAAAGATATCTAGTTTCAACCCCCCTGCCGTGGGCAAGATGAAAGGAAGCAGCAGCTGACGTCCAAGGGGTTTGCTCTTGCCTGCTGCTGAAGTCCAGACTTAGCACAACAGGTTTCAGGTCACATGCAGCTGGATGCATCTCTGAATGGGTCCCTGCAGCTCGAGATATCTGTCTGCCTTCTTTCCAGTTCCATTTCCAGGCATGCTCTTTTACATGTAGCCGCTTTTTTCATCTGCATTTCTGCTTCTTTCTCATTTCACCTGATTTCTACAATCTCAATTTTAATGACTCCATATTAATATTTCACCTCACATGGGTTGTTTGTTTTGTTGTTTTGGTTTTTTTAAAGTACAAACCCATTCTCAGTACTTTAAGGAAAACAAGTACATAAAAGAAATCTTCCATGATGCTGATCACTTTTCATATACATTTTTTTTTCTCCTTGTGCTTCGTTTAGGTTATTTAGACTTAACTTGAATAATGACAGAAGGCTGAACCCTTTCTGTAAAGGAAACAAGTCACAGATGTCGTGACACAATCCTCAAGCTGAGCCTGAAGACAGTCCAGTACTTCAGGTCTGGAATCCTGTTCCTTTTCTAAGTCTCCCTGCACAAAGCTGGAGATAAAAGCACATGAGCACATATCTTAAATGCTGTTCTGCAAAGGTGAATGTAAAAATACTTTCTCTCTCCAGCCTACCAGCAGAAGCTATCTTTGGAAGTTTTGATAATGTTTTAAGGCTGCCCCTAATAAGATAGAGCAGCTTCACACCACCCTACACCTTCCTCATGGGATAGGGTGCCCTTATATTTCCTTTGCTGGCCATTAGAATACTTGCCCCCTTTTCCCTTTTTTTGCATATTTGAAGACTTTTCAGATGTAGGATACGTTATACATGTCACAATGGAAATGAGAGAACCTCTTAAGCTACAGTGGGAGCTTTAGGGGAAGAAAGATTTAGGAACCACACAGTCCCCCCTGAGATACTCACAGACAGCTGTGGCTGATGCCCCTTCCCCAGTTCCTCATGCATACTGAATAGGAAATTGTTTCTAACTCAGCAGGCCTGCAATACCAGATAAAAGACAAGAAGCTACAGAAAGCCCTGTTCCTCCATTCTAGTTCCTTCCAGTCCTTTCTTTCTAAGTTCCAGAATGTTAGCAGATCTCCTTTGGCCTCTGGAAGCTGGCAGCTTTCTGAGGTGAAGTGAAGCACTTATTGGGTACAAGGCAGTGAGGCACTCCTGAAGAAGCCCTCACAAGGAATGAACAAAGAACCATCACCCAGCTCTGCAAGCAAATCTGGACGAACATACTCTGTAATGCAGGTTGTTCTAAGCTCCAAAGCACGTGATGCTTACTGCATGTCACTGGTGCAGAAGGGATCTCTTCTAGCTGTTTGCTTCATACACGGAGTGCATACTGACAAACAGTAGCATTTGTTTTCTATTTCCTGCAGTTCCCAATGATGCTCCCTAAGATGTATCAGTAAGGAGATGGATGCATCTCCCAAGCACTACACAGGGACTATTGCATGCTTAACCTCTATGAAGCCCTGCCAACCATCTAAGATAGGTGAGGTCTCCTACAAAATACTTATGGACTGCAGTGAGAGGTGTATGGGTGCTCTTAGACACCACAGCACAACTGTGCGCTGTAAAGTAAGCTGGTGTGAAGCATTAAAAACTGACCAAGGAGAGCCTCTGGCCTCAGGCAGCTGCGTGGAACCACTCCAGCAGCATCACAAGGTATGGTTAAGGCTGTTCTGCTCTCACGATAGAATAAACCTCTTCACATGAAACTAAAGCTCATGCATGCTTAAGAAAACACTGACTTTTTGCTGGAAGAATATAAAGTTGTGGAAAAGATTTGCTTCGTTTTATCTCCAAAAAGGTAAAATGGTTTAAATAACCAGATCAGGCTTCTTGGATAGCTTTGGAATCTAATATTACAGTCGGATTGCATTTCTCTTTAACTCCTTGAGTTTGCTTTCTTGATTTATTTTTAACTGCAGGCTTTAAACACTGGGTGGGATTTCACTGCATGGCTTTCACTTTGGGCTTCTGCAAGGCGTGTAACTCCTCCAGTTTCTGTGAAATGTCCAGCTAACAAGTGATAGTAGCACAACAGGCAAACAGAGGGAAGCGTCATACTCCAGGATGGGTTGGTGTAAACGTAGGGTGTTCTTGCATGGCATCAAGAGATTCCAGAGGAGGAGGAGGAGGAATTTCCT